>NW_018164496.1:1921167-2000995 GCF_001263595.1 Phalaenopsis equestris
ATATGATTTAAAAGACAACTTGAATTCCTTGCTCTTGATTATTAATTATAATCAAATGTTCAAATATATGATTAGCTACAAAATATATAAGATCATTTATATATCCCACAATAATTTGTCTATTATTAATTAAGTTGAATATTTATATACCATCATATCATAAAAGGACATAATGGCTAGCAATAATAAAGACATGTTTTAGATCTCTTAATTTATCTATCTTAAGCTACATATATAATGCATTAATTTCTCATTAAAATGAAGAGAGTTTACAATATAAATCATTTCAATTGAACCATCTCTCTAATACATTTTTTTAGTGTTGTGTATAGGTAAGGTTATTAAAACTTTTTCTACTAGTTTTTAGTTTAGTGAGAGTTATGTGATGTTTCTTGTTTGGGTTAAGAGGAAAGCATTAATGTAGACAAAACATTAATATTTCACTAGTGTTCACAAGTAACTATCTTGGAGAAGCAAATACAAAAAAAAATAAAAAAATAAAATAAAAAAAAAATATAATAATAATAATAATAATAATAATAATAATAATAATAATAATAATAATAATAATAATAATAATAATAATAATGATGATGATGATGGACATATAAAACCTTACTTTCACTTATCACCACATTTTAGTTATAATTTTTATTTAGACATCTTTGGAATTTTGGTTTAATTATTACTTTGTAGTTGCTTTTTTCATTTTTTATTATATCACATTTTGCTTTTCTTGTTGAGTTATTGTTAAGGCTCGAATGATGTATGAAAATGTTATTTATCTCCTAATACTTGTGTTTGTATACTTGTGTTTATAAGTAATCATATTTGAAACTTTCCCCCTTGAATACAAATCAAATTTAGATGCTTTTAAAATTTGAGGTTTAGCTTATGAGTGAGATTAATCACTTTTAAGATTTATCTTTAACATACTATATATCTATTTATTTTTGTTTGATTTTATTTGGATTTTGCTACTTTATTAGTGCATAAGGTTGTCCATGAATATTGGTGGAATTATCATTTGCACTAACAATGTCCAAAAAGTAAGCTATGCCTATTCATAAGGTCTTTTATGTAGTTAATCATCATGATGTTATCACCCAAACATTGGGATTATTGTAGCCCCAAAATTTAATATTATTCCCTTATTAAAAGTTTGACATGAAATGCTTCATATGTTTCACAAGATAAAATGGCCATGTCAATTATTTGAGTAATTTAATAACTAACCTAAACAACAAAGTGAGAACAAAGGCACATCAACCTATTCATACGGTCTTTTTATAAATCAATCAATAATAGATGCCCATAGTATGGTATATGATGATTAGAGTTCTACATATTATGAGTTACCCAAGTAGACATAGTTGCTCATAGTGAATGAGGATTGGAGTTCTACTTATTATGCAGTATATGACAAACATAAGAGGAGGATAAATTGATACATAATTTTTAAAATAATGAAAATTTTAGTTAATTCAAAATAAAATGAATGGGTCATAAAGTAAGTAATATTTTTTTTCACATTTAAATATAAATTAATTATGCTAAAATGAACCAAAGCATGAACACAAGTAATAGTAGTATTTTTTTTTACTTATTTTGTTAACTAGCATCTCATATTACACTTCATAAAATATTAATAAATCAATCAAACACATAATTATCATCTAAACCAACCATTACAATAATCACAATAAAATCCATCACATTATAATCTAGAAGAGTATGTAAAATAAAATAATTTAATGTCAATGAATAGTACTAAAGCACAATTAAAAATACAAATCAATTAATCTTATTTTAGCATGGATGGCTATGCACACACATCCAATCCTCTTAAGATTTTCACTTTTTTTCCTTTGCCATAGTTAAGTGTAGAAATATACATTGCAATCCTCTGAGTTAAAAATATGACAATCTTTAGAGATTTATTTATTTATTTATTTATTATTTTTTTTGGTGTGAGATTTTCTTATCCCAAATTATTCATGAAAAATTAGTTTTTCATAGTGTACTGAACTAATTATTTATTAGTTACTATGCAAAGCAAAATAAAAATAGCTATTCAAATAAAATATCAAAATTATGAAAATATTCTCTAGAGTTAAGGGACACCATAGAAAAACTCCATAAAATTTTGGCTTAATTATCAATTATATTAATTTTCTAAATGTTTTTGAAAATATTGGCTTCCAAAAATTATTTAAAATGTTAATTAATTTAAAAATTAATAAAACATTGTAGAGTGTTTTAGGATTTTACACATTTGTAAAGCTTTAGTGATTTTTTGAAGCTTAATATATTGATTATAATATTCTAATTCATTTATACTTTAAAATAATAAAAAAAATATTTTTACACGAAAATGGCATGAACCTAATATTCTTGGTGTTCTCTATTATGAAGTGTTAGGGGTTCAAAGTTTTTAATCATTTATTTGTCTATTTGATTAATCATAATGATTTAAGTTTATGTGTGGTTTAATTATACTTAAAGCTATTTATTTTTATTTTTATTTTTGATGAAATCAACCTCAAAATGGCATAGAGTTGAGTTTGAGGTCACCATGACATAAATAAAACCCATATATCTACTTTTTATATAATTTATATATTTGATAGTTAATATTATTTATTTATTTAAGTTTATTAACAATTACCTATGAGAGTTATTATCCATCTAAGTGTACTCCAAACATCTTAAGAAAATTATTATACACTTTAAATATGATTAGATAATTTTTTAGAATTTTTTAAGAATTTTTAAAAATTTTAATTATTTAATTTTTATTATTAATCTAAAATTTATTTTATTTAATTAAAAGGAAACTTATTAAGGCTTGAGTCTTGATTTGTTTAAAATATAGCTTAGTTTCATAAGTTTTTGATATATATATATATATAAACGAAATGTCAAGAGACTGTTATTGGTTATGCGAGTCTTTAGCCACCCCTAATATAACTAACAATCTGAGTACCATCTCTTTAAGGCCAACTGTGCCAGAGGGGATTCAAACCAATAAGTGTCTCGTACCCCGGTTGGCATCTCCTTATCTCGTGCACGACTTTGTTAGGGTTTCGCCTCATGACGAACCCTAGTGCCTGTGATGGCATCTTCTCGCATCGTCACGCTTGGAGGTTTTCATGCCTCGACTCCTCTGGTATGTTTCGTAGTGCTTTGTTGTTTTGCACCTTTTCGTTTTGGATGCTCGTTGAAGGAAGGTTGCACCTTTAGTCCTCTGCTCGACTTTGAAGGGGTTTCCACTAATCCCCCTTCTGCTTTTGCTCTTTCTTTCACTATAACTTCATTGCTCCTAACGCCACGCCTCCTTCTATTGATGATGGCTTCAGACAGAACGTATGATGCTGCCCTTGCAGGTGTCCACGTCTCAGGTACTCCAAAATCGTGCTCCTCCCCTTCTTCGTTTGCGTTCATAGATGACATTTAAAAACCTAGTAGGAAGAATGGGAGGCCAACCATCTTATTACGAAATTTGAACGTAATCAGCTTGTTTCCTCCTGTCGTCTGAATTTGGTAAGAAAATTTCTTTATGGTCATCCCAAAATGGAGCTTATTCGTAAGGAATTTGAGCTTATGCACCTTGTTGGGGAGTGAAAAATTGGACTTTTAGATGGAAGACACATCCTTATTCAACTTAATAATGATAATCACATCCTTATTCAACTTAATAATGAAGAGGATTACACAAGCTTATTTTCTATAAGATTAATCTGGAGTGATAATAGAGCAAGAAAGATTTCAAAATTGTTGGTGGATTTTGAACCACAGACGGAACCACCAATCATTCATGTCTGGATTCGTCTCCCTGGCCTGTAATTTCATTATTTTACTCAAGAAGTGTTGTACTTTATTGCCTCAGCATATGATAAGCCACTCAAAACAAACATTTCTCATTTTAATCTTTCCCGTCCCTCTTAAGCCATGGTCTTTGTTGAAGGGACATCACTTCAATTGCTTCTGAGGAAATTTGGCTCGATACATAACACCATGGATATTGGCAAAGGGTTGTGATTGAGCCTTTTCCCTCGTATTGCTCGAATTGTCGTATGTTCGACTACTCCATTTCTCAATGTCACCATCTACACCCCCATCTAAGACCAAAGAAGCAAAGTTCTTAGCTAGAGGCAGCGGTTCCCCCTCATCTTGATCTACTCCAAGTTATTGTCATTATTGATCATCAGAATGATACTCCTGAAGATGTCACTATCATCGCGGGTAATATGTCAACCATTTAGCCTTCACACAATGCTCATGATGTATGACAATATTTATACCGTGTTTCTACCGCCTCATCAGATCGAGCAAGTTGTTATTGTTAGTCAGACACATGGGCTCATAATGTTCAAAAGCCTAGACCTGCCCGACAATCTTTGGTCCAATCCACTGATCTGCTGAGCCAATCTTCGGATGAGGAATGACAGGTTTATACCTCTAGGAAGAATAAGAAGAATGGAGGCCTACTACCAAACTTGATGGATGATACATTGGTTATTTCAGATAATGACAACAAACTTAATAATTTGTTAGCTAGCTCCCAACCTAAAACAAGAGGCAGAGCCGAGACTAAATTGGATCATTTGCAAGCTAATTGAATTTGCGAGTGTTGACAGACTTTTGGCGTATAATTCCTATGTCTACATTTTAATCTTGGTTTTTTGGGTATACATGTATTTCCTACCTGTGTGTTGTATGTCGGGTGGTTAAGGTGTGAATTTGGTTTCTTTCATCCAATCTATTTGTATCTTTCTTTATATATATATATATATCTCATGATTTTTTTATTTTGTAATGACTTAATGAAAGTTTTCAAACTTATTAAAATTTTTAAATTCCTCATTTATTTACATAACATAATACCATCACCTATGCTTTACACATGAGAAGCTCTTATTAAATGTGGGGTTTTAATAGAGAAACCTCTAGGCAGTATAGTTTCTATCTAAAAAGATCTTGAACATCTATTTTAAATACACATAATAGATGGCAATGATTTATCTAGGATGAAAAATAATAGTCAACCATTTATTTTGACTTGATTTTTTTTTTTACTTAGGGGTTAAAGTCATGAGTTTTTTATAAATTTTGAAATCATTTGTAGCTTAAGATATTTGCAAAAGTATTATGATTTAGTTGTAAGAAAAAGACCACCTTCTGTTCTTTAACAGGTATATTGCGAATCCGGTGGCGTTTAATTTCAAGTTTTAAGAAAAATCAATATTTGAATTATGCTTCGCCCCTAGGAGCCTAAGTCCGAATAGCTCAACTTGAAAATATTTTTAGATTTTTGAGGCTACGCGGGTTTCAAACTGGAGAAGACGAACGAAATGATTGCGGGAGGGCAACCGACAGAGTACAAGGAGCGAGGACTTTTGGGAGAGACGAACAAGGGGAGAAAATGAAAAGTAACCGATAGGGTGCAAGAAAATACACGAATAAGAGTTTTGTTCGTATATTTAAATTGAGGAAGTGGGAACAGTCATTCTATTAAGCTGGAACTTTGGCAGGAGAGAGGTATGCAAATAAGTACTTGTTTAATTAATAACTACTCAATTAAGTAATTAATTAATTTAATTTTCTTATTTATTTTCTTTCTCCATCTTTTTCTAATTTCATGGTCAACAAACTAAAATAAAACCAAATATAACTAAACTTTAACTAAACCCCAAGATTGAATTAAAAATCAGCTTAAACTAAAAATTATCATCCTAGCACTTTCTAAAGGCAAATTGCCCCAGCTTGCCCAACTACCCCAACTTATCAAGGCAACTAGAATTAAGAATTTACTCACTAGCATGAAGTCAAATGGCAACTTCTTATGAATTCAACCTCCACAAAATAATCAGCATGCACTCTTCTCTTGCTATAATCCTTCTGTATTTTATGACAGTAAAACATTAAGTATTATTATGCACTTTCTTACTTTCAGTTTAATATAACATTTCATGTCACTCTAAACTTTGACCCAACCTATTAAAATAAGGTTAGTAAAACTCCAATACCATTCAAATAAAAAATTGAAATTCAATCACCATTGCTTTCTATTTTGGAAACTTAATGCATTTTCTGACAAAACACAAAAAAAGGACTGAAATTTATTCACAAACATATAGCAACTTTACATCACACTGAATTCAAATCAGCACGATATGTTTGTACTGTTTATTTGTTTCTAAAATGTAAGCATGTACAATTAAATAGCATCTGCAAACTACAATGAAACCTTATTAGGAAAAACGAAAAAGCACAGCCCACCCTTGCAAGCCTTAAGAGTCATAAATACTTCATGACTGAGTGCTAAGATTCTCACTGCTGGCCCAGCCATTCTGAATTTGGATACAATACTGCAGATTCCAAAGAATATCATCAATAGATGGCCTCTGCTTTAAATCTTTAGATACACAATTAATAGCTATTTCAACAGCCCTTCTCAGGGAATCATGTGCAAATGTGTTGCGAATGGCCGAGTCCACTATTGCGCCAAGTTTCGCCGGAGATTCATTCAAGCTCTTCAGAAGCTGAACCAGCAATTTATATATATTCAGATTTTTTTTTTTTATAAATTACAAGAGAAATAAAATGTAAGCTGAGTTTCTAGAAATGTACTTGAGCTCTGACTTCATCCAACTCCTGTGCTTCATGAGGTTTGCCTGTAATGACTTCCAAGAGGATCAAACCCAACTGATAAATGTCTTTCTTTTCACCATCATCAAAATTTTGAATGCTGTTTATCAGAATGACTATAAGTAATCGTAGCTTTACCAGATTGACTACTACAAAAAAAGTGATTAGAAAACATGTATTACCTGCCAAAAGTCTCGTCTCCGCAATCAGCGAACGGGATTTCACAACCAACCTGCAGAAGACACTGAGTTCTGAATCTGGATTATGGCATGAGAGCTTTAAGAACTTCATAATTTGAACAGTTTTGAACTAACCTTTTTGTTCTTATTCTTTGGTAATACAGGAAGATTATAATTACTAATTTTTGCTGTTAGAATTTCATCCAGCAAAATGTTTTCGATTTTGAGAACATTCCCTGATATACCAGGGACTATAACAGAATGCAGGAATTGCAATCCTTTAGCTACTCCGATTACAGCTGTTACTCTCTGTGGCCATTTAAGCATCTCACGCTTTCTCCAATCTGCTAGAGTAGGAACCAAAAATAAGAACACTTCAGAAAGGTAATAGCGGTTTATAATGAGAGCCTGAACATCTCAAGAATGTTTGGTTACCAGTAAGATGTGGTGAACATCTCAAGAATGTTTGGTTACCAGTAAGATGATTCCTAAGAGTTCCGTTGGAAACATATTCGAAAACAAGGAAAACAAGGCTTGGCACATTAGCGTTCCCCTCGCCATTAGCAATGCAATGCCCAAGGATACTGACGAGATGACGATGTCTGAGCTTAGAAATGATGTCTATGTATTGAAGAAGGCTCTGAGATGAGTACTTTTGTTTCAACTTCAAGCTTCTCACAATAACTGCGGAGCCATCTTGGAGCCACCCCTTGAAGAACTAGGGGATAGAAAAAAAAAAAAGAATAAAAACAATTAGCTTGGTATGAAACTAAGAAATGCAAGATTATCCCCAGAAATACAGAAGCAACCTTCAGTATTTGAGGACAATTAACACATTACATATGTATGTTGTATTCGCAAAGCCATCTATGGTTTCAAACAAACACCATGTCAATAGTACTACACCTTTTCCAATCATCTCAAACAACCGCAACCAAGCACCGAGGAACCGTCTTTTTTCATCCATAAAAATGGAAACAAACACAACTTAGTATTCTATGTGGACAATATTCTCCATACAGGTAAAGATGACTCATTTCAAACCACTCTCCTTCAAAATCTAAATCACAATTTTCATATGAAAAATCTAGGCAACATTTCTACCTTCCGTGGCATTCCATTCCATCACATTTCCAACAAAGATATAGCTGTTCATCACATTGCCATACAACAATAGGTAGCGGATACACTTACCAAAAGCCTGTCCATCTCTTGATTTAAGTACCTTTGCGACGAACTCACAATCCAGGTACTGGATCATTGGTTGAGAGGAGTTATTAACGAACCAAGTAGATGACATAGCTTGCAGGACACCTGCATCTGATCTCCATTCATGTGCAACAAACTACCTCAATCCTAACCATTGATTTATGCAATGAATTCCCTATATATACTATATATGTATACTTCATCCTGTACTCCTTTTCCTCTATGAATTGAGCTACGTACTGGTAGCAGGAATCAGCTATTTTGAAATTCTGCAAACCTCTTACCTCATCTAGCAATCCACACTCTTTTCAGTCATCCCAACTATACTTCGGATTATGGCCTACCTCATTGAAGCTTCAGATTTAATACGTTACAAGAAAATTCATCAATCAAGTACTAATCCTATGCAATTTCGAGATCTTGAAACACTCGAGTACTCAAATAAGAAACTCCCAAAATTAACTAAGGTATCATGCAAACTCTACTTCAGCAAACTTATTATCAAATGAGTGTTTTAATGGAGAAATCCTATGGCACAAAAAAATATCTTGATCCGACCGACTAGACCTAAATGTAGCACTTAAACTCGAAAGTATAGCCAAAAACATCATCGGACTATTTATTGGACCAAACAATCACAGAATTTCATATGCTTATAGTCAAAAAGAGTATATCAATGAGATAAATCCGATGAGCTTAAGATCACCTAATTTAGAAACCGTCAAAGCGTTAAGATTTCTAAAAATGTCATATAATGAAGAGCGATCAACTTACTTTGTCAGAAGAAGTGCATTGGTTTCAACTAAAGTAACCAGAATGCCCATAAAAATTATTTAGAACAAGCTTTGCTTTATCATTTTAATGGAGAATTTCTACAAAGGAGAATTCGGGAACACGAGTTCTAGAGCTCTACATGCAATATACGATGTCTTCATTTTCTACCATCAACACCCACCATCATCTTCCATCAAAGTTAAGTGTCATTGTTGCCACACCAATCATTAACCGTCTTTTCCAGCCACTTCGGCCTAC
This sequence comes from Phalaenopsis equestris, assembly GCF_001263595.1. Taxonomy (NCBI): domain Eukaryota; kingdom Viridiplantae; phylum Streptophyta; class Magnoliopsida; order Asparagales; family Orchidaceae; genus Phalaenopsis; species Phalaenopsis equestris. The sequence goes on from NW_018164496.1 coordinate 1,930,239, forward strand.
TAACCCAGCATAGTTGAGTTCCATCAAAATCAATTGCATAATCGCTAACATATTTTACTGTTTGCAAGCAATGCTAGCGTGACCATGACCGATATATGTTGATTGTTGCAACTATCTGTTGAATTGAGCCGATGCCCATCTTCTGGCATCATCAACCAACACCAATGGCCATTGTCATGTCTTATAATCCCACCTTCTCTAGTGATATAGCAAAGCAAATCATTACATTTTTCAATCTATATAGTGGGATTATTACATTATCAACTTGGTTCTTGCATGAGTTGTAATTATTACCAGAATAAAAAAATTAAATTCTCAATTGGATGCTTCAAGGGCAAGCATAACAGCTGGATACAATGGATTTTTAATGCCATAAAATAAGATCACATGGGAAACAGAGTATCTTAGGCTCCGTTTGGCACTGATATTATCACAAACATAAATTATTATAAAAAAAGCTAATATTAAGTAGTTATAACTACTTTAAATAATGAATTTATTTGATCATCAAATGGAGCAACTAATATTAGTATTTTCTTTCATATGAATATAATAAAAAGATAATTAATATTTAATTCATCACAAAACAAATTTAACTGTTTTGGATTTATTATGTTTTTTAATTTTGATGTGTGCTAAGAAATTTGTGGCAATAGAGTGTCAGATTATCGTCTTAACGTGGTACGAAGATTCAACACACACTCAGAAAAAAAAAAAAACACTAATAATGACACCAAAAATTTTTATGTGGAAAATTTGAAAAGGGAAAGGGTCTTAACCAGCTGAAGAGTTCCACTATAAAAATATGATTACAATTGCAACCACTTGCCACACAGGAGAAAAATGGTTAATAGGTTTCTCAAGTTCCAATATCAATGTACTGATGAATTTGTTGCTAGGAACGACGACAACCGATAGCCATTAGCGGCGTCCAATCGGTGATGGTCGACGGTGGTTGGCAGTAATTGACAGCTGGCGGTGGTCGACGGTAGTTGACGGTGATCAACGGTGATCGGCGGTGATTAACGGAGATTAGCGATGATTGACAACAGTCGACAAAAGTTAGTGGTAGTTGACGACGGTCAACGGTAGTTGATGGTGATCAGCGAAAGTCTGCGATGGTCAACTGAGATTAGTGGTGGTGCTGGACTTCAGCTCCTCAATACTTCAAGCTCTTCCTCAAATCTCAAACTCTCCCTCCCACATGACCGTTATGTGACTCTATTTATAGTGCTCTGGGTGCACTTATTGCAGAAATATGAATCACTTTGATTGGATGGTCCGAAAAGCTTCCTTCGATCGGACGGCGTTTGGTAGACATTTGAGTCCCTTAACGATGTCAAAATTGAGCAATCTTGGGCTCGCTGAATTCGTCTTGTCGATACGCTCAATTCGATTATAGGCTTGCTAGATTCGACATTTGTTTGATCTTCTAAATATTCCTAAAAAACTTCCAAAAGTGCTTGATCTGAGTTTGATTTGACTCAGATTGAACTAATTTTGGTAATATTGGATATGTCTTGTCGGCGTCTCGTTGAGCCGGTCAGTTTGACTGTAAATTTGCTAAAATCATAACTCTTGATGACTTTTAATCGAAGTTTAAACATTTCTTGCTAAAAAATTGCCTTGAGATCTATGTCATGCCTCAAGATTCATGTTTGATGTTGGGAAATTTATTGATGATGTATCAAATCTAAATGCTTTGTCATTTTTTTCCAATTATTTTAAAAATAGAAACAGCATGCTGAAAGCAGTATCAAGTGGGCCCTTAGTCCAACTGATGACAACAGAGGTAATGATGCATCGTTTGTGGACAACTGGGCTTGCAGAGGTTTGACATGCATAAAGAGAAACAGTTTATTTCTTCATTCAACATTTGCCAGAGTAAAAGACAGTAGTATTACCCCCAATTAAAAGTTGAACCATTTAAGGGAAAGTTACATGCGCAGCACTCAATTCTTATGTATTTACATATCTCACCTTAGACTTTGATATTTACATACTAATGCTATTTTTTAGGGGTAATTACATACAGACCACCCAAAACTTGCTATTTACAAAAGAACCACCCTCTTTCATCCATTTTTTAAATTCTCACTCAAATATCAAATATCATGGTAAGAACCCAACCCATATTTTTCATTTTTATCAAATTCCCAATAATTTGTTCATGGCAAGCTTAAATACATCTATTCGGTAGTTCAAGAAAAACAATTAGTTGGTGCATTTTACATACAGACCACCTGAAACTTGCTATTTCCAAATTCTCAATAGTTTGAATATGACACGCATAAATACATCAGTTCAGTAGTTCAAATAAATCACCTTGGGAGGTTAATTTGTAAATATCAATGTTTTGTGTGGCTTGGATGCAATTATCCCTTTTTTGTGGGGGCAATTTTACATACAAACCAACAAAACTTGCTATTTACAAATTCTCAATAATTTGAACATGGCATGCATGCATAAATCCATCCGCTCGGTCGTTCAATTAAATCACCTGGGCGATTAATTTGTAAATATCAATGTTTCGGGTGGTCCATATGTAAATGCCCTTTTTTACATGATATTAAAGATTTAAGTGCTATCTTTGTAAAACTAAAAATTTAGGCATGAGATATGCAAATACATAAGAAATATGTCCTGCATATGTTAGGGATACAGCTCCATGTCTGTTCAAAACAATAGTTTTAAGCAGCACACCTGTCCCTGACGACCATCTGAAATCAAATTGGATGAGTCAAAGCCTTTGGTGGCTTCTTCAAGTTCCTCAAAAGCAAAAACACGGTATGGTGTAATTCCCAATGTACCAATAATCACTCCCTGAGACATGTGCCCTGCAAAGATCAAATTTTTTCCATCAGAACTTATAAACATAACTTCAAATCAGATCAAATCTACTTTCAAAAAGCTTACTTGCATCAGCTGGAGTTCTTTTGGCAGAAAAAATGGATTTACTGTCATCAATTGTGCGGTGCAAGGACTTCACTCCATTGATTTCTGGTTTCACCTTCCTGATGAATAATAGCAGCAACAGCCCGAACAGTAAAACCAATCCGATGATTCCTCCCACGAGGCTCAGTATCAGGCCCAATTTGCTCTTGGAGCCAGCTTTCTTGTTGGAATCCGGCAACACTGCAGCCAACGGCTTTTTCATACAGTAAGAATTCGGATGTTGGTATATTAGATCAGCAGTTGAGAGACAGTTCCATGAATTGAGGACGAGAAGATTGGAGGAGTTATGGCGAATGCAAGGAGGCAAACTTCCCACCAAAAGATTGCTTGATATGTTAACAAAATTTAGATCTTTTCCACAAGATAGAGTTGCAGGGAAAGCGCCCTGCAACTTGTTAGCTGACAAGTCTAAGTATTGAAGAGTTGAGAGGGAGAAAAGAGATGGTGGAATCGGCCCACTGAGCTGATTGAAAGATAAATCAAGCTTCTCAAGTTGATGTAAGGATGCAAGAAGCGCGGGTAACTCTGAACGAATGCGGTTTTTTTGAAGTACTAGTGTTGCAATGTTGTTCCCAAGGGAAGGAAAGTCAGGTCCGAGAAAATTTTCACCCAAATCTAATTCGCTGAGAAGGGGCATGGATTTGAAATCAGGAAAAGTTCCATTGAAGTAATTGGAGCTGAGATTGAGGGATTTCAGAGAAGACATCCTCTTGATTTTGGTAGGCAGAGGGCCCCAAATACCTAAGGAGACAAGTGAGAGGGAGGTGAGGCTGTTGAGTCTGGACAGAGTGGTGAAGAGGGAGTAGGAGGAGAAGTTAGCCGACAGAGCGGGACGACGGCGATCGCCCGAGATGGAAAGCTTGGTAATTTGGCCGGTGGAGGAGCATGATATGGAAAGGGAGGATGAAGAGGGGAGGTTGCAGAAGGAAGTGTAGCGATTCCATGACACGAGTGGTGGGGGGTATTCGAGGATTCGTCGGAGGCGGAAGATGGTTTGAGACTGGGAGGCGGAGAGCTGCTGTGCGCGTGAGAAGAGAGGGAGAAAAGATGAGCTTATGTGCAGGAGGAAGACGAGGAGGAGGAAATGGGGCTTCGGCATGGAACAAAATGACGTTTTTTTCAAGGTTTGATCCAAAGATAGAATTTTTTTTAAGGTTTGCGGCTTGGAAACAGATGATAGACACAGATTAATGGCGCGGTTTTGCCTTTTGGGTTCAACTTTGAACTGAATCTTAAGGTCTGAGAGCTTTTCGTTAATGGCGGGCGTCTGGCAGCAGAGAGAGAGAGAGAGAGAGAGCGAAGATGAGTTATGAGAGAGCGAAAGAGTTATGAGATGAGAGGGACTAGGGGTCCATGGATGAGGGAATGGAGGGTGGCGGGAGAGAGGAAGGGGATAAAAGCAGTGAGGGCTTTACAGACATGTAGCTCGTGAGCATCACCTCCGGTTTGATGGACTGTGAAAATGAGAATTGAGAGGTTAAATAATAATTATATAATAATTAAAAATTATTCAAAAATATTGGATTTTGACTTATAATTGAATCTATATTGCCAAAAAATAAGTGGAAATAAGGTAGGCTTAGGAATTCTCTCAGTGCATTGGAGTGCTGACTCCTATTTATAGAGGGGTTGACTTTGCATTACAAATTAAGTATTTATTATAATTGAATTTACATAGATCCTTGATCTATCTTTAGTATCCTTTTTTTTGAATATGGGCATTATGATTAATATTATCTTTGCCCCTTGTATGGATTATTATTTCTCATTAAATGTCATTCCTTAGCTTATCTTGTTGGTGAGTCCTTGATGAAGCTTGGTAACATTTTGGTCTCACCATTTCATGTTCATGACAGCTTATACTACTAGTATTAGTTTACTATTACTATTATATTTTAGTAGTTGTTTATGTGTGTTTTTTTTTATTTATAAGTCATGTGCTAGCTAATAAGACATGTGGTCCCTCAGTGTTTTTTTTATTTATCAGTCATGTGCTAGCTAATAAGACATGTGGTCCCTCACTACTTTTTGTTTGTTGTTGCCTTTTTATACCTGCTATGGTAGTGGATGGGCAGCTTATTCCTCTCTTGAGCTTCCATTTGAAATAAAAATCAAATCCATTTTCTGTTTGATCCTTTTTTTTTGTTCCTTTCTCTTGCAAGTGTTGGTGTGTCTCGGTGGATCCTTTTTTTTTGTTCCTTTCTCTTGCAAGTGTTGGTGTGTCTCGGTGGTTCACACCATTTGGTCACACCATTTGGTATTAGAGCTTTCAATGGCAGAAAGCAACCAATCACTTGCGATCAACGACGTTTGAAGTTGGGAGTTCATACCATCCTGGCACCCACACCAATAACGGGTGAAAAGCACCATGGCTATTCGAAATTAGAGGCGTTCCCAAAGATTTGAAACACCGATAAGTTCTGAAAATTTTGATTCGGATGATGAGAAGCATTTACAATGGCATAACAGGTACTTGGATTCTGATTCGGAGATAGACGGGTTGAATGACGATATGCCCAATCGAGGTCAAAGATCAACTGATCGAATTTACATCAATTGCAAAGTAAAGATAGGCAATACTTTATTTTGATGGTCATTTGCATATCAAAGGTTACTTGGATTGGGAGCAAGTTGTGGAAGCTTTTTTTTGAGTATATGGAGATATCTATCAGGAAGCAAGTTTGCTATGTAGCTTGTAGATTGAAGGAAGTGGTCGGTGCATGGTGGCAACAACTTGTTCAATCCCATCGAAGGGAGGGCCTGAGACCTATTTGTAGCTGGTATCGAATGAAGCAATTGGAGAGTAATCATTTTCTGCAAACAAATTACGAGCAAATTCTATATGTTCAGTTTCAACGTTGTTATAAGCCTTAAGGCAAGTCTACTTATATCCTTGCAAACAAGCATTAGTGGAATGGAGTCGATTCAAGATTTTTATAGGGAAGAAGAAGATTTTGCTATCATTTGAACCAAATGCAGCCAACATCGGACCCAAACCAGATTCGCTATACAGCAGGGCTATATTTTTAGAGCTAACCAACTATACATTCCAAATACTTCGCATCGTCAATATCTCTTTTAGCAGTGTCATGGGAGTGGCTTAGTGGCTCATACAGGAACAGACAAAATATTGCAAATGTTACAAGCACAATTTTATTTGCAAAAATTGCAGAGGGATGTTTGTACTTTTGTAGAGAAGTACACCATATGCCAAAAATCTAAGAGCTCCAGACAGAAGGCGCCTGCCTTCCACTTCCTATTCCAGAATCCATCTGGGAAGATTTTAGTATAAATTTTGTGTAGGGACTTCATCGTACCAAACATTGTTTCAATTCGATAATGGTGGTTGTAGTTCATTTTTAAAAAATGACACACTTAGTGGCATGTAAAAAGACATATGATGCTATCAATATCGCGATGCTTTTGTTTCTAGATGCCGCTTCATAGTGTTCCACAAGGCATAACATCAGACAGAGACGTAAAAATTGTGAGTTGTTTTTGAAAGAAACTATGAAAATGTTTAAGTACTAATTTTAATTTGAGCTCAGCTTACCATCCTCAACTTATGGGCAAATTGAAGTCGTGAAACGAGCACTGAGAAATATGATCAGTTGCTTAGTTGGGGATCGACAGAAACAATGGGATGATCGATTGGGGCAAACTAAGTTCACATTCAATTCAATGCTTAGTCCTTCTGGCGGCAAAACTCCTTTTAGCATTATCTACCCCAAAGCCCCCAATCACATGGTTGATCTCGCTGTTATTCCCAAACCTCTTAGTAATAATGCAACCAAGTGGGTAAATGACTTTGATACCATGCTACGTGAGGTCAAGAACAAACTTTCCGGCACCTACCATCACTACAAAACTCAAGCAGATAAGTCTAGGAGATAAACAATCTATGAAATGGGCGGCCTTGTGATGGTTCGACCCCGCAATGAAAGATTTCCATTGCGAGCACCTATTCTAAACTCAAGCCCTGTAAAATTGGTTCTTCTCCTATCCTGAAATGCATAATGAGAATGCATATGTGCTGGGGTTACCACCAGATATGAGCTCGACTCGAGTTCCTCTGAAATGGAAGAAAACTGATGCAGCTTGGGAACATTTTGGTCTCACCATCTCATATTCGTAAAAGCTTATGTTCCCAGTATTAGCATATATAAGTCATGTGCTAGCTAATGAGACATGTGGTCCCTCATTACTTCTTGTTTCTTTCAGCCTTCTTATAAAATTATATATAATACTATATAAAATCAAATATAACGAGCGAATTTCGAGCTGAAACATATCCAACAGTTCAATTCAAGCCAATCTATTTGATTTCGGGCCGTATTGAGCTCATTTTGATCCAGAACGAATCCAAATAGCTCAAAATTGATCCAGCTCATTCCAATTTCACCCCGGATCAAACACGATTCAATATCAAGATTCAAGAGCTAGCTTCCAAACTGACTTCGATTCAATCAAAACTGCAAGCTCGAAATTGGATCGTTAACAGTCCTGACGAAGATAAAAGGGTGATAAATTCAATATCAAGCCGAGCTAGCTTCCAAACTGACTTCGATTCAATCCAAACTGCAGGCTCGAAATTGAATCGTTAACAGTCCTGACGAAGATAAAAGGGTGATAATGCAATAAATAAACAAAAGAATAGAATATTGCACATAATATACGGCCTTAATTTATTTTTGGATCTGCTCACAAACTACCATATGATCCTCATTAATGTGGATCGAAATTAAAATATTTTATTTAATTAAATAAAAAAAAATAAAGTTAATATATTCACTTTTGCGTTCAGTTTAATTAACAGAGTAGGCTCCATCCATTTTAGTAGGACTTCAAATTATATTTGTATGCAGATTGCCAGCAGCAAAGTGAGAATGCAAGGCTGGCATAGAACAAAAAGAAGATTTACATGCATGCCCCTCAATAATCATGTATTTACATAACAAATATCTTAGCTTCAATTTTTCCATGTGTGCCACTAGGGGTGTAAACGAGCCAAACACGAACAAGCCCTGACTTAGCTCGTGTTCAACTTGTTAAAAAAAAATATCATTGTACGTGTTTGGCTATTTTATATTTCGAATACAAAAAGTGTGTTTGTGCTCGGCTCGCTTGTTTAGCGAGCCGAACACAAGCTGTTCGCAAACAAAGAATCATTTTGACAACCTTAATCACGCAACCGTAAGATGTTAAGGGTTGGGGCAAGATCTAAATCTTATTGTTAATGTCAAAACATCATTTAAACATAATTTAATATATTTTTATTCTATTTTTTAAATTAATAATTTTAATTATTTATACATCTTTATGACCTTTAGTCAAATAAAATTTTTAAAAAAACTACTCATCTATGTATATATATATATATATATATATATATATATATATATATAAATAATTGACGAATAGTATTTCGAGCCAAAACGAGCCAAACATGAACACGAACGAACAAATCCTTGTTCGTGTTCGGCTCGCTCATATATCGATTACAAAAAAAGTGTTCGTGTTCGGCTTATTAATTTACCGAACGAATCGAACACGAGCTTTTTAATGAATTCGCGAGCAACAAATCGGTTTGACAGACCTATGTGTCACCTTACTTATGCATATAAAATATATATATATTTTTTTTTATTTTTAAAAAACTAAAATAATGATACTTTTGACATGATATAATATGAAAGATTCGAGCAAAGTTTTGATTTTAGATAGTAAATACATAAGAATTGAGGGGTATGCATGTAAATGCCCCTTAAAAAAAATAAGGTATCTGACGTCGCTTTCGGCTCACGCTGGACCGCACCCTCTCCTAAGAAGGCGTCAAAAGCGGGTGGGCCCATTCCTTCTGCCATTATTACACCAAGACCCTTTTTGGTTGCTGTGTGAAATAATGTGAAATGGACTCGACACTTTTGGACCGTTTGTCAACCCCAAACTTAAGAGCTTGGTTTTGGGCCGACCGAAGTAGCTGAAGTCGGCCTGCTTGATATCCTTTAGTTGGTTAGTGGTACACTTTGGGTGTCTATAACATTTAAGGTTAAATAAGATTTAGTAAATTCAATACCTAAATATTGTAAATAAAGAATAATATTTGATTCAATTCTCTTGTACATTAGAAATTATTAAAAGATAAATAAGATATAGATATAAAAAACATCAACAAACAAAGAAAAATTTAAGATTCAGGATACGTTTTGGGACGCGGTGTGGCACCACACCACAGTTTTTTTCAGTTTGAACAAACTACGTTTTGACGGCTTTTTTAAAAAAATTGCTGCTAAAATCTTCATTTTCGCACCGATCCTCACTAGGTGCGATGATAACATCTAGATACGGTCTTACTTTTTCGACCACCACAATTTTTTAAACAGCATATTATTTTTCAGCAGTTTCACAATTATTTTTTAATAAGCTACAACTATCCCAAACAAACCCTGATAACTCTTAAAATGCTCCATATTTTTCCATATAGAGTTTATCATGAACCAAGACAATACGAAGTGATAAGCAAGTGAAGGAGGACGAGTGTAGAGCGCAAACCCTCAGGACTATGTTTCTTTAATTATTTTCTTTGTTTTATTATTTATCTCACTTCCTTACTTTAATCATGAAATAGATCTACATTTCTTGTCATAGTAACCATGAGATGATACCATTACCAACCACTTTATTACTACTACAATTACATACTTTTGCATTTGCACCAATCATCAAATCAAACTTTTAGTTTTGTTATTGAGAATTATTGACAACTTGTACAATTACATGATTTTAAAAAGAATTCTTACCATGCTTGGACCAAATTTTAAGAGCATATTATTAGCTCAAATTTTTGTTACTTTATAATTTTGCTTTTTGTTTCTAGTTTATTCTTTTTCACCATGTATGTACCATCATAGGTGGCAGCCTAGGCCTCATATGATTATTCATTACCTAAAGTCAACATAAAGTCAAAAATCAAAGTCAAGCTAAAATCAAGCTTAAAGCCAAATTACTTGAATAAATAATTTAAACACATCTAAGGTTAAAACTAATACAAATTCCACTTAAACACAATTTAATTGAATAATTTTAATCCCACATCGAGAAAAACAACTCTGAGTTTAAAACTAATACATCTAAAGTTAATAAGTGATGCCAAACAGGACCTAAGTTTCTTCTCTAAACCAGAGATCATATCAACTTAACATATAGCTAAGCCAAGCTCAAAACCACAGCAAGCCACAGATCATGATCTCATAGTTCAATCCTGGTAGTAGAACATGTTTAGGAGGGCAATGATGACTTACATTAACATTGCAGGTTGTCATTTGATGTAAAACCAATAATGTTTGTTGTTCATATCTACATGAGCAAACTGGGGTCATTACAACATTAAATACAACCAAATGACAACGGTACATAATGTCAGAAAGAAAACAAAAAAGTAAAAAGCCGTAAAATATGTCAATTGCCTGTCAACTAGGAAGAGGACAGCCCAACTCCTTTGAAGCAGAACCAAGGAAGGAGAGAGCCAAGCCAGTTGCTCGCCGGCTGCGAGCTTCCCATTTGATGCACTTCTCAATGTTTGCATGCCAGTTGGTCATGCCCAGGCTTCGGTATGAGGGATCGTACAAATGTAGCGTCTCCGTATTCGTATAATTAGATGAATTGATGGGGCCGGTATTCATAATATCTCGAAGAACAGATATGCTTAGAGCTCTCACAAGAGCGCTGGGATGAGAAAGACAGCGAACGGTAGCGGACAGTCGGCACTGCATGTAAATGTTGGCTTGTCAAGTTTAAGAACATTAAAAAACAATGCACGAAGATTTGCATGCATACAATATCTAAGGCCTAAACTGTAATAACTACACATATGCTCACTTTTTAAAAGTTAACATAGTGATATTATTTATTTGATATGAAAGATTTGGATGATATAAATATAAATTATTTATTTGATATGAAAGATTTGGATGGTATAAATATAAAATATCAAAGTCGATGGCATGTAATTAAAATGCATTAATGAATAAGAATGATGATTTCAATAGCAGCATGAGAAATACTTTGAGAAGATTTGTAAGGCCATCAGCTACTGCAAAACCGGTTTCTCCCCAATTTGCTACTAAGTGGACTGCTCTAGCTGTCACTTCCAGGAGCTGCATATTTTGTATACAAGAGAAATTTGAGTTGGAACTAAGACATGATCCATGGGAACAAAGATGAGGCATAATATGCAAGATGACATGTCTTTAAACAAAATCAACTTTTAACAGTCAATATGGCATCAGGCTCCTTAACGTTTACCTCTAGCTGTGGTAGAGTGCAAGCTTCACCATCAACAAGCATCCCATCCGTGGCACGAAGGAGAAGATCGGAGGCACTTGCAATAACTATTAGTGTCTCGGGGCTTCCCTGACTTCTCATGAGCTCGACAATCAACTTCACGATTCGCTGGTTGATCCTCCACATTCTTTGACCTTGCTCATCATCTCTTGCAATCCATGGCTGCAAATCTCGTTCTGCCTGTGGATAATAGACAATCATAAGACAGAGACAGAAAAATAGTCTTGACAATGGAAAATTCTGGTACTGCCTTTAATTAACAGCTCTAGAGAACAGCAGGGAATGGGCATTAAACCTGAAGAACAATGGCAGTTGATGCTTTTGTGGGAGAAGCTGACACGACATCGCAGAGGGCATCAATAACCTACACATGAAAGAAATCATCAAAATTCAAACCAAATCAGAATTAAATCAATGAAATAAAAGTATAAGGGGAAAATAGAATAGATGCTACAAAGTTATTGTCACTGATAAAACTATGCCAAAGATGATAAATTAATGACACTTTTACATGCATCCACAGAAGACGCAAGTGACTGCTCAATTCTTTCCATAGTTAACAGATTCTAGATGTTGCAAAAATTCAGTAATAACAAAAGATAAACATTGTCAATAACCATTTTTCATGTAACAAAATGAAATGCTAAGGATTTGCATCTCATTTCATCCATTTGATAATATAGTTTATCTATAAACAAGTAATTATTTGCAACACTGGAGATCAAAAGTTGCGGCTGAAGTGAATCCATCTCCATGACTTTTGCTCCTTAAAACAATAAAAAGAGCTAATTGTACTAGTGTTTTGGCGATAAAACTATAATAAACTGTGAGCAAAAGCACGGTTATAAATCTTAGAGGTATAATCAATGCATTAATTAAAGGAGATGAGATGAACAAAACTCCTAATCAACAAAGGTCCTATAAAATGTATGCTTCGCTCCCGAGACATAAGGCTATAATGAAGATGCAGAGCCATATTTTGTAAATATTAGATCGGTAACAGCATCAAGTTCTTTCCAATAAACCCAGGCTTTATAATCAAAGCCGAAGAGGATGAACAGTTATCAATTAATGACCAAAGCAAGATGAGGTAACCATGTGGCAGATGAGAAACAAGAGCATTATAGTGGTTCAATGAAATGGATCAAAACAAACATTTTTAGCTAGCTAACAAAATTGCCACAAATTAATGAAGGTGGTTTATAATGATGAATCTTCAAAATTTTTGCTGCTATGTTGTACTCATCTAAAATCCATCATGGCGACCGCCCCCCTCAACCGAATAAAATAAAAAATTCACAATGCAGGAGAAAGTGGTGAAATGCCATATCCATTAAACTATCAAAGCTTTTGAACTTCCTTAAAATAAATCAGCATTGAGAATTTACTAGTAGCAAAGAAAGGCTTTGCTTTAAAGACTGAAGGGAAACAAACTATCATCCTTGACCAAGACATTTTAAAGCTTGTTAAGACCGCATGCAATCAGACTGAATCTATTATTGATGATAACATGAGAGAACTATACCTGCCTCCACCCTTGCTGAGCAGATGTACTTTCTGCACTCATTTCTGTTTCTGGCGCAGCAATTAACCTGTGCCATAACAAAGAGACAACAGAAAAACATATCTCCTGCTTCTTAGTGAGTACAGATCTCAGAAAAGCTTGCGAAGTGCAATTGAATCCCCCATTCCTATCCATAGTAAGAAAGTTTGCTAGGTTAGATGCATCCTCAGAAAAACGTTCCATGCTCTTCTCTGACGTTTCCATAGCCATAGAATTTATCAACTTTGCCTCCTCACATTTTATAGAGTCCTTAGACTGCATGGATCCATTATCCTCCAACCTTGAGCTGATAGTGCTTGAAATACTTTCTGGATGTTCACCGGTTGAACACAATGAGCTCTGTTTTTTCAGTGGTACAAGTACTAAATGTGCTTCAAGTGGCTCTGCCTTGTCAACTATAGAGGCAACCGTTTTACCATGCAAGTCAATCAGATGATAAAGGGAAGCAGCTCTTGCACATATCTCACTATCCCATTTGCAACTCATCAAAATAGAGAGGGAATTCATGCAGGCCTTTGATCTTCCAAATAACTCAGAAACATGGGCAGCAACCATAGCTGCAGCCACAATCTCATTGGAACTATAACTCCATGAGGTGCCAACCGATGATGGCTTCAATGAGAAAAGAGCTTCTAAAATTTTAAGAAACCTTCGAGTGTGTTGAACTGCCGAACTCATACCATCATATATCTTTTGAGAAAATCCATTTGTTTTCGCTGCCTTTGCAACAGGAGTTTCAAAATCTAGATGAAAGCCATTTTTTGTGATCAAAGGAAACAATTGAAGTTCACAAGACAATGCACATATAGCAGCCAAAACATATGAATCAAACGTTGCAGCAGGACCTTGTTTTCGTCGGTTTCTACTCCTCCCAGAACTTTTAAAATTAAGTATCTGCAGTTCATCAGCAACCTCACCAGAAGAAGGTGCCGTGCCAATAGACCTCTTGGTTCCACTCGGTAAAGCTTCATGGCTGATACACACAGTTAGAACTACAAACAATAGGCGAGAGGCAAGGTCCTCAGATGCACATGACTCTAGGAATAAAGAATGAATCATTGTGCGGAGCTCAGCTACTGCAAGGTTCTTACTGTTGGACAGCACACCGCCATGATTTCTTGACTTTTTGGACTGCTCAATAGATGTAACATGTGGGAATGTTCTTCTAAGTATCGCTTCAACAATAGCAACAAATATTCTCATAAGACATGCCTCTGATGGACTTCCTTGAGGTAGGTACTCCAGCACTTTTAGCAGAGGCAAGTACAAGCCCCAAGACAATACAGGAGGTTGCAATGGTGCTGCCACTACTATCTCAGGCAAATCAACTGCTGATGAACTCAGGGGAAGCAAGCCATAAGCCGCCTCCCAAATAGTACAGATCCTCCATTCCACGTCAGGGCCATGAGCACATAGCATTGAGGCAATTCCTTGAGCAGTTGCCTCAATAGTGGCCTCAGCAGCAGGTACTTCCAGCTGAACATAAATAATTTTTATTCAAATTTAAATGAATAGAAAAATGATATCATTAAAACTGCAGAAAATGAATCCTTCACTTGAATCACTATTTCAAAATTTTGCTTTACCTGTTTCTTATATGATATGTAGCCAGCCAAGGGTTCATGCTGGACTTCAACTCCTTCCGTGTGCCTCAATGGTGGGAAAAGTAGCATGGGTTGCGAAAGTATTCGAAAGAGCAAAGCCGCTGCAGCATCTGCAGCAATACCCGTCCTCATTGACATTGCAGTCCCAATTGCACGTAAAAAATGTAAATGCATCCAGTTTCGTGGAAGCTATAGACAGAAAATGAAACAGTTAGCATATACAAGTCATTCATAAAAAGGATAACTTAAAGAGCAATCTAAATGGCAAAAAACTGCTATAAGGTTTGTCCAAAATATTAAAGAAAATACTGAAATGTCGGTGCTAAAAATATCAGTGTGAGGCACAATTATGCATAGCAATGGCAGCTTGCTTCTGCTTATTTAAAAGCATGCGTGCAAACAATTATGAGAGATTATTTATATGAAAGCTGACAAAAATTTTCTTTTAGTGTGACGGTTTAGTAGACTAACAGAATCTAGCCGAAGGATGAGAAACAAATGTGAAGTACGTCGCAAGGACAAGATGACAATTGAAGGCTTCATCAACATAAAGACAAAAAAATCATCAAGAAAAAGATGAACAGTGTGGGAAGAAAATTATTAAATTCACAATATTAGCAAAATAATATCTTTATCCATGTTGAAGAACATGATCAACTCCGAAAAGATATCTATAATCCTTTTGAAATCTTTATGCAAAAAACTAACTTGAAATTATTGAAATACAAACTCACGACACCTCATAAAATTGAATGAAGTCATTTTTTTCATTTTTTTTTTCTTTATAGATTCATAATGATTGGGCTGGTCAAATTGGTTGGCCAAAATCAAATAAAGTTGATCTGGATTCTTTTCTATCAAAGTAAAAAGGATTTGAAGTTGACTGCTAAAGAAAATCAGCTGGGTAGCCCATCAAGCAAGACACGCAAGCAGGGGTTTCAAGGTTGCACAAGAGCAATAGGTGTGTGCATCTTAAGCAAAAAGGGGGTGAGTTTTGCGACCTGAAAAGCTTGGTGGACTGAAAGGAGCGAGTAGAGCAGAAGATCATTTATCCGGGAGGATAAAAAAGGTAGGGTTGGGAGCGAGTAGAGCAGATCATTTATCCGGGAGGATAAAAAAGGTAGGGTTGCAAGTAAAAGCCATATGAGCAAATAGTGGGAACAAAGCTCGCGCTAAGACATGCATGATGTGGAGTTTCGTATAGTTCGTGGTTAGTGAGGAAGAATACAACAAGTAGAGAACATAGTTATGAGGGCAAAAGCAAACACTGTTAGGTTAGAAGAGCAAACAAATTTGATCCATTAGAACAACAAAGCAGCCCACAAGTGTGCACAGTTAGCACTACAAGATAGTCTCGTTATAAGAAATGTTGAAATTCAAAATAATGCAGTATTATATTATTGATATGAAAAGATATTATAAATAGCCTTTACATAAATCCTACAACAGGAAAAACAATAAAAAAGAAATAAAAGGAAAGGAAACATATAACACCTAATATCTCTAATTAATAATTCATATTAATTATTTGAAGATAAAAAAATAACATAAAATAGGAAAACCTAAAATAGAAAATGAAATAAATCCAATCCAAAAAAATAAATCTAAAATAGGAAATGAAATAAAGTTATATTAGAAATTAAATATAATCCTCATAACTACTAACAATAATAAATTATTTTCTAATATAACTTCTAACAAGAAATATAAATTATAGTCACTTTTTGTTTTTTTTAGAGAGTGTAGAGATCACTTTGTAAATGCTTGATAGCATTGTGTTTTATAACTTTTTTTAGTTTTTAATGCAACATGCAACATGCACACCTTCAAAGATAAGAGTGGGCAAAGTTTATAGATGAAAGGATAAAGGAAATAGTCAAGGGTATGTTTGCACATGCGACAAGCGGTTTGAAGCAATGGCAGCAGATTATCACGAGCTGAGAAGATGCACCACAAGTGAGACAATGGTGCACTAAGGATTGCAGTGATTAAGAAATGTTGCAAGTCAAAGCAGAAGGTATGATCTGAGTAGGGTGCAGCATGAAGGAGCACTGAGGATTGCAAAAGGCACAAGCAATGTAAGAAGTTGGACGAAAAGCAAGTGGAACTTGCACCACATATCAAGTATAGGAGATGAAATCAAAAGATGAACACAATTCGAAGAGTGAGTTATTTCTAATACAAAGTAATTAAATGTATTGTATCTTTCTATAAGATTTTTTTTTCCTGCATTTCATATAGAAATATATTAACATATGATACTCTTTCGAATAAGATAATTAACACAAATAAAAATTTAAAATAAAATTTGAAAAATTCAAAGAATTATGTCTCTGCATGGAGGGTTGGTCTAAAGCAATGGTTAATTGCATCTAGTGTATTTTCTGTCAACAACAAGTCTTTATCCCACTATGGGGTGTCGGCCTTTTTCTCCATTGAATCCTATTGAGTGTCATATTTCCATTTAATTCTAATAAATTCAGATCATTTTTTTACAACATGCCCAAATCTTTTAGGTTGACCTCAACCTTTTTTAACATAAGTCGAACCTAACACACCAACTCCTCTAACTGGATCATCGGATGACAGACATTTACTGTGACCAAACCATCTAAGATGATTTTATCTAATCTTGTCTGCCACTAGAGCAACATCAACCCTTTCAAGGATATATTCTTTCCAATTTTGCACATAAGTGTAAAGCCACTCATCCACCTAAGCACTCTCATCTCAACAACACTTAGTTTTATACTTCTCTTTTATAGGCCAACATTCTTCATAAAGCATGCAGCTCTTACGACCATCTTATAAAATTTTCAATTTAAGTTTACTTAGTACTTTCTATCACACAATAGGTCTGATGCATTCCTCCACTTCAACCATCTAACCTAAATTATACTAATAACATCATCATCAATATTACCAGCACATTGAACAACAGAACCGAGATATCTAAAACATTCACTCCTTTTAATGACTTGATCGTCTATTATTACAACCCCACCACTAGATCTACTATGATATGATTTGACATAGAAATCAACACAAATTTCATAGAGCAAAACATATTTTTTATTTCAATAATCCAAACAACTCACACAAATACAAAAGATAAGCAACTACAATTCGAGAGGTAACTACAATTCGAGAGGTAACAATTCGAGAGGTAGGCGATCTCTCCAAATTCCTACAATTTAGAGGTAGAAAAGCTTTCCCAAATTCTAGACCTAAGACTCACAACTCAATTCCTTGCATAAAACCTAACCCTAAACATAATAAACTTATTTATACCCAACAACAACAATAATAAAAGACTAAATTGCCCTTAGGCATACAAAAGACAAACTTGCCCTTAGATTAGGCATAGATTTTACAATACCCCCCACCCCACCACCCCAAAGTAAACTGTTGCTCGATCAAGTCAGGCGACTTTCACCAATCCTTTCCATTTAATCAGAAATTTATAGTGGCCCAGAGTAGTTCGAAATGTTGTCTTGTGCACATCCTTCGGCCGCATCTGAATAGGTTGGTGGACTAATTTCCAGTCAAGCTTAGAGAATATAGCAACCCCAAACGACTCATCACGTAGCTTATCGATCACCAAAATCTTTGTCAACTTTGTATCAGATGTCTCTTCCCTGTTTGTCAACTTTACTCATGCTTGTTTCTGTTTGTTAAAGCCGTCAGATTATTGTATTATTTCTCCCAAGTGTTGACGCCCAATTCCACTCATGATTTCTTCGCTCGATACTGCAACTCTCGATACGCATAAAGTAATGATGTTGTCCTAATGTTGCGCGAATCATTCTAGTTGTTGCTGTTGGAGTTTGTTCCCGCTGCTATCGCTCGACCTCGCAGCGGAAGGAATCAGTTTTGTGTCAAACTCAATTATCTTCTTCATCACTTCTTCTATTTGCATAATATCTTATCCACATTTCGAGCCACCTGCCTTCATCAGAAATTTCTAATCCCCCCCAATCAGAGCCTGGGGGGGGGGGGGGGGGGGGGGGGATGTGAATGTTTTCCCGCTCATGTTCCCCAAATTCAATCTCTTTCCATTTAGGTTTTGCAAATTAAGCAGTCGGCAAGGCCTTGGACCACGTCTCTATGAGTCGCTTCATCATATCTCGCATTTCTTCTATACTATCGAATTTGCTCCATTCGGTTCTCTATGAAAGAAGACCTACCTTCCATGGCTGATAATTTTTATTCCACTCCCAATCTGACACATCTTCCTCCAATTTCTTCTCCAAATCATCTATTTTCTGTCATTACTCCTAAAAAAATTTTCGATCAAATATCGTCGAATTTCCAAATAGTCTAATTCACAACGTGAGTGCTGCAAAACTGCTATCTAGCAAGGGAATCTGAAGAAATTGTGTTCTGAGGCAAACCATTAAAAAATCCAGAATTTTCGAGTTCTAAAATGGCGGGTTCAGTCACTCCATAGGCCACGTTCCCGTCGTTGCTTACCAGCTACATGAACTGCGGTCGTATCGCACGAGGCACGCCGCAATCCCGCCCTCAGCACCTTGCAAAACATGATTCACGCAGTTCGACGCTTTCCTTGGTGTCGAAGCCGAGCGCTGCGATCATAGGGACGCGACTGAATAGCACGATACTTTCCCATGTGACGATCTAAAGCAGGAGGAGAAATACATGATCCCTTGTCCTCTACGTATGCCGTGATTCTTCCCAGTTAGCTCAAATTGCAACTGTTTCGTGAGGTAAAGTCACGAATCGTCCCCATGCACGATCCATCCCACGTCGCAATCACTTCGCCTTGTCTCCTTCCCAGCGAGCTCTGACCATCTACGATCCCAGCACTGCCCTCCCAGGTAGCTCTGATCGCGACTCTACCGGGTCTCTGTACGCCGATTTAAACCACACGGGATCATGGCTTCGAAGCCTTCCCAATGCGCAGCAGATGGAGCGTCGGGTCTCGATAAGCCGTAATCCCTTCGTCGCGTTGCCCGAGACTATACGAAAAGACGTCAAATTGATTGGCTCTGTACACTAAAATCTTCGCCTTGTAAGCCAACCGCTGATCGATCCTCTCTTCTGTTGATCCAATTCTCAAAATTTTGAGCTCTGATATCAATTTGATATGATTCGACTTAGAAAAGGATAAAAAATTTTCGTAGAAATTATGGCAAAACAGATTTCTTATTTCAATAATTCAAACAGCTCACACAAATACAAAATATAAGCACCTACAATTTGAGAGGTATGCGATCTCTCCCAATTTCTACAATTCGAGAGGTAGGAAATATCTCCCAAACTCAATACCTAAGACTCACAACTCAATCTCCTGCATAAAACTTAACCCTAAACATAATAAGCCTATATAACCAACAATTATAATAATAAAAGACTAAGTTGCTCTTAGGCATACAAAAAACAAACTTGCCTTTAAACTAAGCATAGACGTAACATATTACAACTAAAATTACATTCCATGTATTCAATTTTAGATCTATTCAAGCAAAAACCTTTAAACTCTAACGTTGACCTCCATAATTCAAGTTTTTCCTGAACTTTTTTCTAAACTTATCCACAAGAAGGATATAAACAACGAAAAACATACACCAAGTTACATTCTCTTGTAATTCCGACAATTCGAGAGGTAGAAAATCTCTCCCAAACTCAATACCTAAGACTCACAACTCAATCTCCTGCATAAAACTTAACCCTAAACATAATAAGCCTATTTATACCCAACAATTATAATAATAAAAGACTAAATTTCTCTTAGGCATACAAAAAACAAACTTGCCCTTAGACTAAGCATAGACGTAATATACTACAACTAAAATTACATTCAATGTATTCAATTTTAGATCTATTCAAGCAAAAACCTTTAAACTCTAACATTGACCTCCAAAATTCAAGTTTTTCCTGAACTTTTTTCTAAACTTATCCACAAGAAGGATATAAACAGCGAAAAAATACACCAAGGTACATTCTCTTGTAAATATCCAATAAGAACAACCATAACTAAAGCAAAAATAATATAGGCTTCAAGCCGATCCCAAATGTAACCAGTTGAAATAGGAAAATATTTAGTCAATCCTCCTGTTAGAGCACAAGTAACAACTCTAGTATATATATCTTTAATGACTTGAATATAAGTCGTATCAACACCTTTTTTTTCTAGAACTCTCTAAAGAACCTGTCTTGGAACCTTCTTATAAGTTTTTTCTAAATCAACAAAAATTATACATAAATACTCTTTACTCTCTGTACTTCTCCATCAGACCTCTTGATAAATGTATAGCTTCCATAGTAGACTTATTAGACAAATCCAAACTGATTTTGAGAAATTTTTGTATCATGTTTTTATCTATGTTCAATTAATCTCTCCCATAATTTTAATGCATGACACATTAACTTAATTCCTATATAATTTGCACATATAATTTGCACTTTGCACACTCTTGTGCATCCCTTTGATTATATGTCATATCAACACCTTCTTTTTCTATAAGTCTCCAAAGAACTTCTCTCGGAAGCTTCTCATAAGCTTTTTTTCTAAATCAACAAAAAATCATACGTAGATACTCTTTACTCTACTTATCCATTAGACCTCTTAATAAATGTATGGCTTCCATTGTCGATTTGTTGGACATAAATCAAAACTGATTTTAAAAAATCATTGTATCACATCTTAACCTATGTTCACTTACTCTCTCCCATGATTTTAATGCATGAAACATTAACTTATTTAATCTATAATTTGCACACTCTTGTGCATCCCCTTTATTCTTAAAAATAAGGACTATAATATTCTTCTTCCACTCCACAGTCATCTTTTTAGTTTTTAAAATAATACTTAAAATTTGCCGACCCCGCTTAGTGGGATAAAGATTTATTGTTGTTGCTACTGTAAGCCAAGAAATTCTCAAATCTACGAAGCATTTTCACACTTCTATTGGGATACTATCTAGTCCTACTAGCCTTCCGCCCTTCATTTTTTTAGAGCTTCCTCAATTTTCATTTTATTAATGCGACTATAAAAATAAAAGATTTTATTATTATTAATGTCATTAAGATCACTAAAATCGTAGAAATAGAGGCAGTTAGAGTCACAAAAAATAATGTATTAGTATCAACATTGGATCTAAAATTATCCATAAAAAGATATCAAAACTTCATTAAAAAAAAAAAGAATCAAAATGAAATAGTGAGAAGGATTGAGGAAATATGTCTCAGAAGTAATTTAAAAAAAAAGTTTACAAGGCACCCAATAGTTCTTTGAGTGAAGAAAAGCAATTCAAACCAAGCTATGATAAATATAAAAGAAAGAGAGATTCTGTTGAATTCTAACAAGTTTAAAATAATTCTGTCCTCTGATTTTTCCAACCAAATTTCTCTGTATGCTTTTTTTTATTTGTCTCAGCTTAACCAATGACCACCTATTTATATACAAAGTTATATAAGTGTTTTATAAAATTTACTACATAGTAAAACTTCATATAGAATCTATAGGTTTAACTTGATGTGGACAATTGTGAAGCAAAACAAGTTAGATGTACAATTAGTTGCTAGTAGGAGGAGTTCCAAATTATAGGAAAGTACCCTTATAAAGTTTATTTGGCCAAATAGCCTAGATGAATTGACATCTTTGTGAGTCTCTTAAACGAATTCAATAAATTAATACTAAGCAACTTATTACTGAGGGTTGGATTTGAGCTAACTCTTAGTCAACTTATCTAAGAACGAATTCCGCATGACACAAGCCATTTGGTGACTTTAAACTTGGAAAATTTTTAAACCGTCTCTCAAACAGCAACTTTTTGAATTCAATGTAGGACCTCATAATGACTAAATTGACATGCCCTAGCAATTATGGGTGTAAAATAAAGGTAAAGTTGCATATAAGCACCCATCCGATGCCCAACATTATGCTAATCACCCCAGTAAATTAACGAGAACCCCATGCACTAGATATTAAAAACATCTTTCCATGATCACTGGAAGTAAGAAAATATACATTACATATGAATCCCCAACATTTACCAAGATTATTTTTTGTGATAAAATAGTTATCAATTCGCACAGATTTCTTTGAAGATAGGATCAATCAAGAAACTGACATTTAAACCTCAGAGAAGTTCAAGACAGTATGTAAACCAATAAATTAAAACTGCCAAGAAGCACTACTAAACTGATTAAATTCTTATGAAAATTATTATTGATAATAACAGCCTTATAGTCCCATACCCTCATTCCAGACTCATAATCCTCAGCCGCCCTGAGAAGTTCTACAAGTTGGACAGCTGCATCAAGTGCATCAGGAGCCCATGATGGAGGTGCTTCAAGAAGTCCAAGAAGAAGCCTCTGTGTTGCACTTGGAGTAGCAATGGAATAGTACCTGACAAAATGATGCAATTAAATTTAAGTTTATTTTGAGAATACCAAATATATTTGCAAAATGACTGGAATTGTGTTGAGAAACAAATGGAATAAGTATCAATATACACCTGTGAAACAAACGAGCATATGGCTCAAGTGCTGGAAGTCCTGCTACTAGGTGCTCATCTAAAGGAGTTGTAGGGGGAGGTAATAAAAGTGCAGGGACAGCAGCTGCTGTTAAATTTGCAGTCTCATAACGAGCAACTTCATCATCACAAACGCTTAATATGACACCAGCACCATTAGCGACAGCCCACCTCGGCGTTGATGGCATAAGCTGAGGATGCTTACCAGACCGTCGACTACAAGCTATATTTCATAGAATTATTAGGTTGAATAGTTTTGAATTATACCAAATATCAATCATACAATAGCTAAGTTTAAGATAAATTGAATATTGACTTAGAAGTTTCTTAGAATATACAATATAAATTAAAAAGGAAAAGATATTCACCAGTATACACCATTAATATACAACATCCGTTAAAAGGATTTTGAGAACATAACATGCAACAAAAATAAATACATGAATACTAAAACTTAGAATAGAAGGAAACCAAAAAAATGGCATCATAAAAACACTAGACCCTGATAAACTCTAATAGCTGGTATCATGACTTTTAATATTAAACTTAGTAAATCAGGCTTGAAAAGCATTTCTACTTGGTGTGATAAATGACAAACGTCCAATGTTCTCACATGAAAAATACTGTACACTACATAGGAGTCTAAAAAATTGGTTTGGTCAAGTAAAAGTAGCCAGGTAGGCCGCTGGGACTATGCCTTGTCCTAAGCAAAACCATTCAGCCAATTTTATTAATTTTCATGCCATAATAGCTTTCTGAAGCAAAAAGAATTAAGTAAAATGTCCATTTTACATGTCATTAGAAACATCATCAATCAGTTCTTAGAAATGATTTTTTTATAGTTTATGTTGCCCTCCATTAAGCATGTATGTTGCCTGTTTCGAGAAATTAAATATGTTTCCATTAGGCAGGTGAAGCGCATAAAAGATAATGAAGTGAAATTTCAAAACCAAACTGGAAGTTTGGCGAGAAAATTCAGCATAATTAACATATATTGTGAATACGAGTAATCACTAACCAGTTGTTGGAGGTTTTAGTTCTCCAGCAGCAGCATACTTCCCCATGACTCCACCACACCTGATACATCACATCAACCAAAGAAGCATTATTGCCAGTTATCTTAATCATTTAGCTCAACATATGTTCACATAAATGCAAAATTTGTACAGTTGAAGGGAAAATAATTCATCACCGTTGAATTTCCCTAATATACCTGCTTTCAAACACAAAAAATAGCCAAATTGATTCCCATATTAGTTAGGATGTTTTCATTTGACCCCCAGATTTTTCTTATTCTTTAATATGACCCTTCAATTTATCAAAATATGACTCTTTTGGTCTTGCAAAATTACTATATTGCTCTCTCAACTTAACTTTTTTGGTTAAGTTGAGAGACAAAATTAGATAAAAATAAAAAATCTGGGTTCAAAATAAAAATACCAGAAATAGTCTATTGAACAATTTGATCATTTTATTCTTTCAAACAAAAAAAGATGGATAAGTTTAATAAATCGTTATTTTGATGGAAGTATTTATATTTTTGGTGGCAGTTGCTCATGGAATAACCTTAAAACGCTGTGGGCATACAATTCTTATTCAATATCTGCAACAAGTTCATTCAAAGAATAAGGTACAAGATGATCTATGATAAAAGCTCAGGGTTCATCTTGAGCTAGGTTTCAGTTCCACCCTTTCAAAAACCTTCTATGAAATCAACAAAAGCCTGCTTGCTAACCCGCAATTCGATAACCAGCTTGTCATGTGCATACTTCCTAAATTGAGCCAATAAAATAAAGGGAAGCTCCCATTGCATTGTCATCAACAATATTTCCATAATCTAGGAATATCTCAAATATTAATATCGCTATATCTAATAGAACACTGCTTTATGCAGCCTATATTTCATCAAGAACAATAATTATGGAATCAATTCTTCCATAATGAAAATGATCAGGACAAAATCTAGAGAAACATCAAAATTTAGCTCTTTATCTTAATTAGCAATGCTTAATAATAACAGGGTGTCAATTAAGAGAAACAATTTATGATTTTCATAACCTTACGGCTCTTAGATAATGACATCTAAAGCAGCCTATTTTCATGGAAGATGCTCATCATTAAAAGATCTTTCACAACTTCATCAACAGGTGGGTTCAACATATTAAGGATACAGAGTTTTCAGCTTCATAGAGTCATGAGTTGGTATTTAGAACGTATATTCCGTAAATAAAGGTTTAAAGAAAAAAATAAATATCTCTATTAAAAAAACTGACTAGCTAATTCTAAAAAATTACTTTTTTTTTTTTTTTAGGAGGGGGGGCAAAAAAATGGGTGTCCTCCAGCTGTCCTGCAGGACAGTGAATTCATTAGTCCATGGTGAATGCCTGAATCAACATATAACTATCAAAATTCTTGCCCTCTATGAAGACATTGATAAAGACATTTTTTCAATATGATTTTATTTTGGTAAAATTTTCAATCAGGCAACACCCAATTGACAATCATGCAAAAAAAAAAAAAAGGCAAATCAAGGCCATGCACCATAAACTTCACCACACAAAGTAGTAAGGTGCTCAATTTTATACATTTTTAACATGATTCAATAATGCACCTACAGGATGGTCTAGAGAGTGTGAAAACATTTTAATTTTGAATGGTTGGAGCACTGTAATCAAATGAACTTTTTTTAGCATATAAAAATGACATCAGAGCAGTTTCAATGAATTTGCATTGAAAAATTATGCATAAGTGGTACATTAGTGAGGAGCATCATAAACAATCTAATTCCTCTTCAAGTTTGATCAATGGTCAAATATTTATGGTTACAAATTAAATTAGATCATAGAAATGGTTCTAAGATGTAGATTGAAATTGACATTTGTAATCTTGCTTGTGTTTGAAAATAGTAATATTGCAAACAAACTACATGGAAAATGCTTTCTTTTTTCAAATGAAAATATAATAGACTGTCATATATACATGATAGTTATACTGATTTCATTAGCATTAGATTTACTTCAGCAAAGCCGGCTTCAGCTCACAAAATATGATGCACAATCAAGCTTCCACGACAATTAAGTTATCAAAGATAATAGGAAGTTTCAAGATCAAGACTCAAGGGACCCTAAGATGACTAGCCAATACTGAAGAAATAAAGGTCCAAGTTCTAGATAGCCTACATCACGTTGACAATTCTACAGCTTTTAAATTATAAATGATCCTTCAATTTCTCATTATCTAATAAGCTGGAGAATTTCTTTTTTTTCCTTTTTTTGGTGGTGGGGGAACAAACAGATCCTGCATTGCTGACTTTGCAACTGAAGGCATCAAATCAAAGCAAAAGAGATAGCCTACCATCGAAAATAATCACTCCGTATTCCCACAGGTGCAGCAAGCAGTATATCGGTAATCCATGGAGTCAAAGGACGCGATGGCTTCCGCTCAGGACTATTACTGGATTCCCCTCCAATAGATTCACTCGTTGTAGCATGGCTGCCGCTACTGCTTCTTTCTGCTTCAATATTGTGGTGTTCAGATTTGTAAATTGGTCGATTGTAGAGAGTCAAGACCCGCAAAATCTCCCCACAGGCTAGAGCCCACTGTTCAGAATATTCTTTCTGCAAGGAAAGAGACAACTTTGAGTAAGGAGCTGGGAACATTCTTTCACACTCAGTAACCCAATACATATTTAAAAAAAGATTTAAGCGTTAAACTATCTGATTGTTGATTGGTGAAAGCATGCATTGACATTATATTTTGAACATCTTTACCTCAGTAGTCTGGCTGATTAAAGATATGAAAGAACTAAATGGCGGATTATTCTTGCCATACACCAAGGTCCCATCAATTATACATGAAAGAATTGGATGCACAATGGCATGCCCATGCTCTGGATGATGGAGGACGAATATTGCTGAAATTATCGAATAAAAAGGTTAGGCGTATTCATCAATGCAGAAGGAAAAAATGATATATTAATATTACTAGCATGTCTTAACATAATTGATAAAAAATTTATAGGATTAAGTTTACAATACCCAATACATCATCCAGAACACGTTTTTCCTTAACAGGATAATGTCTCTGGATTAGCTGCACAAAGAAATATTAAATCTATGTAAGATTCAACCTTCAAGCCTTCCATGAATTACACAGTCTCTGTTAGCTTAAACCAAATTTAGAATCATGCTCTCCCATTATGAAGAATTATTGGAACGAATTTTGTCAATGAACTAAGAGAAAATGATCATACCTGAGATATGTCTTCGGGGAATTGTTCCGAAGTAAATTGAGCAAAATACTCAACATAGGCCATAATTTGTACCTAAAGAAAATTCATACACACCAGACTCGTCAAAATCTAAATAAAAAGTAACCAGCAGAAACATTAAAATTCCAGTTTAACGCAAATAATAGACAATAACATTACAATAAAAATGGATCTCCTTCACTCTTTTTCCCACACTAGGAAAGGAAAAGCAGTAAATTATTGCGAGGAAAAATACTATTATGCAACTTAAACCGATAGAAGAAGTACATCAACAAGCACCATAGCAATAGTATAACAAATCTTATATAAGCCGACTAGAAAAATTGTTGAATGAAACTCATCTTGTATGTTATACTATCAGCAACTGCAAAATTTTCTTATCCTACTGCTTTATTTTTAGAGTGTAGTTCAAATCTCAGTAACTAAAACTAGCACACACAAAGTTTGGTCCATGATACGGGATTTGATAACTTTTTTTCTTTCTTAATCCTTCTTACATATTGCTCTCTTAAACTGTATCATTCTAACCATGGGCGGTGTATATCTTAAACTACTCCATTGCATTTCCCAAACGGGAAAAAAATGTACATTACAAAGAGTTATTTTAATCCACTTAGCCTAAACCTTAACATAGTTTCTTCTAAAATAGCTAAGCTACAAGTATATATTGAGCGACCATTCAAATCTACGATATCTTGCAAATTATACCATAAAAAACAACAAATAAGTCTTTATCTCTAACATAAAATCAGTTTTGTTATTTTCTCCTCACTTACTCTTATCCTTTAACATATATGACTCAACTGAACTCATCAGAACGGGCAA
Source organism: Phalaenopsis equestris (assembly GCF_001263595.1). Lineage (NCBI taxonomy): Eukaryota > Viridiplantae > Streptophyta > Magnoliopsida > Asparagales > Orchidaceae > Phalaenopsis > Phalaenopsis equestris. The sequence continues at coordinate 1,958,301 of NW_018164496.1, forward strand.
GATGGCAATTAGGGCCAGTCGAATATAAAAGGTTACTAGCACTTGCTAGAAAGATCCACAGCAGAATAGGGTTCTCATATCCATTATATATGCTACCATACTCGTAGCTTCGAGAGACGCCTCATGAAAAGCCGATTTGAGCAAATATTTATTTTAGGATAACAAGACAATAGTTTGAAGGATAACAAGACTAATAAAACCATTATATAGATGTGGGATCATAATGGAAAGACCAAAATTAGAAAAGAAAATACAATAATAACAATCATGACCTGATATATGAAAAAAGGCATGACATAACATAAACTTATGTTACTTATTGTAACTTGTTATCTAACTTACACTTTGTTGAACCATTGAAAACAATCACCATCCCTAAAATACCACAAGCCCACCATCAAGATAAACTGTAATTGTTATGTTCTTTTAAGGCATGTTTAAAAGTTGATATATGACAAAATAAAAAGTTTCTCCTATCCTTTTACATTCCATGAATAGGCACCCAGGAAACCTAGCCCATGGGCTAACAATTGAGTAAAATGTATGGCTCTTTCTTTTGAAGCAGTTATGTTGTACAATGGTCTCACGTAATAATGCCAGCCCATACTCCAAAATTGGCAGAATAATTTCTCATATTGTACTGGATTAATAAAAACGTAGCAAATATCTTTCATAATTCCATCAAGTATTGAACTTATTCACAAAAATTGAAGGAGCTTAAAATATTTACTTACTCTGCTTCAGGTAAGTATACATTCTTGATTCCAAGTTAAGATTTTCCAGTTCATGCTAAGCATAAATGAAGCTTTTTTTATATTTAAAATAAAACCAACAATACAAATTCTATAACCAGTTCAACAATTGTCATCAAAATAACAGTTATATGCATATAATAGAAGGAACCATCTAACTAGGGCAATATAATATTGTTTAAAATGATCAAAGGTGACTGATTTTTTTTTTTTCTTTCCATTTACATTCTATTAATCAGATAACATGAAATAAATGACAACATATTTGGTCAACAAGTAGATGCCATTAAAATAATACTTTTATTTTATTTATGAATTTATTATTTAACGATGTTGCTAAATCAAATTCCTAAAATCTAATGATAAAATTATTAAGAGGCTAGAACAATAAGGAACCAAATTGAGTCCAATACAATTATTGATGGACATCCACCAACCCTAAAAGCTTAAGTTAATGATTCCTTATCACTACTGAATATTAAAAACTTAACTCTTATTGCATGGTTGATGTGTATCTCTACTCTCAAATGAACCTCAACAATCTCCCCATAACATCCTCAATATTGATAAACATTCCCCCATCAAATGGGATCTTTTCAATACCCAAAGTGTCATGTTCCAAAAACCCATTTAATCTCATGGAGCCTTTATGAGAGTCTTCCAATTTTGTACTTGCTTGACCATGTTAGAGGCCGTTAAAAGCAATGACAGGCGCAAGCTGTATGCAAATTTTGATCTCAATCGAACAAAAAAGATATGGTATCATTTATTAAAGGGTGGAACACCAAAGGTTTAAATTGTGCTAAAACATTGAAAAATAAACACCCATCAAATAAAAAAACTTAAGCAACTGCAACCATATTAAAAACTCTACTCTTATTTAATTTTTTATGAGGAACTATGTTCACTCTTGTAGATTCCAATAACTAATTATGTAAACTTGTAATCATACTAAACAGTTTACATCTGTTAATAAAAAAACATTACACAACATCTGACAGCGAGCAAAATGATTAGCATACCAAATTTAGAATTATTATTGTGCAAAATTCAACAGCATGCAGATGTGAAGTTAATAGCTATATGGCAGACTCAAATTTTGAAAGGTGAAAACTTTTAAAAATCTATTCTCAGTACCTGTCTCTGTTGCTCATCTTGAGGTGGCGGCCACAACAAGGAGGAAAACTGAAGGCCATCGATCCACTTCTGAGACGATGAAGACATCTTATGCCCCTTGCTTGAATCCCTTCTTATCTCTGTCTATGGGAACCAAAAGACCCAATCAAAACAGCATCCACCACGCCCGGCGCACCAGAACAGGCGTAGAACTGCGCCCAGAAAACCAAAAGAAAAAAATGAAAATTCAACCAAAACCCAAAACCCGCTTGGCTCTCCCTGTCTCTCAAAAAAGCAAACCATCCTCAATCATCTCCCAGACTTAACTTTCCTCCTGACACCAAAATCATCATCGTCTACTAAACCGCATCTACCAATCGATAGAAAACTAACTCACCGTAACATCACCAGAACACCTCCAAAAAATTAAACAATTTCACTTCCCAAATTCTTCAACAAAATCGACGACCACAAACTCCTACCTCCAAAACAAGAGGAAAAAAGTAGATCGAATAATTTCACCACACACAAACATAAAGAGAGAGAGAGATAGTACAGAAAAATCCCAACTTGGAGAAGTGAAGAGAGAGCAGTACCTCGTGTAGCAGCTACTGCTGAAGCTATGCTATCCGAACTTCGGCGAGTTTGTGCCGATGGGATAAACGTCGCTGAGGAAAAAGAAGGGTGGAGGGTGGAGATTTTATCTTCCGATGAAAATTCTGAATGAAAGATGGTTTGGCATCGAGGGCACTCAATACACCTTGAAGGCGGTACTTTGCTCTCCCCAGCTTCGTCCCGTACCTACGTGGCGATGATATTTTCGCTGATCCACCCACCCATCCTTCCATCCATGGATGCACATGACATGCCATGGCATGATGCCATTAAGCTCCGCACTCTCTGCATTGACTTGATTGCCCTTGAGGAGGAAGCGAGGTTGGGGTTTCCTTCAGACGCCGACTGATCGGAGCCGTTGGGAGTGCGGGCAACGGTCAGATTCGCGCTGGAACGGAAATATTTTATTTTGTTATTTTGTTTCGTAAATTTTGGAAATAATTTGTCGCTGATGTTGACAATTTAAATGGAGTATTTGAGAATGTTAAAAAAATTATGAATTTTATTTTGATTTATCTCATCTATACTGCCATGAAAATAGGGCTGTCAAAATGGTTCGTTGTTCACGAACAGTTCATGTTCGACTTCTTTAAGAAGCTCATGCTCGGCTCGTTAATTTCGTTCGATAAGTTAACAAGCCGAACACGAAGTAAGATGTGTTCGTTCGTGTTCGGCTTATTTTGGCTCGAAATACGAATCATCAAGTTTATATATATATATATATATATATTAAGTAGTATTTTAAAAAAATTAAAAAAAAATCTAATTGACTATAAGGCTACAAAGATTTATAATCAATTAAAATATTGATTAAGAAAATATAATAAAAATTATTAAATTAGATTCAAATGATGTTTTTATATAAATAATAATTTTTAAATCTTGCTCAAACATTTATTGTCTTGTGGCTACATGATTAGGGTGGTTAAAAGAACTCTTTATTCGTGAATAGCTCGTGTTCTGCTCGTTAAGCAAACGAGTCGAACACGAACACACTTTTTGAGCTCGAAATATAAAAGAGTCGAACACGAGCTGAGCATGGCTCACTTCAGCTCGTTTACACCCCTACATGAAAAAGCTCAAGAGCGACTACCGAAATAAATTTATCTTGTAATCGGGTTTATTAAATTTGGATTTAGGTCGTAAAAATAATGGAGTGTGAGGAGATAAAAATAGAACGAGGGAAAATTGGATTTGACAGAGCGTTGGATTTATTATTGCTATCAAACACCGTCTGAACCTTTTAGTGTGTATCGAAATATATAATTTGAGATAAGGACGTGCAGATAAGGCAAACTCGATGGAACGAGAGATACAAGGTTCTCAAAGTCACTCAGTCAAGCTTAAATAACAGTCATCCAATTTGGATAGCTCGGATTGAAATGCACTCATTCAGTTTAGAAAACTTAAACGCAAAGAACACTCACATTGCTTAGAAAACTGGAACATAGATGAATCTCGTGCAGATCAGAAGACTCGAGCTAGAAAGATGCTCATCCAATCCAAAAGATGCTTGCTTTTCTCAAAGCCAATTGTTTGGGGCTCAAAAGAAATTCTCCTATTCAGGGGTGATGGCTTCTTTAGTTGGGAAGACCTTCGAAGCACTTTTTCAAAGTAACGACCCGCCAATATTCTTATCACTATATCCACATACTTGCAATACACATTTTAGATACATATATTCATTAAATTTGAGATGAATACTAGAGATGCCTAAAAAATTTTATAAATACTAGGTCAAGTGGTCATTTTTTAGGGAGAAGAGATGTAAAGAACCGAAAATTTTCTTATCGTGATTTTTTTTCTTTCATTTTTCCATTGCTCACGACCTCCTTCCATTTTCTATTGATGCATCGTTGTCGCCTTCCCTATTTCCTCGATCACACCGACTTTGCTCTCTATAAATCAAGGCCGAAGGGGTAGCATTTACAAATACCCCTTCCGCTTGCTCTCCCTCATCTTCTGATCTTTGTCACTCCTGATTTTGCTCGAACCCATTATCTTCGTGCCCGAAATGCTTGGGATACTACTGTGATTGGAGCTAGCTAGGAAGGCAACAACAGGATTGTGGCATAGCAAGGCCACATAAGCTCCTACCTTTCTCCTCCTTCCGCAGAGCCTACCCGAAACCATCGAGGAAGGTAACCCTCACCTTCCTCCTCTCGCACACTCCAGCTTCTATAAATATCGCAAATTGATGCCTTTTTTATGCTTAATTTCTTTTACATTTATCACATGTTTTTGAATGAAACCGTACCTTAAATAAATGTTATTTTCATGTTTATCTTACATATATAACACTTGGAGTTGATTTGGGCTGATTTCGGCTGAAACGGAGCCAAACATAGGCAAACGGGAGAAAATTGGGGTGCTGCCAACATGGTGGCGCCTAGGCGCTAGTCTCTGCCCATAAAATAAAGAAGACAACCACTAGGCACCGCTGATTGGGGCCTATGTGTTTGAGTTGTCCAGGGGCAGTTTCAACACGACCCAAACAATTATTTGACGGATCTAAACATTTGGAAAAATACTTTTTGGCATTTTTAAGTCTTGGTATTCTCCAGGAAGGCCGAGAGGTCGTTTATAGGAGTATGAAATGTAGATTCTTACCTTTTCTGGAGAGATTGGTGAGGGGATTTTGAGAGCTACTTGTGAGGGATTGTATTAACATTGCATGGATTAGCATGAGACTTTGTTGAAGGAATTTTCATCTTTCTTTCAAAGAAAAAAAAAAGAAAAAAAAACTAAGTATTGTGAACTAAGTATTGTGTTCTTCATTATCCTGAACTTGTTGTAAACACTTCTCTAGTGGATTTCCTTTGATTTAATGAAGGTTTCTGTTGTGTATGACACATGTTTGTGAAGCAGAATTCTTGTATTTTTCTTTTGCAATGAAATGGATGAATGTTTAGGATGTTAGGATGCATGTTAGAATAGGCTTTTCATATTATAATGATGGTTCTTACTTCATGTATCATTTATTAATCAATCTAACCAATTAACATATTAAAATTTATTATAAACCTATAAGTTCTGGGAGGACTATGGTTTTAACAACTTGGAGGAACCACATTGAACTTATGGGTGAAGGAAAGTAGTCATAAGATTCACTGCAATATAAGGGAGATATTTGCTGATGAGTGCAAATTGGTGTTTCTAGGGCGACAGGCAAGATTCCTAACCATTTTGATATAGGACTTCATACCTTAAATCTAAATTAAGTCAATTAGAGGGCTATTAGAAGAAGGAGACTCTAGGGTGACAGGCTAGAAGTTTCGCTGTGGTAATCTAATTATTTTAATGAATCGACCTTAGGTTAACTAAGCTACGTTATACACTCAGAAGAGGGTAACTTAGATTTTTGCTCCTATTGTCACTGGCCACATTATATTCTAAGCATCCCATTCCTGCACATTATCTAGGTCACCACAAGAGAAAGGTATTTTTTACAACTCAAAATTCACCAAACCAATTTATCTAGTTAGATTTAACTTTAGATTTAGGTTTGTATTTATGAGTAGTTGTTAGAAAAATACCCTTAATTGACATTCCAAATTAAAACCTGATAGTAGTAAGCTAGAACTTAGCCTAAGGGATTTCTTACCTTGCTTCCCTGTGAGATCGATAATCAGGACTATATTAGAGCCCTATTTTATTTGAACGATATGTGTACTTGCGTAGAGCCCATAGTGTGTAAATTATTAATCAAATTCTAAACTCTACAACATATCTATTTTATACACTAGTCCCCTAAAGAAATTGGGTCAAGTTTTTTGCCAGGAAGCTAAATAACTGCGTAACTGCGAATGGGATCACAAATCCATCTTCAAATGGATTTGCTAAATCATGATTTAAGACAAACTTGAAGAAAGAGGATTTAAGGGCGTCTATGATTAAATGACTTTTTTTTATTATTTTTCTTTTACTATTTATTAAATAGAAAGGTGTTAAGTAAATCATTCAAAATCTTATTATAAAATAAGAAGTTCTAATTTCTCATACATGATAATAAAATAGAAATAGAATAAAATACTATTTTGATTACATTAATTTAAGTTAATTAAGTTCCTCCTTTCTAAGAATATAATGAGTTATTATATATACATCTACATAGTAAAATTTTGTAGGTTTATTAAAATATGCCTAATTTAATAAATAAATAATTTTAATTTGATAAATATTTTATCTTATTTTTTAATTGGTGTGAGATCAATAATCAAACCGTCGAATTCGTAAGAGCATCACATTTGTTGCCTCAGAGGTAAATAACTACTCTTTATTATGAGATAAACATACCTTCTCTAGTTATGATTGTTGACCTTGTTAATGACATTAGATTTCTAGTAAATTTTAGACTTGTGATTAGTGCATTTCAAGTCTTGTTCCCATAGTTCCAGTAGTTTTTAATCTTTGCTCTTAATAGAATTAATGAGGAATTGGCCTTATTTTATTCCAGCTCAATCTCTTGTTTTATTGTTCACCCTTCATGATTGCAATATTCATTATTCATTTCATATATTAGATGTAGCAAATTTCATTAATTTAATTTCATAATTTTCATAAATATTGGTGGACATTGTAATTTTCTTATTATTTTTTTGATTGTAATGAATGAAATATAACTAATATCACAGTATTATTATGTCGATATCAAACCATTTTGTTATGGCTAATCGAATCGACAGGTTCTTCAGAGAAATCTGTGGATTTCCATAGGATTGATGTTTGTCTTTCATTATTTCATGGTGTAGTAACAAATCGACTATATAAATATAATTAGGTGTATATACTTAAATTATTTATTATCAGTAGTGTGAAATGTTTGATTATTCATTTCTGTACTTCAACACTTGATATGATAACGTGTAAATATTCAAGTAATTTTTATTGATGATCATAAGCGTATGATAGTTATTGAAAACTCTTTCACACATAATAAATTGTCAATATTTATTGATCATACTTCATGCCCCAATTTCATTATAGCTTATGCTTTAATAAATAGTAGTTATTTATTGAGTTTGATATTCAAACTCACAAATTGATATTTCTATATAAAAGTTTTCACCTAACCACTTACCAACTCTTCTTCATCGGAGCAGACTTTCTATTAATATTTTTCAGTTTCGTATAAGCTATCGTATTTTCTTTCTGGGATTGAATAGTTGTTTTATTATTTTCATTTTAGTTCTTTTACCTTTTATTTGTGGAATAAACATTTGAGTGTTTTTTTCTTATTTCTTTTTATTATTATTTGTATATTCTTTTTCTTTTATGAATAAAAAATAAGCTCAATTATTTGTGTTTTTTTCTTATTTCTTTTTATTATTTGTATATTCTTTTCTTTTATGAATAAAAAATAAGCTCAATTATTTTCATCATATCCTGTGTGACAGAGTGATATCAGAGTCTATATTTTGTATTATGTACTTTATATCCTTTATTTTTGCATCACACATCTTTTGTCTTTGCATTTCACATCCCTTATTCTCTTAGGATTTAGTAGAGGATATGTATTCTTGTTAGTCAGCTATTAAATCAATTTTGATTTCGCTTGTTTGCTTAGCGAACTAATCGAGCACGAATTCCAATCGAATACAAACTATTCAAGGGCTATTTAACAAAAAATTATGCTGTGCGGATACCGCACGCAAAATTTACATGCGGTGTCCGATCAAGACCGTTAAAAATTTTAGAGTGATCCCCGCTCTAACGAAAAAAAAAATATTTAAGTTATTCAGATCGAACACCGCACGATACTAATCCTCAGTAATTAAAACAAACAAAAATAAATTTCGGATCGCCCCCCGAAATTTACTGGGCTGACAAATTGACACGTCCCAATGACGAGTGGTGGAAATAGATTCGGCCAGCGCGAGATATTTTCCTATCTCGCAGGCCAAGTTGCACGCAGTTTTACAAAAACACCCATCAAAAACCCAAAATTGACAATTTAAATTCACGCAAATTACAGACTGACCCAGTCGCCGGACCAATCGGTAACAAGATCGGGATATCATACCGCCTTCGATCTCACCCGTCCGACGTGGCGCGCCCGGGAGCGAGGAATATATCTCCAGAGACTCGGTCCGTAAAGTGGGACCCACGCTCCACACCGCATGAGCCATCGCACATGATGGCATGGCCTAGTCAAAAGACGGAAATGCCCTCGGGCTGGCTTCTGCATCTTTGGGCCCACCACCCTAAATTAATTAATCTTGGATTTTTAAATATTCAAATTTTTTATTGAGTAAATTGCGATAAAAATAAATTCCAACATAATAAAATATAAAAGAAATGTACGTGGAATATAAAGAAGAGAAAAATTTACATACATGACACCTAATTTTAATATATTTACATATCTCATATCTTAACTTTCATATATATATATATCTATATATATAATTTTGATGTTTTAAATTTACATATAAAAATATTTATTTGGCTTTTAAAAAGTGACTAGCACTATTTTTAATGTGATATGAAAGATTCCAGTATAAATACATAAGAATTGGTTGTCTGTATAAATACATAAGAATTGTGTGTTATTTATGTAAATGCCCCTAAAAAAATCTCCTATTAGTTATTAGTTATTATATGGTAGCGGCCCTAAGTAAAATTAATCTGGAGAGAACAATCCAATCTAGAAGTTGTTTTGGAAGCTAATGTAAGAAAATAATCACATTTATCATTAGACTCAATCAACCAAGTTGGGATTGATGAATTGTAGAGTACAAGCTGCTGAGTAGGAGATGTCGGGCATGAGCCGCTATGTGAAACAAGGAAGGTCATCGAACAAACATTATTCTTTCATCAGCTGAACTCAAGTTGCCCATCTGAAGAAGCGATTATGTCCTTTCATGATCTTTGTGTTTGCTTAATCAAGGAATGCCTCATTTGTATCAAGGTCGATTGGACTAAGTGATGAGTTATCTTTGAATTCAAAGTTTCGAACTGACTAACAAAAATGTAAATCGACAAATGTGCGGCGAACAAAAAGTGATATATATAATGTTGATTAAAATAATATAACATCAGAAAAAGACAAAAGAGGATAAGCCAGAGGTCAATAGAGATCTGTGTAAGAATCACCTAGTTTTGTTAAACGTAAGAAAAACCTCAATAAATTGTGAAAAATATATGAAACAAGGATGGATAATTGATCAATATGCACTGTATCTTGATCATTTCTTAGTGGACACAATAATCTTCTATCTTCAACTTGCTATTTCCTTTTTCCCTCGCCCTTTTCTTAAAGTATGAGTCCACGAACGGAGTAACATTCAACATCATTTTAAGGTGCGAAATGCATGAATCATGGTAAAGACAAGAAGAAAAGATAGGCAAGGAGAAAAACTAGGAACAGGGAATATATTTGAAAACTTGTGACTCATTAGATTATTGAGTTGAAAGAACAAATGACAATTATAAAAAGAGAAACACTAGCACAATCATCAGCGGAATGGGCCCCACCACCTCATCCAAAAGCTTTAGATGAGGTAAGAGAGAACTCACCACTGAAATCATAAGGATCACACGACATGCAACAAGTTAGGAAGTTGGATCAAAGTTGGATTGGGTCATACATCACACAAGAGCATGTCAGTTTAGGACCTTATAAATTGACAATATATACGAAAAAAATATCTAGAACATAGAGCAAAGATAATCTCAAACTCTTTTACCCATAAAGCAATATTTTATTGAGAACATAGATATAATTGGGGAACTTGCTTAAGCAAAATCAACTATAAAACTAATTATTATTATTATTATTATTATTATCATTATTTAAGGTTATGCTCTATTTCGATAACTCTACTACAATTCCATTTCGATAACTCTATTATAATATCCTTGGAAAAATATAATAGGGTGAGATTTTAAAGTTAAAAAGTAAGAAAACTACTCCCAAGGGGAAAGTTCAAGACCTTCAGGAAAAAAAACATTATGGGAGTAGCCCAAGAAGCCCCGAAGAAAATAAGACCTATAAGAGGGTTGGAAGCCCCAATGCCAAATAGCAATGTTGACATTTGTTGCATGAATTGGAGCATCATTAGATGGGAGATCGGTTATCCCACGACTTGTCTCAAACTCTCTTCTCCCGCCATGTCTCTCACTCATTGTTCGATGGTCCTCTCTACCACTAGCACGTTCAACTCCGTCCAAGTTCTCACCATTTATCACCTCTTATGTCAGCACTTGGGACTTCATATTCAAGTTTAACAGGGTCGAATCTGTTACGCGAGACTAAGACAGAAAATGTAAAAAAAAAAAAACACTCACCCATCAAATTCAATCGCACGAGAACCTACAAAAAAGTTGGCTCGGATGTATTGCTAACTGTCACAACTACAAATGGCTAGACCTTCGAATAAGAAGTATGAAGGATTGAACCTCCTTGCAACACTTCATCTTCTAGGCCAATGGCCACCTAAGTTAGCTGGGAAGATGCGGGCATGTCCCTCAAAGTTGTTCCAGACAAGCCTTCTCATTTGAAAGTCCGACTTTCCCTTTTTTTTCCTAAGCGCCTCTGCTTTTTTTTCATCTCCTCATCTTCGACATGTCGGTTTGCAATTAGGTGCGATTCGCAATTGTAGAAAACTGTCAGTAAAGCAAATCAGAGACGACTGAGGGCAAAATCAAATGAGATTCATGAAAACCTCACCGCCCTATCTAAAAGCCAAAAGTTCAAAATTTAAGGGAGTAATTGTATTATGAGCATTTATTTCTATTTCTAAGATTAATTTTAAAAAACTTAATTTTCTTATTCTTATCACAACATAGCTACATAAGATGCGAGAGAATCAGAGTACTAAATATGCATAAGAGCCCGTAAATCCCTTCTTCGTATCTCAACGATCCAATCGAGAGTTGACTTCTTCCAGAATATAAATATCTAAGCCTAAAAATCTAGAGCATAATAGGCCTAAAAAAGCTATAACATAATATATTTTATTTCAAGTAAAAATACATATAAAATAAAATTAAGATAAAAAAGGATCATAAACAGCCCCTTAGTTTTATTATAAGAAATTTTAAATAAAAATAACTATAACTGTTTTAATTTTAATTTAAAGTCCTTTGACAAGCATCACAATGAAGCTTTTAAATGATAAAAGAGCCCTTATGAGCAATCACTAAGGCCACTAAAAGTAGACTGTTTGGAACGAGAAAATATTCTGTCTGAATATCGCACGTCCGGACGGCCAACCACCAGTGGCCACATCCTCATACACCCCATCTGTGACAACGGATCATCAATGGTAGACCGTCCGAACAAAATATTTTTTTGTTTGGAGCTTTAACCCAGTAAAGTAAAACCCTTAAAAATTTTGAAATTCCTCAAATTTTTAGAAGGTTAAATTGAGATTCTTGTAAGCCCACCTAATATTTTCACTGCCTTACCGCTGCTACTGCCAGCAGGTGCTAGGGCATTTCGCTTCTCCAATTAATATAAGCTTCATCAAGAAAAAAGGGCTATGAAGTTAGCTCGAATATCATTAATAACTTGAATATCGATTCAAATTTTAACTCGGATCGAGAACGGATCGAAGTAAACGAGCCGAGCTATGAGCCAAAAGTTTAGATATAGTTTTTTTTCAAGTCAATTTTGAGTCATACATGAAATTGACTCGTTATTTTTATTTATAAAATTATATATATAATGCTAAGTAAAATTGAATATAATGTGTCACGATATGGTAGGAACGGATCATAAAAACTTAATTTGAATCGGTTAATTTCAATTTTGAGCCGGATCAAACTGAGTCCAAATTGAAACAGATCCAAACAACTCAATTTGAGCCAACCACACCAAATCTATTCGAGCAACAAACCCCAGCTCGGCTCGAACTCGGATCGTTAACCACCCAAATTATAGACCAAGCAATCAATTGTTAACATCAATTTTAATATATCGACAAAACTTCAGGGAAAAAAAAAAGCTAATTTGACTAGTGGGATAGTATAATAACTGAAATTCAAGTTTTACTTCACAAATGTAGCATTGCACAAACATTAAACATCAATTAAAACTATAACAAAACATAAAACATTGACAGACATCCAGAGTCCCAAAATGTTTTACTTTCAGAATCCTCACCCAAGGGAGCTATAAATATTTAACTAATGGAAGATATGTACAAGAGAGTAAGGTTGATTGGATAAGGAAAAGTTGAAAGAAACTGGAGAAAATTTCACCTGCACCTGATTTGCTTGACACAATTTCTACTCTCTCTTTTTTTTTCCCTTGAAATTCATCACAGCAATAGGCAGAGCATGTCCTCCAAGCAATTTTATTCACAACTAATTTCCTGAAACCAATGCAGCACAGCAAGCAAATTAAAGGGAGAGAGAGGGCAATGAAAGCAAATCAAAGAACAAATGGCCAACTTGATTTCCTCAATATGAGTCATGGGCTGGACTATCTGAATGCATGTCCATGGATGAATCATGGGAGTTGGTCTCCCGGTTGCCATCGTTGGTCCGAGCTCCTGCACCAGAAGGCATGGTGCCGCCGGCCAAATAGAAGTCATCAGCTTGAGCAAGCTGAAATGGTTGGAGACTCCTACGAACAGGGCTTGAAAGAGCATTTGAAAAGACTGAGTTCTTTGATTGTTCAGCCTGATTGGATGATCGAGTTGGAAACCCGACGGTTGAAGAACCATGTAGGCCATTAGGGGTCTGCATGTTTAGGGTTAATAGGGGAGAGGCAGCTTGGGGTTGCTGGCCAGCGTAATGCACTCTTGGAGATGCTGATGTATCATGTCCACCATCATCAATCTCATTCTGTGAGAAGCCAAAAATCTTGGAGCTTTAACAAGAAGGAACGAATACAAGAGTTAAGAATAAATTATAATTTATGATCATCTGATACCAAAAATAATGATTCGATTTATGTTAAGGAAGGGGTAGACCTGCATATTGTATAAAAAATGATCTTAATTTATTAGAATTAAGTGAACATTTCACACTCAAAAGGATGCAATAGAGAAGTAGCCAACCCCACTTGGTGGAATAAAGGCTTGTTGTTATTGTTGTTGTTGTTGTTGATACCAAAAATAAATAAAATGCAGAGAATCAAACAAAACCATGTTTACAAATTGATGTCATATTGAATGGTGGAACCTGCAAATAGCCAACTATATCAGCTAATGTAATTCTGGAACCTTCTTCATGTTGCCTTACAATCCACTGGTAGATTTTCTCCTGAATAGAAAAACGAAAATCAAATGTGTATTCTTAAAACCACTATAGACTTGTGCTCTGAAAAATAGTAGAAAACTTTAAAATAATAAACTTAAAAACATCAGGAGTAGGTAGTATGGAAATTAGTGCAAGTTATACAAATTATTATACTTGGTATATGAAATAAAACAAGTTTTGCAGGACTGCAGATACCTTCAAACAAACCGTGCAAATGTACATAGCTTGATTTTCAGATGTGGTTTAACTCATCATTTGATTAGTTTCAAATGATTTCTATGGAGATCTGAAACAAACTGGCCGACTACAATGATTTGATTCAAACTAGGAAAGTCAAACTTATTCATGTATAGCTCAGGAAAAAAGAAAAGAACCATGGTGGACCCTTCAGAAAAAAATTAGCTGCTACGTGGGACCTTTAATAGAAAATATTTAATTGAAAGGACTATTGAAATGCAATATAAGCTACAAATGATCATGGAGTATTAATAAGATGAAGAACAGGCATGTGCAAATGTGGGAAATATCAATAAGAAAGTCCCAAGAAACTATCCAGAATATTATAAAATAATAATTTAAGTGCTGAATCCAAATCAGTTCAGGAGACCTACCTAAGGAATAGAGCACTTGAGGATGGGAGAGAGAGGGAGAGAGAGAGAGAGAGAGAGAGAGTAGTAGCACAATAATGAATAGTAAATTCGCATAACCATTATTTATGATACTCCCTATTTATAGGAACGAGTCAAGGTGCTATTACATGTTGTACCCCTAGAGTACATAGGTACGATGGGATATTTTAGTCTTATACATAGATTTAATCTGTGGGGCCCATGCTTATGGCCATATAACTATTGGATTAAGCGGCCATTAGTTCGGGTGGTCGTTATCCCGAAAAGCTATCAGGCCAGGTGACTATTAGGTCGGGCTGCCGTTAGTGCAAGCGACTGTCAAACCGGGTAATTGATCGTCCGGGCAGCCATCAGGCCAGGCCGGGAAGAGACAGGTTCATCCAAATAGATTTGGTTCGATGGACTCTTCAAGGATGAGCTACTCTTATATCTTTCTAAGGTGTTCTGTCTTTCTGATGTGCGTAGATTGGCGGGCTAAGCACTCGGTTCAAAATTGTCCGTGGTAGACCCTACGCAGCCACATCACCTCTTTCGCTGTCCATAAGAAGTCTTTGCAACTACTGTTAACACATTTTGATGTACATTAAAGTTCCTCGATTCTCTTGCTCCTTGAATGCAATAACTGAGATAAAAACAAGAGAATCTAGGTTTTGAAACAAGTTTATGATATTCATGACTATTTAATACACAAATTAACTATTTCTTGACTTCTGTGGCAAAACCATTATGAATGTGGTATGGAAACTTATCTTCCAAGCGCTCTTTTGGATTCCTCCTTGGTTTCTTAGCAGTGTTGAGCATGAAGGATGGGAAGTTTCTGAAATCTGTTAGCAAAGAGGTCTGGGCTTTAGTGTTCCAGGTCATGAAAGAGAAGGCGAAGTCCAGCTCTAAGATTTAGCGGCTTGGGAGGCATGTTGTGCCCGAGATGAGGGTCCCCGACCCTGTGGCTGAAGTAGGGTCTTCTGACTCGAACAACAACCGCTTCGCAAATGGCTCTTTGACAGCGGAGTGTGGCTTCCCAGTAAAGAAATGGTGCGTGATGGGAAGAAACCATTTGGACGATGACCAAGCGGGCAAAACCGCTCATTCTCCAATCTTTCTAGAGTTGCGTGAAGGTCAGAGCCAAAAACCCTCTGTTGATCTCCTACCTCCGGAGATACGGGTGACGAAGGAGCAACGAGTTACTCCTGATCCTAGGGTGGTTACTGCCTCATAGCTTGCCTCTCACCCCCGCCGGCGGGGAAAGAGGTCGGGGGAGAAACAATCTCCTTTGCTACTTTTGACTTAGACTGAATGTTGGATCAGTCTTCTGGTGAGGGTACTAAGACTCTGCCTCCTGTTGAGCGAGGAGCTCCTGATGTTGGCATTGCGGTGGATTTCAGATCAGTTGAGGATCCCATGGTCTCTAAAGAGCCGCCTGACAATGTATCATGGAGCTCAGCGTGAGCGACTGACGTTCCTGGATTGCTTGGTTTGGCCTCGATTTCATTGCCTCAGGAGGTCGATCTCCCTCATGAGGTCCGGCTGGAGCGATTGGAAGAGGAGCGAGCCGCGGTCCAGACTCATGGAGCTGCTCTCTGAGAGGAGTTGATGTCCTTGAAGGCAGAGTTAGCTACGGTCCGGGAGGTATTGGTCTCCCCGTTTGTGTGTTGAAATGAACAAAGTAGATAAGGTTAGGGCAGGGCGTGAATTAATGTTCAAGCAGTTGTCTCAGCCGGGGTATGTTCCAGCTGAGGCAGTGGCTAATAGTTTTTTCTCTCCGAGTGAGTGATTGTATACAGATGAAAACGAATATGAATACACTTTCTTTCGTTAGTGTATATGTCTTTATATCTATGATATTTGTTAGATTTCATGTTTGTTGTTTATTATTATTACTTAGTATATTATTATATAAATAAACCTCTTTTTTGGTATGTGCTTGATTTAGTCCCTTTCTCGCGCTTTGATATGGCAGAAAGTACCGTATTGCCCCTGCTTCTACAGTACGTTACAAGTTTTACGGGATGAATGTCCGGATTCGCACACTCTCTTTACTCTTTGCGTGAACTTCCTCCTCTCCCTTTCCATTAGCGACATAGCTCCTAAGTTTTCCACAGAGCTTTTCGGCATAAACTCGTCGGGAGTGTCAAACATTTAAGAGGGGCAAACAACGACAGTGTCCAAGTCGTTTGCCTACAGGCCGGATCATCCATAGGCAAGCATGGTGATGGCCTAGTTGTGTATGTTGACCAATTCAAATATGGACTGAGGTTGCCATTTTGCAACAAGATGAAGTCTATCCTCAATAGCTACGATATCATTCTCACACTAGACACGCCAAACTCGATCTCTATAATAATGACCTTCGTCATCTACCTTCGATGGGTAGCGATCCCGTGGTCGATTGAACTGTTCGTGTACTTTTTCGGCTTCATGGTCGATTGAGATGGCTATGCTGTTTTTTTTTCCTCTGGCCGTAGACTCCGGGTAATAGGGGTCGAGACTAAAATAAAGGACAGGCGGCTCAAGTTCGTGATCTCCACATGCTGACGAAGCTGGGGATTTCTGTTCGACCTATTACCAAGGAGGTGGTAAAGCCGAAGATGTTGCCAAAGCATACCCATAACTACGTTGTCATCAATGAGGAGAGCGAGCTCTCTACTTTTCAATTTACCGACCTATTACCAAGGAGGTGGTAAAGCCGAAGATGTTGCCAAAGCATACCCATAACTACGTTGTCATCAATGAGGAGAGCGAGCTCTCTACTTTTCAATTTACCGACCTATTACCAAGGAGGTGGTAAAGCCGAAGATGTTGCCAAAGCATACCCATAACTACGTTGTCATCAATGAGGAGAGCGAGCTCTCTACTTTTCAATTTACCGAGCGAGATGTTGTCAACAGGGTCTTGTGGCCCAGGATTTCCGGTGACATGACCGAGAGCTTATGGGAAGAATTAGACGAGAAAAACAAGAAAAGGATTGGCGCATTAGCGGCGAAAGCCGAGGAGAAAAGACCAAGGGTGAAAAAGCCTCTGGAGAGGGAGGACTCCACCGCTCGGCTGAGGAGGCCATTTGAAAAGCCTAAAGTCGGTAAGAAAAATGATTTCTATTTCTCATTTTTCTTCTTTTTCTTGATTCGTCGAAAGAAGATGCAGGGACCTTGAGTGTGCGTCGGGAGACTCCATCTGAAACATCAGGATCTATGGAGTCGAGCTCTAGGGAGGAGTCTTCTCCGGTCCAAATGACCGAGAGGAAGGATAGGGGTACAGACATTACTTTCATCGACTCGTGGGAGAGGACCTCTGCACAATGTGTGTCGCCCTTGCGGGCTATTTTTGCTTCTGAAAACGATGTTGATTCTGAGGTTGAACTCTTGGAGAGAGCCGACCGGGACTCGAAGGGGAAAAGGACCGTGGAAGAGGAATCAACTCCTCCCCCTCCATCGAAAACTGAGGAATCGCCTCCGAGGTGGATTGCCTGGATAGACGGTTCGAGCAACGTTATGCAGGCTCTGGCTATCTTCGTCTCTCACTACCAGGCTAAAAGCCTTGGTTCACGAGGAGAAGAAGAAGACTGCCAATCAAATGGTGATCGAGACATCAGAGGGCATAAGGCAGACATAACTGAAGCTCCTGCGCCTGTATATGAAGTTAAGAAATTCAACTTAAACATGGGAGGCTAGGGTCGAGAAATATGAACAGGCCATTGTTGCCCTAGATGCCAAGAACAAGGAGTTGGAAGCCAAATTGTTGGAGATAATTATGAGAGATGACCGCGTGGTGGCACTCTCGGACCAGATCCAGATGGATCTCACCATCACTGCTAAGCGCTTTGTAAAGGATGGACTAGTTGACCCGAAGTGGGGCGACATGGACAACTTGGCCTCCCTCTTTGCCGATTCTGATGACAATGGTATGAGGCCGACAGTGGTGGCGAACCTGTGTTTGTTTAGATTTTTGTATATGCTTCCTCTACTTTTTTTCTTTTTTTCTTTTTTTTGGACGCATTTTTTATACCGTTCGGTCATGCTGGGCCGACGCGCACCATGTATTCAGAATAGTTTTGTATATATTTTTAAAGTGATTGATAGAAAGATTTCTCGCATCATATTCTTCTTTTTATGGGTTATATTTCTTTAACTGAGAGAGCTCATGGGTGTGTGAATGAATAGTTTGGATAGGTCATAAGTCTAGCATCACGCTTAATAATCCATTAACTGCGCACTCAATCGATCAATCTTGCCTATAGATCAAGGTTTCTAGATTGAGGCTAAGCTGAGTTACCATGTTGTTGCTGTTTATCGATTTTCGGTTGGAGCTCAACTGGAAGATCACTGCGGTTGGCAGTCTTTATATTAGGGCTAAGTCGAGTGATCTTGGCTCACGGCTGGTTGTGACTGTCTCCATGTGGCGCTTAGTTGGGTGATCTTGGTGCCACGGTTGGCTGTCTACATTTTAAGGTTCAGTCGAGCGATCATGGCTCCAAGGCTAACTATCTTCATTTGACGCTCAGTTGGACGATCTAGGAGCCACGACTATCTTCATATGAGGGCTCAGTGGGGCAATCTTGGCATCACGGGTGGTCGTCTTCATTTGGAGCTCAGCCTAGCAATCTTGGCGTCACACTGGTGTCTTCATTTGGAGCCACGACTGACCATTTACCTTTGGCGCTCAGTGGGGCGATCTTGGCGCCACGGCTGGTTGTCTTTATATTAGGGCTCAGTCGGGTGATCTTAGCGCCACGGGTGGTTGTCTTCATTTGGTGCTCAGCCGGACGATCTTGGCGCCACGGGTGGTTGTCTTCATTTGACACTCAGCCGGATGATCTTGGTGCTACAACTTGTTATCTTCATGTCCCAGATTGTATCGGGCAATCTTGACTCCACGGTCCATCAGTCTTCACTTCTCAAGCCTCTCGTCAGTCATATTGTTGACTTCCTAATTTTTCCCAATTACCCGTGCACTTTTCTAACCTTAAAGTGTTGCACCTTCAGTTAGTGTGGAGTTCAATAATTTCATACACATTTTTAGTTGAAGAGAATCTCAGTATGCAAAACAAGGAGAGGAAATATTTTTTATTTATGATT
Source organism: Phalaenopsis equestris (assembly GCF_001263595.1). Taxonomy (NCBI): domain Eukaryota; kingdom Viridiplantae; phylum Streptophyta; class Magnoliopsida; order Asparagales; family Orchidaceae; genus Phalaenopsis; species Phalaenopsis equestris. The sequence goes on from NW_018164496.1 coordinate 1,977,693, forward strand.
GCCTTATGGAATACAGAGTGGAATTTATGGGAAGAATTTCTTAAGATCATCCCCACTCCAAGTCCAGGGGACCTCATTCTCAGTGTAAGTTTTTAGCTTGTATGCCCCAGGCCTCGCCTAGCAGTAGATGATCTAAGGTCCGCTCCACGTTTGGTCCAGATTTCTTATTGTCTACATTCGCACCGCGGGGTCGACCTCTTTTAGCACTAGGTCTCCAGGGGAAAAGACCCTTTCTTGAAAGTATCGGTTGTAGTATCAGTCGACTCTCCTCTTGACCACTTTTTGTCGTAGAGCCCATTGTGACTGGGCTTCTTCTACAAGGTCGACTGTGAGTATCGTTCTCTTGTTTGCTTCCAGCCATTCTCGGAGATTTTCCTCATTGAACGTCATTGCCGCAAGGACTCTCTGGTTGTTATGGTTGTGCTCGACAAGCAACATGGCCTTCATCCCATGCGAGAACATGAACAGAGTTTGGTCGATTGTAGTTGACAGAGTTGTGCGAACAGCCCACAAAATAGACAGGAGGGCCTCCGCTCAACTATCTTTTGCACCTCCACTTTTTCCTCAACAAGTTAAGGATGATTTTATTCCGCCAAAGCCTGGCCATTGGCTCGCAGACGATGAACTGGCGTAAATTTTAGGTTTATTCATTGGTTTTAGCGAAAGTTTTGAACTTTCTTGTCCGCGAACTGCGCCCCGTTATTTGTGATGATAATTAGTGATAGGCAATAGCGGCAGATCAAGTCGGTCCATATGAAGTTATGGACGATGTCTATTGTCATCCAGACGAGGGCTTTTGCCTCAATCCACTTTGAAAAGTAATCCACTGGCACTAGAAGATAGTGATGATGTCCTTTGAAAGGAGGGAATGGTCCAAAAATGCCCAAACCCAGACGACGAATGGTCACAGGCTCGTCATAAGGGTTTCCCCGTAGGGGAAGATTGTTGTATGTGAATGTGATAGGGGTACAACCTCCTCTTCTTTGTATGGATGCAAGGTTGCACAACTCACCCGTCCTGGTGGGAGCTTCGTCAAGGGGTGTTTGTTCCTCCGAGGATAGTCGGGACTATCCCGACAGTATGGACGACATTCGTCAGGACAAGCCCGAGCATGGACTGTAGCGTTGGCGCCTAAATGCACTCTACATGTTGCCTTTTCACCTGTGTGGATCCTGCACTAAACTTGATTCGAAACCTACTTCGTAATTTAGGCTCTCATCTCATGTCTTTCTTTCTGCGTGCATTCCCCAATGTCATCTCGTGGGGGATCCACTTTGGCCACTGCTTTTTGGTCACTCCATTCTCTTTGTGATAGTTGTGCTCCTCTTCTTGTTGACGACATGGTTTCACGTTCACCGCACATTTTAGGATATTGATTCCAAATCATCAGAGAGAATTGCATAAGTAATAGAGCGTTTGAGGATGGGAGGGAGGAAGAGAGAGAGAGAGAGGGAGCAGTAGCATAGTAATAAGCAATAGGGAGCAGTAGCATAGTAATAAATAAGCAATAAATTCATGTAACCTTCATTCATGATATGAACTACGAAATGGGCCAAGGTGCTATTACATGATGTACCCTTAGAGTACGTAGGTATGGTGGGGATATTTCAGTATTATACATGGATGTAACTAGTGGGGCTCATGGATATGGTCGGGCGACTATTGAACCGGGTGGCCATTAATCTGGTCGACTATTGGACTGGATGGCCATTAGTCCGAGCGGTTGCCAGGCCAGGCAACTATCAAGTCGGGTATTCGCTAGTCCGAGCGGCCATCAGGCCAGGTCGAGAAGCGTCAGGTTCATCCGAATAGATCTAATTCGATGGACTCCTCAAGGATGAGTTACTCTTACATCTTTCTGAGGTGCTTCGTCTTTTAGATGCACATGGGTTGGCCGGCTAAGCGTGCATTTCGAAATCATCCTTAGTAGACCCCACGGGGCCGCATCACCGCTTCCGTTGTCCACAAGGTGTCTTTGCAATATACATTGACACATTTTCAATAGACATTGACACATCGAAATATAGCTCGTTTTGAAACTATTTCCATAAAACTAAAAAAGCTAAGATAACAAGATGAGGTATCGCTTACATTACTAAATGCTTCTCTGTTGCAGGTACCTTCACAGGAATTTTAGTCAAGGTTCGGTAATGTTTTATTGTGTTGTAAGAGAGTCATCCCTACCACGATGAACATGGATAATGATTGTAAAGACATAAAAGGTGGAATGCATAGTCAAGAACTGTCAACACACGTTTCTCCCATTATGGATGCATATCCAGCTCGATGTTTGTGAGCAACTAGAATTCAGCTTGTTTAATTGCTCATATTTGACTGATTCATTAAATAAAAAATTGAACCATAAACATCGTGGTAGGGATGACCAAAGAACCTCTTCAATGCTTTAACATTGTATACCTAAAATGTGCTCCTCAACATGATGAGAAGTAACAAGCTTAGACCAAAGAACCATCAGCTAGGCCCAAAAGAACACTTCCCAGTTCAAGAAAACTCATCAAAATTAAGGAAACATGCCTTTTATAAAGGCACTGGCCCAGCTCAAGAAGATTGGCCCAACAAGGACGAACTCACACACCAAAGAGCAATCATCCTAGAAAAGGAGTTACTTGCCAGAACATATGAAAACACTAGTCCGAAGTAAATAAGCCTTAGTAATTTCACACATTTGTCCTCACACTTGCCTATTTTCCTCACTAAATCACAAGCTCGGCAGTAAAAGCCTATGAAACACTCATCCAAATATTCATCTACACGTTTGGTCCAAAGCCTTGATTACTTTGTTCATGTGTTTGAACAGGCCAATCATATATTTATTCAGTTATTATTCTTTCATAGCTTTTATTATAGAACCAAATCCTTATAATAAAAGATCAAAGGGAGCATGTAAGGGCATCTAGTACTCTGAATCAAGTACTCTGAGCAATAAGCTTTGGCTAATAGAATTCTTAGATCATCAATCTTTGGACTTTTCCTATTTTTTCATTCTCTTCACTGGTTTAACCACACAAATATTGTTGATAAGATTTAGATGTTATCAACATAGTATTTTGGATCCAACACATGAAGTGGTTGTAAATGGTGTCAGTATTTACATTACATGGTGAGGTCTTAATTTGAATTATTTTTTCTGTCTTTTTTATTCAAAAAACGACAAGCTCTCTTCTAATTAATTTGTATGTTTATGTTCCTAATTATGTCAAAGAAGAATAAATGGAACAAAAACAAAGAAAAATCAAACAAAAATGAAAACAAATTAAAGAAGAGAAGTGAAAAAACTTAACAAATTGAATAAAAGCAAAAAATCAATTGTTTATTTTTGGTGTTACATCCATACCTGCTAACAAACAAAAATTAGAACAATAGATTTTTAAAAAGCAACATAGATTTTGGAGAAGACTGAAGAAATAATGCAATATTAATGGGCATAACAGGTGATCATTACAAATCACATCCGAGAACAAGTTTTTTTTTCCATAAGGTAAGCAAATGAAAGAGAGAGATCAGGAGAGACTATATATGGCTTTTTCTAGGGTTTATCTGCCGTGTGCATTTGAAGAGAGAAACTCTTCATCTCACTTCAGCTTTCTAGTGAGAATTTTTTTTTTCCAAGTATAGTTTGATATCCTCCATCGACCTTATTAACCTAAAGTCAATTCGATCTAACTTATTACTCCCATAATTTTTCAGTGCTTATATTTGATAGATTTCTTCGATACTTTACCTTATAGATGTAAGCCGTTTTTTATTGAACCACGTAAATCTATCGTTCCTAACTATGTTTGCCTTTAATCATTCTCCATCATATTTATGTGCAGTGCTAATTTTGTTCATCTAGGTAAATCCTATTACTCTATTAAGCACTCTCCAATAAATTTGTTTTGAGCCCCTTCTATTGCAGCAAACTAGAATCAAAACCGCTAGCATTACCAAGTATGAGAGAATCTTTGTGTAAAGAGGGCTTAGTTATGACATTAAAGGAGAATGATTTTTTAATTGGCGGCAAACTAGAATCAAAACCGCTAGCATTACCAAGTATGAGAGAATCTTTGTGTAAAGAGGGCTTAGTTATGACATTAAAGGAGAATGATTTTTTAATTGGCACAAATTTGGAGGTGATGCATCTAAAAGCACTCAATTCAACCCACCCTCAAACTGGGAGGTGAGGTTCATCCCAAATTAGCATATCAAAGCACTACACCTGATATGAAAAAATCTTAGCATATTAAATAGAGTTTGTAACATTGGAATGTGATTATATAAGAAATCCCTCCTTTTCTCCCGACATAGTATCATGGCATGAAAACCCTAAGCATTCTCTCAATTCATCATGTACAACCTTTTTATTTCATTTTGATCATATATAAAACCAAACCTTACATTCAAGCACTAATTATACTATAATTTGCGCAACTCCTGCCCTCGCACGATCACAACCTTTATTTAAACTATAACGTGAATGCCCATTGTCTACATTTTGTCTATGCAACTAGCATCGATTCACATCATGTTATGCACTAATACACATGTATGTTGCATGAGCACTCTTTCATACTTGCATGTGAGAACCCAAATGCACACTATTGCTCCGACTAATTGGCTCCTCACACTTTACAAGCAAGAAACTAATCACAAACCTTGCACCTTCATTTATGTCTACCATCAATTTGCAGCCTTGCATGCCACCTTTGTTTAATGTTTGTCCAACTTTTGCAACTACACCTAAAATGATCTACACTCAAAGATCAGTATTTTTTCTTCTTGCTCCTACGTTATCACGTCCTTTATGATTACTCTTCATGATTTAAAGTCATATTCCAATATAATACGCGCATCACACTCAATGATAAGTTCTACGGATTTCTCGTTAGTTTTCATTACAAACTTTCTTTGATGCCTCCCACTGAAAATGATAACGTCAGCTTCTCTAAGTGTAAACCTCTAATTATATTATTCCCACTTAATTGAGAAATAGTCCCGAACATTCTATAGCCTCCATAATCATTATATATGAGACTACTAAGACAATGCGAGATTCTCTCAAATCTACTAACAGAAAGGCAAGCAAGGTTTATACATTTTACTTTCACCTATTTTCTCCATAGCATAAGAATTTATCCATCATGCAGAGTAGAAGAGATGAGTTACTTAAGACCTTTTGCCTATAATCCTAAGTTTCAACGGCAACAAAGTGAAAAATTCTTGGTTTCGATATGTCCCTTTGGCCTTCATCCATCCCTTAAGCATCTAGGATTCTTATAATATCCTGTAGAGTATGCAAGAAGAGTTATTTTACAGCTGACCTAATAACAAATTTTATCATACTTTCCATAATGAAATAGAAGATTTGATCATAGGGGCAAGGACCTTGCGAGACTATACATTGCATACAGTATATAGAATCCCCCAAGCCATCATAAAACTGAGTGTCCAACCAAGTACTTTTGAAAAAACAAACAGTGATATTGTTGATGATCCAAAGCTCTCGATGTAGAGGCTTAGCAACTGAGAACCGAAATGATGACATTTCAAAATTTTTGGAGATCAACTATGCTTTCAAGTACATGGATTATCAAATCATGCAATAAAATTGAGGCCACTCCCATTTTCATCATGGGATCAAGCCAAAAGTTGGTTTAACTCACTATCAAGCGAATCCATTACTAGCTGGGACAACCTTGCCCAGAATTTCCTATCCAAACATATTTTGTTGGCAAAGCCCACACACATGAGAATAGAAATATCCAAGTTTGTGCTAATGGAGGACGAGACTTTGGACAAAGCTTGGGAGAGGTTTAAAGACCTTTTGTGAACACGTCGGCACCATGTATGCTAAAGTGGATGCAGGCTAGACCTATTATAATAACTTAGCTAGGTCAACTTGAATATTTATCAATGAAATAGCAGGATGTATTTTCATGAGTAAGATGCAAGATATGGCTTATGAGCCACTATAAAAAATGACAAGGAAAATTTATAAGAGTAAGCAAACACTCCCCATGAAGCAAACAACTACTATCCAAGAGTCTTACCACGACCACGCGTACTGCCTTGGTTGTTTCCTTAACCAGGCACAAAAGTTCTTTTAGAATACCCACCATTTTGGCGACTATTATACTTTGGTAGCTTACTTGGATGTATGCATATTATCTATTAGAGCACTGAGACACTAGTTAGCCATCCATGCAATCTCATTACCTTTATTTGTATTACTCTACCTCCTGGGTGGATTAAGGAAAAAGTCGATGAGGCACAACTACACTCTCACATGGCCAAAAAAGAGGGGTTACTATTCAGGAAGAGCAAAGAGAATGCCTAGTTACAACTAAATGGTTGAACTTATGGTTATTCTCTCCATCAAAGACATCATTAACCCATGGAGGATTGAAGGGAAAGAGATCTGTATTGAAGATCATAACATCAATGCCATCAATTTGCTCCATCAAACCATGGATGATAGAGCCTAACCAACCTAATAACAGGCGGCCTAGAACCTGATTTCCTTAGTTTAGATGGGTGCTTTTTCCATTTTAACTCCAAAGATTCAAAAAATCTACTCATTTTGTGCAGAAAATATTTTGCAGTGTATTTGTTATTGGGAATCATATAGATGGGGGTAACACGTTTGTTTTGCTTTGTTAGGGAGAATAAAGTCCATTTATATATGCATAGTTGCATATTTTTTAGTCCCGCACTTCTGATATAAAATGCAGTCTGGAAGTTTCAGGGAAAAGGAGAGCCAAGTGCCTAGGTACCAAACCCTCAATGCCTAAGAATCATGAAGCACATATTATGAATCGACCTTAATTTCCACAAAAATACTTGTCATATTGAGAGAATTCATAGCAGCTATATTTAAAGGAGTTGTTTGCATGATCAAAAAGACTTTTTGATGGATTCAAAGCAAGTGGTTGTAAGGGTCATCTCTAGGGATTTTTTGGGGTGCCCCAATGAAAGCCACTGGAAGAAATTTTTAGGCTAAGGGCACGGCAAATTAGAGAATCGCTACAGGTTTCATGCCTACACAAAACTAACTCTTGGATATTTCTCATCTTTCTATTTTATTTTTACTAAAATCATGTTTAAGATTGTAAAACTTGTAATTTTTCTTTAGAATATGAGCTAATCCAATCTTTAGGGGTTCAATTTAGCCTATGATGTATTGATTTAATCATGATTTTAATTTAAGTATTGGAGTTCCTTTTATCTTGCATGTTCTATGTAATTTTTTTAAATCGTAATTGTTCTATTAATTGTTTGGCCAGTAGTTAGTAGATTATGAATTCTATCTAAAAATAAGGTGAAAAATAAACTTATTGTGAACCAAATATGATAGTGATGAATCTTATATAAGAGATAACTACGATGAACCCATGTAGTCCCTATTGAACTCTAAAAAGTGTCGATGACATATCCATATATTGAATCGAGAGATATGTAAGTTATGCAATAAAATACAAAAACTTTAACTTTGAGAGTAAGGTAGCGGCCACATTTGTTTGACGACAATAACCCAAGATACACTTCTTTGATTGAAGTGAAACTATATAATTAAATCATTATAGTTGAAACCCAACCCCTAAGCCTTTACTATATTGATTTCCTCCAAACAAGATTAGCATAATAGTTGTAGTTAGTTTTATCTTTATTAGGTATAGGATTAGATTTCCTTTGCTTATAACCTTGTTTTAAAAATTCAATAATAACTAATAGATTCGATTTTAGTATTTATGTGCAATCACTGTGGGAACATATTCTTACTAACAATTTTATTACTTGTACGGCCACAAACTCTTAAATATGCATCAATCCTTGCATTGGCTACTCTTTAACTTTACATCTCCTAAGTAAACTATCATCATCCTCAAGCTCCATCAATGACAAAATCTCCCAACTATTATATTCATCTAAGCATCCCCCATGAAAGACTCCCCCAGCCTGCATATACTTATTTCCCTTCAAAGAAACAAAAGGGATAACATTGCTCTCCCAATTCAATAGTATCGTTTAATCAAATATGCATTTCATTTTGAATGTGTCTTACCTTCAGCCATTGCACCTAAATCCAAGACATTAAAATGCATTGCAACTCCCTTATGAAACACATTTTGGAAAGAAAACAGACATATCTAGGATTTAGTTCTCTTTTTCTCAAATTAAAACTGAAAGCTTGAAGGTGTTTGTTCACTTCAAATTTATCGAGATGGATTGATTGACCGCTATAAAGCTCAATTGGTTGCTAAATGATTCACCAAGTTCCAAGGGAGATTATTTTAATGCATTCTTAGTTTTAAGCCTGGACTTCATAAAAATTCTTTTAGTTGTAGCAATAATTAAAATTGAATTATCTACAAAAGCATAGAAGTAGTATATTCCTATGGTGACAAACAACTAGCTCTTCGTATGAAATAATTTATTGACTATGTAGTTTGGACGGTATACATGGCCTCAAATGGAGTCCCAAGCCTGGTTTGATAAAGTAAATAAAGTCATCTTAGGTGGGTTGCTAAAATGTAGAACCCAAAATATCTTCTGAAAAAAGATATCTATGCCCTCAAATAGAGTCCACGGGCATAAAAAAATTTGCAAAATACTAGATGAGAATAGCCTTTCTGAAAGCAAGACAAACTACTCTGGCTTTAGTAGGCATAAAACTCCTTATAGGCATCATACTAGTTATTCAAGTTAATAACATCTTTTTACTGAAAGTAACCATCATGACATCATTGAGGAAAAACACTATCTAGAAAGTTGCTTTATTAAGATATGAAAAAACCCAGGCACTTTCTTAGATAAAATTTGCATTTGCTAAAAAAGAAATATCACTTTCACATAAATAAAATAATAAAAATAAATAAAATTAAAAAAAAAAAAACCACCATACAAACCTCCTTGAAAAAAACAGGCATCTCTCTATGGAAATTCAGATAATTTGTATTACTACATCATACCAATATCAAAGGATAGCTAGTAAGCTAACAATATTTTATTGTTAACGAGCAAACAGTTCATCTGTCCTTGGAGTGGTGAATCAACACACAAAAGAAAAAAAAAAGCATTGGAAGATATTTTATGAATTCTCAAATATACTGAAGTCTCTAGAAAAAAGCAAGTTACATAAATCTAAGCATTTGAATATTAAAACATTATGCAATGTTGATTATGTTAGCATAATTGAAGGTAAGAAGTTGACATTAACACGAGGAATTTTTGTAGGAGGAATACGATAAAAGAAAAAAATAGATTGTTCTTACTAGATTAACATTGAAGATCATATAGAGCTATAATTAATTCTGCATTATAATTTATGCGGGTTATTTGTTTTTAAAGAGAGTATGGTTTCCTAGTTGCTTAGCATAAAAATTGCTACTCCCCTCTCCAATTAAAAAGAAGTAAATAATATCATCACCAAAGCTCTAAGGAACCACTTTGTCAATGTTTATATGACAATATAAAACTAATAGATACATACGCTACAGCATAAGGGGTGGCATTAGCATATTACGTAGGACTCTGAATACAGGAATTTCTTATGATTCTTTTATTTATTTATTTCTACTATACATCCATTTACAAACCCAACATGTTTTCCTTTCTATCCAAGGTCAAAATCTCTCGCCAACTCTATCTAACATGAGTTTAAAAAGTTAATAGTAATAATGATTTAAACAATTGAAACATGCAAATGAGGGCATTTTCTTTTGAAAAATGGGTTTGCTCGAAAATTTAAGGGGAATGATTTCTGAACTTGCATAAATAAGAAGTTAGACAAAAAAGCAGTCACTTTGTCCATCCTCAATTTGGAGAAAAGGTTCTTTGAAAATTACATCAACATAAAATGTTAAAATCTATCTACAAGATGAAGTCACCTGCCAACCTTCTTTATTTGAAACAATTGGTCTCATTATGTATGAAGAAAGATACAAAACAATAAAAGCATTTAGATGCCTATAATAAATTATGTTGAATTTTAGAAAATTGGATATACAAGCTGAAGAGTCAAATAAAATTTTAATAAATTGCGATTTTGATTTGTTGCATACCACTCTCTTATAAGAGCTTTATCAACACAATTATTGTATGGGTAAGTAAAAATTTCCATGATCGAGCTAAATTCTAAGGTTCAATCAATGAGAAGAGATAAATAAGGTGAAGGCTCAACTTAGAATAATTTTGTGAGGACAAGTAGAAGCATAATGGAAGCAACTAACAAATAATGAGAATGATGTAAGTCAAAGTTAAAAAGGAAGAACTATGCCACTACTGCAAGAAGGTTGTACAATAAATATTTTGTTGTAGGCTATTGCGAGGAAAGCTCAATGGAAAATGTGAAGAAAAGCAATTAAAGTTTTAGAGTAGCATTTGTTGCTGGGGTGGACAAAGATGAGCCTGATATTTTTGTCTCTTCAGCTGAAGATTCAAAAATTGAATTTTAAGGTCTATATCATATGATCCAAAATATGGTTTGATTTCTTTTTATGGTTTTCCAATGTGTAAAATGTTATTATCAGAAATGATATGACTTGTAAAATTATTAAGATAGGAATAATAAAAAATCAAGAAACATGACAGAGTTTGAGATAGGTTAATATGTGCCATCTTTAGGAAAGAATATTAGATCTTTATGTTATTTGGACTCCATTGGGTGCAGATACAATACTGAAAGTGGAGTATTATATACTTTTAAAGGCTTAAATTTTTAAATATAGCAATCTCTGCTTCCCCTATTACAACAAAAATGATATAATAGCATCATTTCTTTCTCATATAATTTGATTAGACTATAACATGAGACATAGGCATATAAGAAAACGGAGCTTATTTGAGTCAAGTAAGAGAGGTTTAATTTATGATAAAAAAATCTGAACATTTAAAGCTTTTTAAGTATTATGACCCGAAAAAGCATCATAGCTTAAATTTTTCTATTAGCATTCATAGGACCAAAGATGTATTGGACCATGATTATTCACACATAAATCTAGGTGTTGGATCTAAAGGTCAATCCAATGAAATGCTTAGTTTTATAGACGATTTGTCAGAAAGAAATCGAAATTTATTCAAGCAAAAGAAATATATATTTGAAGCATTAAAAAGAAAAAGGTATGCCATGGATGAAACGGCAATAACAACAAGCCTTTATCCCACTAAGTGCAGTCGGCTACATGGTTCTTTCTTCTCTATTGTGTCCTGTTGAATGCATATTTTCATTTAATTCTAATAAATTAATATCAAATACTATACAACATGCCCGAGTCTTTTTAGGTCTACATCTACCATTCTTAGCATAAGTTAAATTTAAAAATTTACTCTCCTAATAAGGTCGTCAGTGTCAAAGTTTTGAGAAAAATAGTTTGAATGTCTTTTTCATTAGCTTTCATTGCTATAAATAATAGTCTGTACAATTTATTTTAGATAAGTAATAAAGTGCATAATTTATTTTAGGTAACTTAATAATACATATTACTAATCTAAATATTCAGCTAAAAGGGAAATAAATCAGAATAAAGATATTGAAAATATTTAAATAAGAAAGCTCCTAATTTAGCTGTCTGATTTCCGTCATTCCTGATTGACATCCCCCTCAAATTGATACTGACTGATTAGGAAACATCAATTTGCCAAATAGAAACTTTGTCGGGACCAACAATCCCCAAACCGTGAGTGCCGAAGCCAAGAGTGTTGAGGCCTCAGAGACAAATCCTGAACCTAATATGATTTGAGCAAAGAAAAAAAAGAAATCCTCTATCGTTGTCGTCCATAAATTCGAATCATAGCCACAAGAAGAATTCACGTCCAGTTACACAATCCAAATGCTACCGATCATATCCCACAAAAAGAATCCAGTTACACGATCCAAATGTTGTCGACCATAGCCCACAAATAGGATCCAGTCACACGATCCAAATGCTACAGATCATAACCTACAAGTAAGATCCGCATCCTGTCACACAATCCAAATGCTACCGATCATAGTTCACAAGTAAGATCCACGTCTTGTTATACGACCTAAATACTATTGATTCTTCCTGCGACGATGAGGACGATTTGTTCCCTGATCTTCACGCCAAAAGTGTTGAAGCCGAGATGTTGAAACCGTGAGTGTCGAAACCGAAGATCTAGGGTTTGTCAAAGCCGAAGTCGTCGGTCTAGAAAGAAGTGTCGAAGCCGAAGCCAAAGCTGAAGCCGACAAAGCGGTGGAAGATGTCGCAGAAGCAGCGATGCCTAGCGAAAAAGATCTGAATCGGACAAATGATAATACAAACATAACAACTCTCTTATTGTTCTCACTTCTTCTTGCGATTTTCACCTGCAATTTCCTCTTTTTTCCTCCACCATGTTTTCCGTCTCTTAAACCTTAATCGGAAAAGTTTCTTGCGATCTATACGGAGGGTTTTGCTCAACCCACCACTAGTTCCGAATCGGCCAGGTAGGATTCAACCACCACCACTACAGGATCTACGATCCGAAGTGGACCTGATCTCGCAGTTTACTACTGGCCATGAGTTCTCTCAACAGGGAGCTCGTGTTCCTGCTGTAGTTCTTGGACGAGAAGTTCAAGGAGACAGCTCATAAGTTGGAGCAGGAGTCGGGCTTTTTCTTCAATATAAAGCACTTTGAGGAGACAGTGCTTGGCGGGGACTGGGAGGAGGTAGAGAGGTATCTCTCGGGGTTTACCAAAGTGGACGATAACTGATATTCGATGAAGTTTTTTTTTTTTAGAGTCGGAAGCAGAAGTATCTCGAGGCTTTGGATAAGAAAGAACGGTCGAAGGCTGTGGATATACTGGTTAAGGATCTCAAGGACTTCGCTGCTTTTAACGAGGATCTCTTTAAGGAGATCACCCAGCTCCTGACCCTCGAAAATTTTAGGGAAAATGAGCAGCTATCCAAATATGGAGATACCAAATCAACAAGGGTCGTAATGCTCTCCGAGCTTAAGAAGCTGATAGAGGCTAATCCTTTGTTCCGTGACAAGCTGTAGTTCTCAAACCTTAATAATTCGAGATTGAAGACGCTGATCAATCAGAGTTCGAATTAGCAGCATCAACTGTGTAAAAATCATAGGCCAAACGCCGACAGCTCGGAGCAAGCATTCAAAGGCGTAATAAAGTCAACGTAGGCGAAGAAATAATCAGACAAGCAAGAATCAAGGCAAAGAAATAGTTACTTCCTTCCCGCCTCCCGCAAGAAGGCCGGCGGGAAGGGAGACTTGACGGTCCTTCAAAGACTACCGGTGGTTAGGGAAAAAATTTGGCTTTGATACCATGTCAAAATTTTGAGAAAAATATGTTGAATGTCATTTTTCCTTAGCTTTCATTGCTATAAATAATAGTATGTACAATCTATTTTAGGTACATAATAAAGTGCATAATCTATTTTAGATAACTTAATAATACATATTATTAATCTAAATATTCAGCTAAAAGGGAAATAAATCATAATAAAGATATTGAAAATAATTTAAATAAGGAAGCTCATAATTATAGAAAACTCATAATTTAGCTGTCTAATTTTCGTCCTTCCTGGTTGACAGTTAAATGATCGATGTTTAATGTGAGCAAACCATCTAAGGCGGCTCTCCCTAATCATGTCTAACACTGGAGCTACACAACCCTTCAAAAATATATTCATTTCGCATTTTGTCTCTTACTATAAAACCACTCATCCACTTGAGCACTCGTCTCAGCAACACTTAATTTTATGTTTCTCTTTTACAGGCCAACATTCTGTCTCATAGGGCATTACAGGTCACATTGTCATCTTATAGAATTTTCCTTTAGGTCTAAACGGTACTTTCTATCATAGAATAGGCCCGATGCATCCCTTCACTTCGAACATCCAACTCAAATTCTACTAATACATCCCCATCTATATCACCATCACTTTGAACAATAGACTCATTTAAACATTCACTCCTTTTAATAACTTGATCACCCATTATTACAACTTTGAAAGTAACAGATCTAGCAAAATCAAAATAATTATTTTTTAGAACTCTCTAAAATACTTCTCTTGGAACTTTATCGTAAATTTTTTTAGATCAACAAAAATCATATGTAGTCCTTATTCTCTCTATAATTTTCCACCAAAATTCTCAATAAATGCATAGCTTCCATAGTAGACTGCTCGGCATGAATCCAAAGTGATTTTAAGAAATTTTTGTTTCGCGTCATAACTTATTTTCAGTTACTCTCTACTATAACTTTAATGTATGACACATTAACTTAATTCTACTATAATTTACACACTTTTGTGCATGTTTTTTATTCTTAAAAATAAGAATCAATAGACTCTTTCTCCACTCATCAGATATCTTTTTTTAGTTTTTAAAATAATATTAGAAAGTTTAGTAATCCAAAAAATTCTCAAATCTCCTAAACAATTTCACACTTTCTATTGCAATATTATCAGGTCTCACTGCTTTTTCACACTTTATTTTTTTTAACCCTCAATAACTTCTATTTTACTAATGCGAGGGAAATAAATTTTCACAATCATCCTTAAAAATTTTATCTAAATATCTTACCCACCTATGTTGAATATCCACATCTAAGAAAAATATTTTTCTAATTTTCATCTTTAATACACTTTATTTGAATTAAAACTTTAGTATTTAATATATTATAAATATAATTAAAAGCAGAATTCTTAGCTTCACATATTTATCACATAGACTCCCTACAAGTCAACTAAAAATTTTTCCAATTCTCTAAGCTTTTATATTTAAACAAATTTTAACAACAAAATTTCTTATTTTATATCTTTTCTTGCACATTATGATTTCACCACCAACTATTTTTATTCATAAGAGTTTTTCTTTTTGGTTTTATAAACACATTTTTTGCAACTTGTTTAATAATACTTTTTATTTTATTTCACATAGTATTAGCTTCTTCATGAAAATCTTAGGTCTTGAGTTCTTGTAGTTTACTCAAAATTAATTTTATTTGTATTTTTAAGTGGCCCCATCAAATTTATGATAATATTTCATATATTTATATCTTTCAATCCTTCATCTTAAAATCCAAAAAATTTTCACTTGGAATGACCTTTCAATCCTTACAATCTCGACGATCAATTTTTCTCATAAGAATTATTAGATCTACATTTAAAACTGATAATATGCTCATCTATTTTCTTAAATAAAGTATTACTGATAACAAAATCATAAGCTAAAGCAAAATCTAATATGACTCTATCTTCTTCATTAGTCACTAAAAAACCATAGCCCCATGAATAATTCTAAAACCTCTACCATTCGAACAACATGTATGCCATTGATGAAAATAAAAAAAATAATTTGGAAGGTTGAGCCTAGCAATAGATTGGAATTTTGTTCGCTTAACTATTAGACTATTGTCAAAAGAAATGTATTATGAAACACAAGACTATAACAAGTCCACCACATCAAAAGGAAGTGACAAAAAAAAAATGAACATAATGTTAAAGAGGGTCAAATTTATGTTATTTAAAGATGGTCTGAGGACAGGAGTTAATTTGCATTATATTAGGTAAATAGACCTCCGAGTACTATTATGAAGTTGAGGACTCCTCAAGAGTTGTGATCAATTTACCCTATAAGTTATTCAGTTTTAAGGGTCTTTATGTCATGCTTTTGTTCATGTCAAATAGAAAATTCTAAACACTAGAGAAGAACTGTATATTTTTTGGGTATGCAAATGGAGTGAAGGGATATATGCTTTAGTAGGCTAATGCCAAGTCGCCCTAATCTTGATCAACAAATATGCAAAGTTCACTGTCAGCCATAGTTTAGTATAAGTTAGTACAGATTGATGATTTGGAGGGGAACAAATTATAGAAAGCATGTTTAATCTGATGTTGAGTGCAAAAAGTTAGACAATAGCTCACACAACAACATTTTATGCTTGGACTTCAGGAGAAAGATGGCACAACACACACAAAAAAGTTGTAATAAAAGAGGAAAAATTATTGCTTCTCATAAACCCAAAACAAAATACATATTACAGTCTCAAACATCTGATTATAAGAGTTCCTTATAGTCTCATATGCTCTTAAGTTGTTGCAATTTTTGCTTTAAACTAAGAGCCATCAATTTTAAGGGAGCGGTGGAAGGAAATAAGAAAATTAAACCACCAATACGTCAAATGAGTTGAAGAATTTGCAAAACAATGTGAAGTGAACTTAATTTAACTCTCTAAAACAACAAGAATTGTTGACTACAAATGGGTCTTCAGCGCAATGAAAGGACATAACAATTTCATGTGTAAAGCATGATTGATTACGAAGGCATTATTTAGAAATAAGGTGTATATTTCATGGAGATTTTCTCACATGTTAGCCATTGATACATACTTTCATCATTATTATGCAATACAAGACATGCGAGTTGGAATAGCCTCTAACTTTTCGCTAGGATGGTTTGAATCAACAAATTGACATGAAATAAGCAGCAAGATTTGAAATTATAAGAAAAGAGTATCATGTGTGTGCAACTGACAAAGTATATATAGCCAATGGTAGTCAATGCATGAACGCATGCATGCACTATAACCGAAGTCCTTATATATTTAAAAATTTAAGAAAATCAATTGAGTGAACTTTTAAAATGAAAGAACATGGCGCTACTAAACAGATTCTGGGAATGAAGATAAGCTGAAATCAAAAGATGGGTATATTTTTGGTATGACAATAGAGATATGTTGAAAAACTGTTACAAGGACCTGACTAACTGGATACAAAGCCCATCACATCACCACTTGCTAGTCATTTTTATTTGTCAGAAACTTCACCTTAGCCACAAAAAGAGAAATATATGACTAGAGTGTCTTATGCCAGTACAAATAAAAGAATTATATATTTTATGGTATACACACATTTTAACACAATGTCAATAGTACTGTGAGCAAATACATCAGCCAAGCTTACTAAAATAAGCCATGAAATCTTGGGCTTAGGAGCAAATACATTTCACATGTCACTATCACTTAAAAGCATCACAATCCACCATAGAAGCTTTGCTGAAATCAAGTAGGGCCAACATTTGGCTTAGGTAATCCACTAATTTAGAATTTCTGAACTTAACCATGTAATTGATGACCAATCAAAAATGTCATACTAAATAGCTCAATTATCAAAATAGTTATAGAGCTGCAAAACTTTTTGAACCATCGGTAAAAAGACAATAAACCATAAAACTCCTCAATTAGATTAAAGACCCAAGAATTGGCCAATCAATGATGACTTCTCGATATCAGCATATGAAATGGCATAGCCCATAAAATTTACATTGTTTGTAGGAAAATGACACTTGGAATCTGTTTTCATAGGTTCCATAAATTTATTGTTGTAATAGATGTTAATACAGGTCATGACTATAAGATACAATATTCTCAAAGTAGAAAACAATAAACTTATAGCTAAATGTAAGAAAATTTAATTCATGAGCCACATAATATTGGGGTGGATTGGAGAATCTGAAAGCATAACCTTCTACTCCTTAAACTCATCTCTTACTTTGATTTTTGCTTTCCATTTATCGCCAAATCTTATGTGAATCTAGTGATATCAACCCTTGAAATCAATCTTCGAAAAGATAGATGATGTGTTCAATTGGTTGAACGGGAAATTCAAATGAGGAATTGGAAACTAGTAAATTATGTAAGATTATCAATTGCTTGGATGCCAAAGCACAAGCATCATGTTTTGTTTTTTACTAATAATTAATTCATTGCAATTACATGCTAATTGGAACAACTAAGGGCGATGTGCCCAAATCCATGGCACAACACTTATGATGCGTTGTTCTAGTTGTTAACGTTGAACTTTAATTTCACAAACATTGATGCCAGTTTTATTGGCCCAAACTTGAAGCCATTGCCCTCGTTGTTGGATCTTGAGACATAAAATCTAGAGATTTATTGAAACGCTTTACCTTGATTGCCAACTTAACTGTATTATGAATGTCTTTAATTGGGTAACATTCTTGACTTAGTGCAATCCTCAAAGGAATAGCCCAACTATATGGTCTTCCAAATCAGAATCATAGCATTTGATCAAGAGTTGCTCAAAAGCAACGGCATTTCTCCAAGAGCGTTTCCTTATGGTAAATGATATGAAAGTCAAAGAACACCAAATGTTGATAATAATACAATTGATACATTCAGTGAAATATTTTCTTCATCTATTATTGCATGTCCTTTTTCATAGGCGTTGTTGCTTCAAATTTCTCCTACCATATAGATGCACTTTTAAAGTTTGATAGTGAAAAGCTTCACCTTGCACTCATGGGGAACCTTTTCTATATTACAAGGCACTTTTGATATCATGCATCCAGTTAAACAAATCATCAAGGTCGATTTCCCTTTATAATTTGAAATACCCACCTTAATGCTGAAATCATGGATTTATCCTTGGTTTGTAGTGATGATAAGGTACTTCCTCTTCTTCATAAACCGTTTGGTGAAACAAATATCCTACTCCCTTCATCCTCCTCAAACTTTTATGCCCATTCTACACGGTTATGCTCACAGACTGGGAGGCATTACTGAAGCAATTGGATCTCACATTGCATCTTATTTATGATAAGTTCTTGCATGAAAACTCACTCAGAGCGACATCTTCAATCCTATACTCTATATTAAACTGAAATGAAAGAAAACCAAGAGATAGAGCAGATCTAGGATTATAAAAGAATAAGGTAGAAAAAAGTTGATCATGGCAAGTTATAAACTTCGCCATAACAGCAAATAAGAATCAATCTTGGTAAAGTTAAAAAGCTCCACTATAACAACAAAAAAGTGCTCTCAATTTTAAACAACACAAATGGAATCATTCATCAATCCATACAAAATTGGATACTATAAAATATAGGAAAATAATTATGACATTAAAAGCTAATACAACAGGCCTTCGCACTAGTAAGTTATGAATTATGAAGAAATTCTAGTTGTAGGAGCCCAGATGAGCTTTGGTGACAACATTACCTTGTGCCCAATACAAGGACAATGATAGTAGAAAACAATGATGGGCATCTAGGTGGCAAAATCAAGGATTCATTTTTTGTTTTTTGCCAGCAAAGTTGGCTCTTAGGTGCCCTCATGAGCACCTACATGCCCAAGTCTACTCCCATATTAGAGCTTATCTAGCTCTATGGCCATGAATGTAATTCATTATTGACTAAACCACAAAAATGCTACTATTCCTACTTGTGTGGTCATCTTCTATTATTCTCCATAGTACTTGTAAATTGTCTTAGTCTTCTTTATTTATTATTTTTTTTGGGGGGGATGATCCTAATAATCTTTGTTCATCTTGATGAGTTGTTTTGAGCACTTCTGCTACACATGGCTTAACATCATTGGTTCAAGCCATCTAAGGAACTCCTGTCAAATAGATCATGGTAGTCACGAGAAAGATGTTGCACGGATGAGCAACATAAGCCAATAAGCGCCCATGGAATACAATCTTATATTCCCAATTTTTCATCTTTTTCCTTCATGGATTCTTGCAAATAAACTTTTTTAACGTATTGAGGCAGGTAACTTCTGGCTTTCAGTACTGCCAAAATATCTCACCATTATCGCCAACAAGATAATCAACCTAATCAAACCCACAGTAACACCAACAGATGCAACGCAACCGGAAGCAGCATCATCGACCAAATCTGCGCAGGCCGTAGAAATACAACGAGAAGAAACCTTTTTAAACCATCAAGCTAATTCCTAGTAAAATCTGATGCGAATAAACCGAATAACCAATCAATCCAAGCAAACTCACGGGAGATTACCGAATAGGGATGAGAGTGTGATTAAAATGTGAAAATACGGACCAAGCCGTGGCGCTCGCCGGCCTGGAAAGCGAGCTTCTGCTGGCTCATCGCCTGCGTGTAAATCTGCGAAAGAGAGTTCGCAGCGCTGCAGAAGGTCGAGTACATGGTCCGATCAACCTCATCCAATCTCGACGCGTCCGATTTCCTCTTCTTAGCCATCGCCACCGCACCGCCGCTACTCGCCGATCCACCAAAGTCTAACAAGGGGCGATTACAACGGAGTCCACGCTCTCTCGCCCTCCCTCAGACGATTGATTGCACAAAAAGGTGAGGGGCACAGAGACGCGAGAACAAGGAAAAAATCAGCCGGAGGAGCCGCACCCCCATGAAATTAGAGCTTATATGCCTCTCATACAACAACCGAAATGGGGTTGAAAATTTTCTTTTCTTTTTTTTTTTTTTCCTTATTGTATGGATAAGCTTTTTTATTTTTATTTTTATTTTTTTTAGGACATGCTAAAAATTAATTTTATGGAAATTTCAAATTTAGGGTTTGTTTGGGCAGCTGTGTGATGTCGTGTAGCATCATACTTTTTTGTGTTTGACAAAATTGTGTTTTATCTTTTTTTCAAAAACTATAATGGAAAATTATATTTTGCAACCTGGTCCCGTTAGTTTTTTGAACAACAGTTTCTTCTGCAGCAAACCCAAATTGACCTTTTTATTATAAACTATTTATTTAAAAATATTTTTAAATGTGTAGATTTAAACCATATTGAGTTTTGTTCAATGTTAAAAATAGTATTAATTTGATCCAAAATAAATTCTAAAAAATAATGAGGTTAAAATTGTATTTGAATAGACCTTTTAAAAATTGTTCTTAAAGGATTAAAAAATATTACTCTTAATAAATGCAACAAAACTCATTCTAATAAATTTATACTACAATAACTAAAAGATAATCTATATAATGTAGTACATATTCAACATGTGATCCAATAGTTATAGCATAATAAAAAATTATTGAAATAATTATGAATAAAACTATTGTTGCAAGTGTAAACTAATAGTTATAACACATCATATTGACAAGCTCTATATCATTGCACAATCAATCAGTGAGATCACTTCATAAATGATTATTAGCTTAGGATATCAATTATAAACCTAACTCCACAAACACAAGGCCATGAAACTAATAAGTCTATGGAATTTCTATGATTGATGTCCCGTGAGTACAAATCCCACACCATAAAACCAAATCCTATGTCCCACAAGAAAGACTAGTTTAATGGAAATTTGAGATTAACAGGAATTTATAAACGTAGAAAAATAATCAATTTTTTTAAATATATTAACAAAAATAAAAATATTCAAATGAACCCTCCTTGAAATTAATGAATATATAGGTTTTCAATGAAATTAAGAAACATAACCTTATTTTTATGTACATCTAGAGTAATTAAGGTTTATAAATTTAATGTTATTTGCTTAATTAACCTTCTTGAATTAAGCATAATGTAAATAATAGCTCTAATTAATGCCAATTTGCCCCAAGTTTGTAATGAGTGGACATTGGGTTAGCATTAACTTATGGTCCAAGTTTTATTTCAATTGGTACCAATTTGATAAAAAAAAATTAGAAAATCCAAACTCTAAGTAAACTAGGTAACCTTAATTAAACTATAATTTTATAATTCTTATCCAATTTTCAAATGAAATCGAAGTTTAACGAGCATAAAGCAAACTCCTAATGAAACCAAAAATTATGAAAACTACTTAAAAAAATTAGAAATTAATAGCTTATCTTACCCTAAATTAATTTTTAAATAAGTATTTATACTTAAATAAATTCTATTGATACCAAATTGACATTAAATCATTAGAGATTGGTCCACTAATTACTCCTAATTATTGGACCAAATTTTTTTAAGTTTGGATTTTAATTGGTGTGTCAGCTATATGAGTTTCAAAAACCAGATGTAAAAGACTTAAATAAGTTAAGTCATTAAAATATTAATTATAAGTTCAAGATTAATTTGAGATATTATTTTCTTATTTCTAAAATATATATCTCTTAATATTTTGGAAACATTCAACAAAAAGGGTACGAGGGTGGAGAGGAGATTCATTACCTAATGAATTTTGCATTTATTCCATTTCTTTAAATAAAATCTTAAAATTAAATGGAACAATCAAACACTAAAATCAAAACCAAATGCTTAACATGTTAACCTCTCAAATTTAAATCACACCTAGACAAATTAAATATTTATAATAATTTAGAAAAACAAAAAGAAGGAAAATTAATAGGGAGAAACCGACACTGCTTAACACATACTAGATGTTGGACATGACACAAGCCTTAGAACCTACAAGTTAGGTTTTTCTTGTTTGGATATTTTAACATGGTGATTGCTTTGGTTGTGATGTAATATATGGCTTGCAAAAAATTTTGTTTATGAATGAATTTAAATAAGTATATAATACTTATTTTCTTCTAGGTGATCATGCTTAAAAATGGGCTAAAATTAAATCATTGAATTTGCTTAAACTAATAATATTTTCTTTCATGTGCTTGTTTAATAATGTTAAAGCCCTTAATTATAAACAATAGTGAAAATAGCTTTAGCACTTTATTATGTGTTGGACTATGTTTGTTAAATGCACTTTAAATATAAATTATTATGCTAATCACTATTTTATAAGGATATTTGTATAGTATAATTTGTTATTTTGTAAGGATATGAAAGGATTATAGGATTAAAACAAGAGATAATAAAAGAAATTAGGATGAAACTTAAACATGATAACTATAATCTTTAAAAGGAGGAGGACTCTAAAGGCCAAACTTGAATACCCATACTACATGCCTAAATTTTTTTTGTATTGAATTATGTTAGGTTGTATAAGGTAGATGCTTGACTACCAATTCTTTTCTTTTCTAAGATAGTGTTCATAGATCAAGTCATACTTAATTTACCCTTTATAATTGACATTTTGGATTATTTAATGTTTTTATTCTATCTACTCATTAAATTTGTATGATTTTCATAAGTTCTTTTACATGATAATCTTTGTATTTTTTGATATATTATGTTGTAGCTCTAAATTGATTTGTTCACTACAAAGAAGTAAATAGAGATCACACACGGATAGGATGAAGTTTAGTGTAAATAACTACATTAAAGGCTTAATATGTGGATAGAAATCCATTAAAATTGTGGAGAATGACATCCTCGTGATTAATAGAGGAGCCAACTGCTCTAATGTTCTCATTCAATGCCTTAACCTCCAATAGGTATCATGTCATTGTATTTTTCTTTAGTGAGATATGATGTAATTCATTCTTAAGTTGAATTACCCTTGATCGATTTGTAACTTGAAGGTATTTCCCAAGTGCTTTCCAAATTTTAGTGGAGGTTTGGAGATGTAACACATAGATAGGGCTGTCAAAACGGCTCGTTGTTCGCGAACAGCTCGTATTCGGCTTGTTAAGAAGCTCGTGTTTGGCTCGTTAATTTCGTTCGATAAGT
>NW_018164496.1:2001057-2021528 GCF_001263595.1 Phalaenopsis equestris
GCCGAACACGAACTAAGATGTGTTTGTTCGTGTTCGGATCGTTTTGGCTCGAAATACTACTCATCAAGTTTATATATATATTTATAAAAGTAGTATTTGAAAAAATCTAATTGACTACAAGGCTACAAAGATTTATAATCAATTAAAATATTGATTAAGAAAATAAAATAAAAATTATTAAATTAGATTCAAATGATGTTTTAATATAAATAATAATTTTTAAATCTTGTTCAAATCCTTGTTGTCTTATGTCTTATGGCTACATGATTATGGTTGTTAAAAGTATTTTTTTGTTCGTAAACAGCTCGTGTTCGGCTCGTTTGAACACGATTTAGCTCGAAATATAAACGAGCCAAACACGAGCTGAGCATGGTTCGCTCGTGTTCGGCTCGTTTACACCCCTACACACAGAGGAGGATAGCAACTGATATAGTAGAGTATAAGGCAGTTGTGAGGTTCGGTCTAAGGAGACCCCAGTGGTATATTGAGGTTTTGGAGCAACCGAACAATCACCTTATGGAAGAACTTTTGGAGGGCAATTATGGCTTCCAACAAGATATCCAGAAAATCCATGAGTTACAAATACCTTGAGAATCTAAGTTCGTCATATTAAGTAATTATCATTCATCAGCTAGTTATGAGTCAGTTGATTGATATTACATATCAAGAATTTTATGGAAGAAGGAATATGGTATTGGATACCAAGATAAAGGAGGTAGAAAAGTCTGATGTTCTCGAATCTTCCATGAGAAGAAAGAAAAGGTACAGTAAATATGAGAAGACAGAACCAGCAAGAAAGACATAATAGAACCACAACCGCCCTTAATTAAAAAATAAAGTTGAGAGACCAATAAAATAAATGAAGACTAGCTTTACAAGAGAGATTTAAAGTCTTATGATGTGCACGATTGGAACTTGGTCCTTGCCACTGACCCAACCCGCAATTACGTAAATATTTTTTACTTCAAAAGATTGCCAAAAACTTAACCTAAATTATATTTAGTGACTAATGTGAATAAATGAAATGATTTATAAAATAGATAAGAAATCTTCACACTATGGGGTACTACGCAAGTATACGTATCGTTTCAAGTGTTGAGCTCACTTTTTTTTAAGGTTTAGTTTTTCTTCCTTAGAAGCCTAGGATCTAGCAATATAAATTTCATGTTGGCTATTCCTAGAGGATTAGTGATGGTATCCTCACCAATAAAAATTTCAAACTCTTCTTTGCTCATCTTGAAGTTCCACATGTTGGTTCTAACATCTAGCACTTAATGAGTAGAGCCAATATGGGGGAGCTCAAGAGGGGTTCCCCACAGGAGTGTCTGACCTTAGAGTTGACCCTGGGTGATGTGGCTTGGTCTAGTACACATACTTTCACTTCACACTTCCACTTGCAACCTTGAACCCTGATCTACACATGTCTAGTTTGGTTCCCTTGCCTCTTTGGAGACCCATGTGGGTGGTCCCCAAACCCTTAATCTTTGACTAAGGTGGATAACACCAGCACATGGAGAATTCAAAGTGGGTTTTATCTGGTCTCATGGCAATATGAGAGTAATTCTATGATCAGCATTTGCATCAAACCTCGACATTACCACCCAATTACCTAATTTTGGCCTTGTTGACCTCACTTTTGGTTGAGGTTTAGTTTTCCCTCTTTAGTAACCTAGGATCTAGCCATGGGACTTTCCTGTTGACTATTCCTAAAAAACTAGAAAGGAACTCTCACCATTAGGAACTCTAAACTCATCATTGCTCAACTTGAAGTTCCACATATTTGTCCTAACCTTTAGCACTTAGTAGGTGGGGTCAGTATGAGGGTTCTCAAGTTGAGCCACCCATATGACTGTTTGACCTTAGGGTTAGCCCTGGGTGTTAGTTTGGAGCAAGTTCACTCACCTACACTCACTCTCACCCACAATCATTCACAACCCAAAACCCAAAATGGTTGACTTTGATCCCTTGATCCTTTGGGAGACTCATGTAGATGGTCCCCTAGACCCACTAGCCCTAGGCTAGGGTTAGTTAAGACTAGTACATAGAGGACCCAAATGGGGATTCCATTGGTCCATAGTTCACATATGATGGTTGGCTTTCCAATTCTATCAAAAATACCAAACTTAGCCTTCTGCCCCTAAATCCACCCAAATTACCTAAAATACCCCGAAACCCCAAATTTGACCAAAATTCTCAATTTTACCCAAAATTCCAAAGTTCACCCAAAATACCCAAATTTGTTCAAAAATCATTTCAAACCATTTCAAAATACCCAAATTACCCAAAATCATCCAAAAATTCCAAAATAACCAAAATACCCCCAAATTTGTCAAAATTACAAAAATACCCTTGGCACCCCAAACTTTCCCAAAACCTCCAAAATCACTCCAAATATTTCTAAAACCAATTTGGACCCTCCAATTGAACCCAATTTGACTAATTTGACAATTTTGAGCAAAACCCCCAAATTACCCTTTAAAGGCCCAATTTCCTCAAATCCACCTTAAATGTCCATCAATTTGATTTCAATTTCTCTCCATTTTAATTCTAAACTCCAATTCACCTTTCATATGATCAATCAAAATCAAATCCAAGCCTAATTAGCCCATTCTTTGAGCTCAATCTCGATCTAAGTTAAACCACCAATTTTGACCACATGACTTAATCTCACCTAATTGAATCCCACAGCCTACTCAAATTGCCCCAATTTGAATCCTAAAATCTTCACAACAATCTTACACATCAAATTAAACCTTCAATTGGCCTTTGTGAATCCTCAATTTCACTTAATTTCAACCCAAGTTTAAAATCTCCAAATTTGTTATGTCTCAAAATTACACCAAATTGAATGCCTTAACCCCAAAATTAGCACCCAATTCATGTTGAAAACTCTTTATAACATTCATATAGACCATTATAACATTCATATAGACCAGAAAACTCTTCATGATATTCCTATAAACCATTTTTACCAACCAATTTGGACTTAGTCCAACCTAGACCCAAGTCTAGTCCAACATGCCCAAATTGACTAAAATCTCAAAATCCTTCAAATTGAGCTTCTGATTGGACTCAAAATCATTTCAATCATTCACAAAAATTCTTCATAACAATCATTTACACAATTTTGATCAATCAATTGGTCTCAAAGTCATGGCTAGCCTAACCCAAACCCAACTCTTATCCATTTGGACCCAAATTGGACCCATGCACAAAAATTAACTTAGCCATCTCAAAGCCACCAAATTGATGACTCCATAGCCACTAAGCACACTCTATTGACCAGGCTAAATGCCCTTGGACCAGCCATGGTGAGTTATGGACCATTGAATCCATAAATTAAGGGATTTATGCCCATTTATGGGCCTTAACAAAAAATCTTCCCCATCATCACTTGTCATTGAGGGTTAATCATAATTAACCCTCCCACTGGCTCACCTGACCTCCTGGCCACCTCCTCTGGCCCTGCTACCCGGCCTAATGGTCGGAAAACACCAAAACAGAGAGGCCCAAGCCAAAATTCAATCCCAAACTCGCCCATCTGAGCTAGCCAATTCCAATAGGCTTTAACACTTTAAAACCCTCCACCTAAGCACCATTTTGCACCCCTCAATTGGCCATGACAACCACCCTTGACCATTTTTATTTAAACCTCACCTCCATGGCCAAGAGGGGAGAACTGAAATTTGCTTAAGAAAACTCTGCTAAATTGCTCTCAAAGACTCCCTAAGACCTCCTCAGTTCAAGCCCACCACTTTCCCACACTAATCCCCACTATGGAAGCTCACTTTTGAGCTCAAATTTCTGCCAAAACCAAGAAAAAACTCTCCACAGCTCCACAGCTCACAGAACTCCAATTGTTTGTGCACACACCATCCCCACAGTGAGAGAAGTTGATTCCCCACAAAGGCCCCTCTGAAATAGCCTCTAACCTAGCTCTAGACCAATACCTGAAAACCATCGTGATCGAATTCATACCTAGACCATTCACCAAGGCTTGGGATTTCATATGGAGGTTCGTTGGGACCAATCAAAGCTACCACAACCATCTGATTGAGGCCTCCCCTCTCAGACAAAAGTATTGAACCCTAACCCTAATCTGATCTTTTTTTTTACTCTCCATACGTATTTAATATATTTCATACCTTTTAATCCATATAGATGTACTCGTCTTGAGTGGATGAAGGTTTAGAAACAAACCCCATGCAATTTGGTTGAGTCTATGCCAAGATCTTAAGGTTTTAATGTGAACGGCTCACGGGTTAGGTCACTCGAGGATGACAACGGAGAGCTGTCCGATCGCGCGTGTATTCAATGGACGGAGGAGATCAAGCTAGACAGATATGTGGTGCATAAAGCGCGGTACGCATGGAGATTACGTGGCTGGCGGCGTCAAATGGCGGAGCAACTCGCAAAGCCTTCGAAGCGGACGACGATGAGTTGGCGCCGCGTGGATAATTAGAAAAATATGGGATTTTTGAATTATTTTAAATACCTAAAATTCAAAAATCCATATCTTTCTCTAAAAAAATCATAAAAATAAAAGAAAAATACTTTCTTATTCAGTAAATGGGGGAGAATAATGTGGACAAAAATAAAAAATTATTTTTCAAACATATTATTTTTAATGAATTAAATTTCCTCTGTGGTATTTTAATTCTCCATGACTTAAATTATTTCACCATAGCTTGAAATTTTAAGGGTTTATTCCACATCACAGAGGAGATGTTCTTTGATTTTTCCATGGTCAGAGAGTGTCTCTATGCTTCTAACCCTAATTTTCAAGTTAAAATGACTATTTTGGTTTATTTTAGTTATATAAATCACAACATCACTTGATAAATTATAAAAATAATTTTAGTACGTTTCTTGTGGTCAGAAAAGTCTAGCAAAAATATTAGGATACTTTGAATCATTTTGTGAATTTCTATACTTAGTTAAATGTGAATGCCTTATATCAATTTTTGTAAATTAAATACATATAAAAAATTAACAAAATTAACTCCACATTGTTCATAAAAATCATTTCTACCAAATGTAAAAATTTGAAAAATGTTTGGCTTAATTTAAGCACTAAAATGAATTTCTTAAGGAAACCTTTCCTTTTTGTATAAAAATAATTATATTAAATCAAATATGCTTAGAAAAATTATGAAAGCTATTTTTCTGAGTTCCTTGTGATTATGGGCATTTTTTTAAAAATAAAACCCATTTTTATGAAAATATTTTATTTTTTAAATATACTTTGAATAAAAAAAATAAAAAAATCAAAATTTTCAAAAATACAAAAATGGTTCAAAATGAGTGGGAATGTCCTCTAATCACTGAGAATTCATTAAGATATTTTTCCTAATTTTTATAAGTTAAAAATAAATTTTAAAGGCTTAAAAATGAATTTTCATATTTTCTCACTAAAATAATTATAATAAATATATTGAAAATCACAAAAATATAAGATTTGATTCCCTGTTTTTTTTCTAAACTCAGAGAAGTATATTAAAAATATAAAATGATTTTTGTAATTAAAATACTATTTTCTATGTAATTTAATCATTGAAATTGATTAAAAAATTAAATAATAAAAATAGAAATTTGATTCAAAAAAATCATGAAACTTGTTTAAGTGTTTCTCTGACCTTAGGGAACCTCTGATGATTTTCCCATAAATATAAATTTTATTTTGGATAATTAAATAAATTAAACTTTGAAAATCCTATTTTCTAAATTTAAATAATTATCCAAATTAAATCAAAATTTTGAGAGGTCCACACATCCTCCTCTAACATTTGAATTACCTTATGGATATAATACTCTAAACCCTCAAAATCATTTGAGTTGTGTTTAAAGAGTTATGAGGTGACGTGCCCTAAAGGTACAGTGGTAAAGTGGTAATTTTAAGACTTTGGTGCTTAATAAAGACAATTATGATTACCAAAGGAAAAATGGGTAATTTTGATGTTAATAAATATGTTTGGATGATTGAAATACAATGGGACCAAAAGGTAGAAACTCATTTACCACCTTTGCACAACATCAACTAAAAGCATAATTCTCCCAAGCTTCACGATTTGAAAGTCAATTAAAGATCAAATGATTCTTAAGTGATGGGCTTAAGCCAGAGGGATGACAATTTACTTTCCTCAAGCCCAAAGTTGAGGATGATGTGATCATTTAATAAGGATATATAGCACTTACATCAAAACTTTGAAAACCATCGTTGCACTCGTCATAATTTTTAGGTTTAGTAGTGACTTAGACTCAATATCTAAACCTAAGTTGATTGGATTTAACAAATGATATGCTTGGTGATTAACATCTTTCAAGCACTACAAGCCTGACTTTAACTACAGACACCACAACCTTAAATAACTCTAACACGCCTTAAGGGCACCCACTAACGTAACTTTTAAATGAAACATCAATCGACTAATCAAGTATCTTGTCCTTTGGATAATTAAATTGTCATGTTTTACTGAGTAATGGGGTAGTCGCAATTCAACCTCAGATGATTAATGGAACAATATGATAAGTTCAAAATGAACTCGAAATAATTCAAGAGAGCCTCAAAGTAGTTCAGGGTCATTCCCTCAACACTTTGAAACCATTTGGATATTTTGAAGAGTAAATTGAACTTGTCATATTTTGTTCTAAAATCATTCACTAGGATCTTCAGAGATTCAACAAAACCATAATTTGGGGTTTGGTAGCTAAACCTTCATCCACTCATGCAATTTAAATTCCTTGCAACATTACATACATACCTTGTAAGTATTGACATTTCAGGAAGTGGAGCGAGAAGACTCGTCAGGTACGTTTTTAAATTAATGCATTTACCTTCTTGTACTACTTATTTCAAACTTGCATGTTAAACAACGACGACACTCTGCATGAAAAATCAAAACTGCTAGGATAGACACAAAACTAAAACCAAAACTAAAATCAATCAATATAAAAAAAATCACCTCCACAACAATCAAAATATAAGATAACTCAAAATTTAATCACAAACATCACAAACAATAATTGCAACTAATCTAAGACGTCTCTATCGGATGATCGGGAATCCCTCGGAGGAGGTAACCTACGGTTGCTAACGAGTCTTCCCACGGTCTAAATGAAAGTACAAAATTTATTAAGTTGAGTTTAGTAATTTCATTTGGACTAAGTGAATCTAATAGAAAATAGTGGTACCAGAATGAGGGAACCTGAGGATCCTAACCGGTGTCGCTCTAATCAATTTTAACATCCCCCATAATATTTAAAGAACTATAACCATAGGGACACCTGATTTGACATCATAATTTGACATATTAAAAAACTTAAACTTGCCCAGTATGATCATTTTCAACAGCAAGAGGATCTACAACAACATATCTTTCCTTAGAATTAAATAACAAGCCATAAGATTTCAAAGTTGTTTGCCTAGCGCAACATAAATCTTCAACTTATCTTTAGGCTTTTGTATAGCTTTGGTATACAATATAAGCCCTAACTCGTCTTAGGATTCCGAGTTGTTGTTCGTCACAAACTAAATCCTCACATCTTTCAGGCTATTTGTGTGATAGTTTCACACAAATGTAAGCCCTAAACAAATAAAATTTACAGGATGAAATACTTAAATATTTTTCCTCAAAATTGAAGCCAAACCATAGGATAGCTTGGGAAGACACTGAGGTTCTCCTCCGGATCCATGACATCCTCTAGGTCTTTCTCCCTTGGATTCTACAATAAATGTTCTAAATTTGAGCTAATCCCTTTTCACACATCTTTGTTTGATACACATCTTTATCCGATATCGTTGAAAAGTTTTATCCTTTTGAACTCTTTGAAGATAGTATTCCCTGATTTTTATCAAGAGTTTTCTTAGGTGACTTTGGTTATTTAAGATGTAATTAACTATATGGGCTTGCCCTTATAGGAAGCTTGTCCGAAACCAGCTTAATATAAACCCTATTTAATTCTTCATATTAAAAAGGGAAACTTGTCGGCAAATAAAATGGTTTCACAGACCAAACGGATGTCATATATTTCTTAATTTATTTGATCGAGCCTCATCCTCGAGTCTTGTGTTTATTCTTCGGAAAAAATACAGGGTTTGAGGTATAGTGCTCTTTCATTTGAACTATGAAAAATATGGGGTCAGTTTGATTTCATATTTTTCTAAATTATATAATGTAAATTAAACGTCTTTCCGAGGCGGGCGACGGGATTTGGATTTCGGCGACCGACAGCTTCTAACGGGCAACTTCTTCAACCAAAAATAGTGCCGACAAGACCTTTTAACCCTAAACTTTCCCAAAGTTACCAAATTGTCCATAGCACCCTAAAACTCGAATGTTGGTCCAAATCCCTCAATTTTGTTCAAAAATCATTTCAAATCATTTCATGTCATCCAAATTACTCAAAACACTCCAAAACTTTTATATTTTCATAAATACCCCCAATTTTATCAAAATTACCAAAATGTCCTTAATGGCCCAAAGTTTCCCAAAACCTCCAAAATCATTTCAAACACCCCTCAAACCAATTCTTGGCCATCTACTGAATTTAATTTGACCAAATTGACCAACTTTGACTAAAATCCTCAAATTGCCCCTAAGTGCCTAAAGTTTCCAAGTCAACCCAATTGCCCCCAATTATTCTCAAATTTCCCCAATTTCAATTCTAAATTCAAATTCATCACGTCCTAACCTAATTGAAATCAAATTCAAGCCCAATTAAACCCAATTTCATACTCCAAATCTAAGTTCAAGTGAATTGCTGCAAATTGACCCAAAGTCCCAAAATCCTGAAATTGAGCTTCAAGATTAATGAAATGCCCCAATTTCAAATTAACAACAAATTCTAGCCTGTATAAATCCAATTTAAATTAAATTAAAATCCATTTAATTATCCTATGATTAATTTCAAAAATCAAACCCATCATGCATGTTAAAGGCCTAGCCCCATATGCATTTCTAAAATATATTTTTTGTTTTTAGGTACAAGAAATTGATTTTTGGAGAAAAAATAAGTAAAAATGGTGCAATTTAGAGTAAAAACGAGCAAGAAAGAAAATTTTGACTTGGTGCATTTCGATATGTCTTTCTATGTTTAATCTACTTTACATTTCTCACATGTTTTTAAATAAAATTAAACTTTAAAGAAAGGTTGTTTTCATACTTATTTTGTAGTTATATCTGTTAGGAGCGAGACGTAACTGAAACGGGGCAAAACAGAGTTGAAACGGAGCCAAACGGTGCTGAGGCGCAAAAACAAGCACCTGAGATGCTGGAATGCAGAGAACAGGCGTCTGAGGCACCAAAATTGGCACCTGAAGCACAAGAGACGATATAAGACGAATTAAGCTGGTTCGGGATGAATTTTGAGTGGATTTTGAAGGCTCCAAATAATTTAAACGCTCCATGGAGTGATTCAATGCATCCAGATACTTTGGAAGGCTTTTTAATGAAGGGATATGTCTCTTGAATAAATGGACATGTATTTTGGGATTCAAGAGGTGTAACTTTTGGAGAGAATTTAGGAAAGAATTTTGAATTTTTTTTGAATGAAGGCGGCTCCTAATCAAAAAGAATATGAGTATAGGGCATGAGTGTGGCGTGAGAGTGAGAGGAAGGCTTTGAAGAGGAGAGAATTTTCTTCTAGGGTTGTAAGAGGAGAGCGAATGTGAGAGATTTCTTCTTCTTTATATTTCTAATAGAGAATTGAGTGTGATTGTAAGAAGATAAAGACAACTTTTAGGGATTTGTTTGAGAATGAGTGTGAGATAAGTTGTGTTCTTTTCTTTCTTTATTTTGTAACTTATTTTTATATATGAAATCTGTGTTTTGTCATATCATTCTCATGAATTATGAGTAGTTTTTTATATCATTCACCCTGCAATGAGATTTGGTTATGTGAAGAATTGATTTTATTTTATATGATTTTAAATGTCAATAATTTGTGATGATTTGAATTCTGATCTTCATTTACTTTTTGATTTGGTCAATTGAAAGGTTAAAATTTGTTGAAAAACATAAGATTCAAAAGGGCTATGCTTTCTACAACAAGGTAAGAGTCGCATTCAATTTCATGGGTGACAATCTAGTCACCGAGGATGAGTGCAAATAAATAGGGAAATATACTTTGTTGGACGCATAATTGAAAATTTAAAGGTGGTAGACTAAAATCCCCAATTTGGTCCACTTGATTGAAAACTAATGCAAGATTAGTAGAGCGAGAAGTGAGAGCTTTGGAGTGAGAGTCGGTATTCTCCCACCCTAACTACAGAATTAAGGACTAAACTCTGGATTAGTCAATATTTTTTATGCAATTGACAGAGGGTAAAAAATATGATTGCTCATATTTATCACAATATTATTTTATTATAATTTTAATTATTTCACGAACCATGTACTCATTGTAAAGAGGAATGATGATTTCTTAAATTTAAACTCTTCATCACAAAACTTTATTTAGTCTTAGTAAATTTAACTTTGAAATTTAAAAATTAGTTTAGTAAATTTAGTTCTTTTACAAAATCACACTTGAGTCTGAAAGTAGAAATCATGCACACAAACAAGAAGTCTAAATTAAAATCAAATGTAGTCACAAAGATAAAAACTTATCTGAAATATCTCTCCACAAAATATCTTGAAGTTCCTTTGAATCTCTTCTTTTACTTACAATATAAAATATAACTCAAAATAAAAAGAAAAGGTGGGCGGCGGCGGAGGCGATGGGTGGCCGTGACAGCGATGGGCTACGACGGTGGCGATGGGCAACGGGACAGTGATGGACGGCGGCGGCAGCGTATGTGGTGATTTGCACTGATCGGTTTAGATGGATGGATGATGATTGACCTCTTCCATGGATGATCCAAGTATTCTTTTATAAAAATCTAAGAGGTGTCTTGTTGTCCCATCAAAATGTGTTCTCATTCAATGAATCTTCTAGAAGTTGTCTCCTTTCAAAAGCCAATTGAATGAATTTTCGTATTTATTAACTATTTCTCATGTTTTTACAGGGTTGCTTCAAACATCTCTTCAAAAATTTATCCAAATTTAATGAATTATCAAATAACTACATCTAGCGCTTAAGCGCGGGGTACGTGACACTTAGGTGTGGCTCTCTCTGTTTAACTTGAGCGTAAGCGCCAGACTTGGGCGCTTAGACGCCATAGTTTATTTTTGCATCTTCTTCATTTTTTCTCCAAATTTGATACTTTTTCATTCCTTTTACAAATTTTCATTCATTTGATTTTACCTGAAACAAAAATGCACAAATACCTTTCATTAGCGTGTGTATTGATGCAATGGACGAGACGACGTCAGCCGAAGAAATGGTGCATGAACGCGTGGCCGCGCAGCAGTTGAGTTGGAAAGCACTTCAAATCAAAGCGCGCAACGTGGGAATTCAGAGCGTACAGGGTTGGTGTGGCAGCTAACTCGGATAAGTAGAAAAATATGACTTTTATGATTTATTCAATTTCATAATCTTATAAAATACATATCTTTGTGTAAGAAAATTATAAAAATAAAAAAATACCCTGTTGCACACTGAACAGAGGAGAACATTGTGGAATAAAAATTAAAATTATTTGACTTATATTTTATTTTTTAATTAATTAACTACTCAAAAATTTAATTAATCATAAGTCATTAAATACTAACCACCATGGCTTGAGATTTTGGGGGTGTAAATTTCATGTGCGTAGATGTGTTCTGTGATTTTTTTAAAGTCAGAGAACACATCTAAGAGTGGAAGCCCTAATTTTCAAATTAAATCTCCTCTATTTAATTAAAAAAATTATAAAAAGTAAAATATAAAACTTATTTTGGTAGGTTCACTATGACCAATGGACCTTAGGAAAATATAAATCAAGTTTTAATATTTATGTAAATTACTATAGTTAATTAAATCCTAAAAAACTCACTAAAATTAAAATAAATAAAATAATATTAAAAAAATCACCCCACTGTATAAAATAGTCATATTAAAAAATTTAAATCATTTTGAATTAATTTACCCCATCAACTTGATTTTCTAAATTAAATTTGACATTTGCATTAAAATAGTTATA
This sequence comes from Phalaenopsis equestris, assembly GCF_001263595.1. Lineage (NCBI taxonomy): Eukaryota > Viridiplantae > Streptophyta > Magnoliopsida > Asparagales > Orchidaceae > Phalaenopsis > Phalaenopsis equestris. The sequence continues at coordinate 2,013,119 of NW_018164496.1, forward strand.
TAAATTAAATTAAAAGCTGAAAAATTATAAAAAGTTGTTTTCTGATTTCCTTGTACTCAGAGGCATCTAAAAAAATAAAATTGAAGTTAAAATAAATATTTGATTATTTAAGGTATATTTTAAATTTTAAATAATTAAAATAATTAAATAATAATAATAATCACTAAAATTGAAAAGTGTCCCAAAATGTCAAAATTGGTGTCTTGATCGCTTCAGAGCAATTAAAATATTTTTTCCAATTTTCTAAATAAAGTTTTAAATTTTTAAATGCTTAAAAATGAATTTTCCATAGTTTTGCACTAAAATAAATACAATAAATAAAATATAAATCATAAAAGTGTGGAATTTATTTCTTTAGGTTCTCTGGACTCAGAGACATTTAATAAAAATTTAAAAGTTAATTTTCAACAGAAATAATATTTTATATTTAATTAATACTCAAAATCATTAAATAAATCTAATAATTAAAATATAACTCCAAAAATCATGAAAATTGGTCCTAGTGGTCCTCTAGCCTAGGTAAACCTCCAACAATTTTTCCTACTGATAGGTAGTTTGTTTTGATTAATTAAATGAATTAACTTTGAAAATCCTTATTTTTTAATACAATAATATTAAAATTAATTAAAAATAAAAAATAATATTTTCTCCTCTAATATTTTTTATCTGACCCGTAAGTGGGGTACTATAAAAATTTTAAAATCATTTGAATTTTATTTAATAAGTTAAGAAGTGGGGAAACCTAAGGGAAAAATGGTAATTTTGAATTTTAATGCCATAATTAAATTTTAGGATTGATTAAAGTGCAAATCAGTAATTTTGATGATAATGAATACTTTTGGATGATTTAAACACAAGGGATTAAATGGTAAAAACCAATGCCTCTTTTTTCTACAATAAGGGTACAATTGTAAGTTCCCCTAATTATTATAATTCAAAAATTAATTAAATTAAATGATTCTAAAGTGAGGGGTTTGATTTTGGAAAATGATAATTCACTAATTTAAAAACCCCTAGTTAATGTCTAAGTGATATTATTATCGTTGATACGATTAAAAATACCATATAATTTAACATCCCTAAAAGTCTTGAATTTATCTACACATAAGTCTTAAGGGCTTAGTAGTGAACTAGACTTAATTTGGATTTGTTTAACGAGGTTTAGGAAAGAAACATAACTAATTATGAACATTTTGCAAACACTACAAGCCCAACTTTAAGTTTAGGCATAAAATTCCTAATCACTTAATCTTGCCCTCAAGGGCACCCATTTATATAACTTTTAAATGAAATATTAAAAGACTAATTAAGTACCACTCTAATGAGATTTTTAAAACATCAAGTTCACCGAGCATAGAGTATTTTAATCAATCAAACCCTAAACTTAACTTTGGATGGTTATTTAAACAATATAATAAATTCAAATGAACTCGGAATGTTTTAAAGGATTCTAAAGGATGCTTGGGGTCATGATCCGAACACCTTTATAATCTTTTGGATATTTTGAAGGACGAATGAACCTATTATGCTTTGTTCCAGAAAATAATCCATTAAAACTTCTAGGGAACCATCACGTTGCAACATAGAACTTAGTAGGGGTAGCTTGAACATTTTTCCCTGTTTTCTTTTCTTGCAATTTTATTTAAATTTCTGCAAAATTATATATATTGCAAAAGCTAATCTTTCAGTGAGAAGCTAATCTTTCTATTGCAAAAGCTAATCTTTCAGTGAGAATAAAGAAAAGATGACAGGTACACATTTACAATTTTATTCATTTTTTGTCATTTTATTGACTGCAATTTGCTCATGCTTTAAAATATTATACATGTTTGGTTGTGGATTTTACATCACCTGCAAAACAAAAAAAAAACTGACTTTCCAAAACCAATCAACTTTTTTCAAAATTAAACAATATTTTTTTAAAAAAAATCGAAACAAAAACAACAATTTCATAACATGTCATTTTGAATTAATGTGAGTCCCTCGGATGAGGTAACCCATGGTTGCTAACGATAACTCCCCTGTTTAAATGAGTTTAACAACTTGTTTAAGCTAAGTAAATTCAAAAGCAAATAGTGGTATCGGAACGAGAGAACCATGAGATTCTAATCAAAATCGCTCTAATCAACTTTAACCCTCTCATAACGATTGAATTGAAACTTATCATTTAAACATTTAAACTTTTAGATTTTAGGATTGCTACATCGAATAAGAACTTGGAGCTAGCACTGCGGGCAGCACGACCATAATGTGCAAAAGAACAACTTTGAGAGAGCAAACAGATCTACAACAGCAGGAGGATCTACAACAATCTCTTCCTTCAAATTAAACAACAAGTCATATGATTTCGAGATTGTCCGCCTAGTGCAACATACAATCTCTTCCTTCAAATTAAACAACAAGCCATATGATTTCGAGATTGTCCGCCTAGTGCAACATAAATCATCAACTTTATCTTTAGACTTTTGCACAATTATGTTGTGCAATTTAAGCCTTAACTCATCTCAGGTTCCGAGGATATCACTTGTTGTGACATAAACCCTCATATCTTCTAGGCTGCTTGTGTGACCGTCTCACATAAATGTAAGTCGTAAATAATAATTGACAGGATGAAACATTAAATAATATCATCTCACTAAAATTGAAGCCAGATTATAGGATAGCTAAGGAAGTCACCGAGGTTTTTTTTTTACTTAGGATCGGTGGCATCATCTAGTCTTTCTTCATTTGGATTCCAAAATAAAATTTTCCAAATTTGAGTCATCCTCATTTGACACCTCTTTGTTCGATCTTTGAAAAGTCCCGACCTTTTGAAATCCTTAAAGTCATGATTTTATGATTTAAATTGAGAGTCTTCTTATATAAATTAATTCATTTAAGATGTAATTAACTATAAGGGCTTATTCTTATAGGAAAGACTCTACCTAATCTTCCATATTAGGTATGGAAACTTGTCGGCTTATATAAAAATAATTCGTAGACCAAACGAATGTCATAAACTCTTTATTTTATTTAGTCGAGCACCATCAAGAAGCAGTGTATCTATCCTTCAAGGTAGAAATATTACTTGTGGTATTGTGCTCGTTTATTTAAACTATTGTTTATATGAGATCAATTCGATCTCGTATTTTTAAAAATTAAAATATTACTCTTTCAAAGTTGGATCAATTCGATCTCATATTTTTAAAAATTAAAATATTACTCTTTCAAAGTTAAAACGCAATTTTTATAAAAATCAAACTTATATGTATTATAAATTAAATTTAAAATTACTTCCAAGATACAAACACAACACACATATTTACTCGCCGACAATTTCTGGCAACTCTGCTGGGGAATAGTTTCTCACTCCATTATGATCAGAAAGTCTTGTCTTCATATATCAGTAATGTGTCAATGTCCCTTCTGAACCAAATTACTCTTTTTCCGCTGGCATGCTTTGCTCACTTCTTTCTTAGGCAAGTATGACTAACACTTTTGGATTCCAAGATCGTCTATTTAATCACCTTTAAATAGAGAGGTTTAGGAGTTCTTTAGGAATTTATCCTTTTGTGTGAGGTCAAACCTCTAGTAGGTGTGTTAATGGACTAATTTCAAAGTACTCATGCGATCAAGCATACAATATGCAAAATGTCACAAATGAGCACGCAAGCAATGCAACCCAACATACATTGACGACACGTCGAACTCATCTTATTGATCTCGGATAGGTACCACGTGGATATGCGGCATAGCCGCCTCCAACTATATCGAACGTGTGTGGAGATTTTCCCTCTCTTTTGCTTGGAGGAACAATTATCCACCACTTGCAAAACAAACTAGCTATGAAGCTTTTCCTATTTTGCAAGTGCAATGTTCTGATCCCTCGACAGAAGATCGGATACCACTAAAGTAATGGGAAATTGGGATTCCAACCTGCTTAGGTTGGAGCTAAGGCTTGCAAGGAAACACTCTTGGCTTTGCTATAGATTTGACCATGAATGTAAAGTTATAACGTAAGGCTTTCCCTAAGATAAAATTAACCCATCAATAAGTGTATGACCATGCCGACTAGTGTAGTCCGACTAACTTGTTTAGTGCGGGCGACCAAAACCCATCACGACACCACAGAACTCGGTAATGAAAAGGCGTATGACAGGGCAGACCGGTATTGCTCAGGCCATCAGATCGTTTGATAACAGGCGATTGATGGAATAGGACGATACTAGGTGGGTGGTCAAACCTGCCTCAAGCGGACGATCAAACCCACAACACATAGCGAAATCTATCCCAAGGGCTAATTGAGAAATAAAATACAAATCTTTTTTAGAATCTCACCAAAGTAAATGTTGCTTTGTGTTCGACAACGTCTGAGAAGAAGCTCTCCTACAAAAGAGAGAAGACGTCCATGCTTTTCTCTTAAGAATGATGAAGCTCTCCTGACAAGGAGATTCTGACGATGTCACAAACTCCGACAAAGGCCCTTCTCCAAAGTATGAAGAAGTTCTCTTCAATGAGGAGATATCGACGAGGAAGGACACAAGAAATCCCTCCTTTTTTATTTGGCTAAGTGGTGGTCAGAAAAGCAAAAAGAGGGGAAGAAGAAGAAGAAAACGGAAGATAGAAGTGAAGAGAGGATTATGGAAGAAGAAGGAAGGGGAAGAACTCTCAAAGCACTCAAGAATCTCTCCAAAATCCCTCCACCAGCTCCTCACAACTCTTCTCAGGCTCCCACAATTCTCCTCAGACTGGATTGGTGATCCATGAGATGGTCGGGAAGAAGAAGAATGAAAAAAACAGAGATGGTGAAGTAGAAGAAGGAGAAAAGGGAAGAAATCCCTCATCAAAAAATCCAAAACTTCTCAAGAAACTCTCCAAAATCCCGCTCTCCACGATGCCAACATGCTTAGCCACGCTCATCTGCAGCAATCCATTAGATCGGTGCCACTTAGCCGTTTCTCTAATAGATTTTGATCCAAAAATGGAAATAGGATTTTCACCCCCTAGATCATTTAGTAGGCCTCGATTGTCGATAGGCTATTACCCATTTGGGATATAGTGATTAACCCTCTGCTCATATGATCTGATTAGGCCTTGAAGCATAGTGTAGACCTTATTGAGACGACCAGATTATTTCATAGGTCCTATTTGTTGATTAGCCGCCTCCCATATGGGATTTTCCACCCTTATGGATTTGCAAGAGCCATGAAAGCATCTATATGCTCTTATTCGAGATAACCATTCTTTTGACACCCATTTTACTAGATATCACGTTAATGTTAGCAAGTCATCTATTATCGAAAGTATTTTTGGATATTCTCTAAAATGTAATTAGTCCAAAAAACACATTACTTTGGGAGTTGCTCTTGACCCCAGAATGAAATATAAGATTTTGGTTCTCTGGCTATGGATTGCTTATATAGGAGACTTCTTCGTGGATATGATTTCAAGGTGTCTTGATCCGATCTTACTTGAACGTTTCTTTTGAATTAAATTTATTTGTCTAGTTTTTTTGTCTTATTTTCTCATTTTTTGATCCCTCATCGTCTTGAAATTGTTTCGACGGTTTAAGAAAGATGACTATTTGGAAAATAGAATCATAAAATGATAATTACAAAACCTCGCGACTCCAAAATCAAAAACACGCTCCCGCCGTTCATTCCATTCTACATTATAAAAATAGTTCCAAGTTGTTTACTACAATTCACTATATGTTATTTCAATAAATTCATTGCCATCATCTTTCAAAAAGCCCAAATGAAAACCTACAATGAATTAAGCTTTTTTTAGTATTTTGATTTCATGCAAAAAGAAATATTAAAATATAACACTTCTAATTTTATTTATTTCTGTCTTAAAACCCAATTTCTATAATTAAAAGATTTTGCTCCCCTCTTTTTGAACTTAGATTCAATATTAATTAGTCATCAAACCTAAAATTAAACAACAGATCTAAAAAATTTCATTATTTTGAAAAAATATTTCATCTAACATCTGCACGTCCAGACAGCCAACCACCGACTACTTTGTCATACAGGGTATCTGGACGGAATACTTTCTACATTATTTTTATATTCTTAAAATTCAAACAACCAACTCCAATCCTCCATTACAATCACATGAAACCAACCTTAACAAAAACCGTTTTATTGTTGGTAAAATATTTCCCTCAAAATCAAACAAACATTACAAAACGCTCTATTTTCCCGGCTACTAGAACAATAAAATTAACAGAGATAGATAAGAGCCAGATATGCAGCCAAAGCTCATATCTCCTAATGCGGAGTTGGCAATGGCTGGCCACCATTGGCGGCCTCCTTCCCCTGTTCTGTTTCTTCCTCCTCGGTCCCATAACTGTCCTATAGTTCCATTCATTCCCCCAGGCCCATAAAACAAATTACAAAGCCAACTTATCAATGTTCCTCAGATCAGGGTTCTTCCAGGCTCGCTCGGCCAAAGTAGGAACTTTATGCAGAAGTAGTAAGAAGAAGAAGAAGAAGAATGGTGGGCGTAGTGCAGAGATTGCTTATTTTCATTGCGGCCATCTTGTTCGCGGCGGGCGTTGGAGCAGACATTGCGGAGTTTGATGATTACTGGCAGAAGCGCGCGAACGCATCTCGGGCAAAGGTCCGGGAGGCATATAACCCCGACCCGCATGGCGCCACAAATGACTTCAATAGAGCTGTGTTCATGTAAGGCGCACTCATCAAATTTTACGTCTCTTCGTCCGCATGTCCCGACGGTCAACCGACGGGCACCACGTTACTTTGCACCGATGTGTATGACGACGTGTTGCCCGGTTGTTGCTGTCTGAAGTTGGGAAAAATATTACATCAGAACTCCTAATGAAGAGCTACGTTCAGATTAGCATTATCGTCTGTGTTACGAGAATATTTCATCTGTGTTATTTATAAAAATTATGTGTTATTCGATTATTATATGATGTTATTTGTTTATTTTACAGTGTTATTGGAATATTTCATCACGTTACTTGATTTGAGGCTATGTTATTCGACATATTCCCCATGTTATTTCAATTTCCACTATGTTATTGGAATAACACAAATGCGAGGGAATATTTCAATAACACTTCAACCCCAAATCAAGTAACGCGATAGAATATTTCAATAACACCGTAAAATAATCGAATAACATCATATAATACTCGAATAACACATCATTTTTACAAATAACGCAGACATGAATAACACATCATTTGTACAAATAACGCAGATGAAATATTACCGTAACACAACCGAATGTTCCAATCCGAACTTAGCTCTACGTCAGGAGTCCTAATGTAATATTTTTCCCTGGACTTGCAGTTTCCAACACAATTTTTTTTTTCTTTTTTGGGTCAAATTTAAAATTTGGGCAACAACATACAAATCATCGAAAACTTGGTTTTTACAAATTTACTTTCATCCATTTTTTTAACATTCTCATTCAAATATCAAAAATCATGATAAATCCTCGTTATCTTGGAGCGTCGAACTTTTCAAATAATCATATAGGTGGTTAATTTGTAAATTTCAATATTTTGGATAGTCTTTATGTAATTATCCCAAGAAAATTTGAATGAGTTTCTTATGTATCACTTTGCAGGACAGCGTATTTAATATAATTCGATATTTTGTTAACATTGTAATATATTTAAATATATTATTTTGTAAATTTACATACATACCGCTCAATTCATGTGTATTTACATATCTAACACTTAAAATTCAATTTTTACGTGCAATAATACCTTAGTTATACATAAAACAAGATATATTTCACTTTTTAAAGCTAGAAATATATATATATATATATATATATTTCACGCGTTATGAGAGAAAGATTGGTGGTATAAACATGAAAAATAAAATCTAGGTGTTAGATAAATAAATACTTAGGAATTGAGTGGCATGCATCTAAATGCATCCATGACATTTTATCATCGCTCAAATCAACTCTATTAACTACCTCCAACTTTGAAACCATGGTCATACTTCTAATTATATGGACCATTTTTAAAATGAAATATGATAAATTCTTCGAATGCTCTTGGAGTATATCGTGATGAACCCCCAGTCTTCTGAGCAAGAGCCTTGGAGTCACATATGAGATGATTCACAATGTTGGGGCGAGAGCTGGACCGGTGCTTTCTCTCGGCTTATGTGGCTTATGTATCTTGCTCTTTGGTTCAGACAACCTGCGTTATGTCAATTCCGTGCCCTGATCCAGACTTCCAACGCTTGATCAATCAAGTCTCTTCATCCTTCGATGACCGGCCTTCGGTCTTCTATCTATGAACCCTCCTAACCCTACTTATCTGTCTCTAATCTATTAATTTTTTTTTTTTAATTCGTGCAACAAACGTTGTAGCTCAAGAAAAGTCTGTCTAGGGAAGCTACAACTTATTGAATAATATGCTGATAAGCTGATT
>NW_018164496.1:2021628-2027506 GCF_001263595.1 Phalaenopsis equestris
TTGCTTCATGGCCTCCTCTCTCCTCACATTACTCCTCCTCCTCTTTACCTCTTCTCTCACCGCCGCAGACGACCTCAACCTTCTTCTCTCGTTCAAGCGCTCTCTACCCAACCCCCAAGCACTCTCCACCTGGATCCCCAACAGAAACCCTTGTTCCTCCTTCACCGGCGTTTCCTGCACCTCCGGCCGAGTCACCGGCGTCGATCTCTACAATATCCCTCTCAACGCCGACTTCCGCACCGTGTCTTACACTCTCCTCGTGCTCGACCGCCTGGAATCACTCTCCATTCGCTTTTCAAACCTCTCCGGCAGCATCAGTCGAGCTTCCCGCTGCGGTGGAAGGATTTTCGAGCTCTCTCTCGCCGGAAACAATGTCACGGGGACGATCGCCGATGTTGCTGCGCTGGCTTCGTTGTGCTCTGCTCTCCGATCATTGAACCTCTCCGGCAACGCGGTTACGGGCTCCGGTGAAAGCGGGTTCAGCTTCCCGTTACTGGAGACACTTGATCTTTCTTTCAATAGTATTTCGTCCATGGGCGACCTCCGACGAATCTTAGTTTCTGGCCCCGGAATCCGCTTTCTTGATCTTTCGTCCAATGCCATCTCCGGCGAGTTTGGCGATGGTGTGCTCGACGGATGCGGGGAACTCACCGTCCTCAACCTATCTTCGAACCATCTCGCCGGTTCTCTGTATGGTGACCTCGCATACTGTTCTTCCCTGCAGGAAGTAAATCTCTCGGCTAATAATTTTTCTGGTGAGATCCCCATCGAAACCCTCGCTAATATCTCCGATCTAAGAGTCCTGCTGCTCTCATTCAACAATTTCTCCGGCAAACTGCCCAAATCCCTCCGCAATATCACCAAACTGGAAGTTCTTGATTTCAGCTCCAACGCCTTATCTGGCTTCATTCCCTTCAGCTTCAGCAGCAGCTTAAGAGAGATTCATTTGCAGAACAATCTGTTCACCGGCCCCATTCCGGCAACGCTGAGCAACTGTTCGAATCTTGAATCCATCGACCTCAGCTTCAATTACCTCACCGGAAAGATTCCTTCCTCCATCGCCTTACTTCCTCTGCTCCGGGATCTCATCATGTGGCAGAACCTCCTCGAAGGTGAGATCCCCGACGATCTGGGCAACAGCACCGCTCTCCAAAACCTAATCCTCGACAACAATGCTCTCGCCGGTTCAATCCCTTCTGCTCTCAGCAACTGCACCAATCTCAACTGGATGTCTCTCTCCAGCAACCACTTCACCGGCGAAATACCTTCCTGGATTGGCCGGCTGGAGAATCTCGCCATTCTTAAGCTTGGAAACAACTCCTTCTCCGGTTCCATTCCACCGGAGCTCGGTGACTGCAAGAGCCTCATATGGCTTGATCTCAACAGCAATCGTCTGAGCGGCACTATCCCATCCACTCTCGCTAAACAATCCGGCAATATAGCGGTCGGATTCGTTACTGGAAAGAGATTTGTCTATTTAAAGAACGATGGAAGCAAGGAGTGCCGCGGCGCCGGAAATCTCCTAGAATTCGCCGGAATCCGACCAGAACAGCTCAAGAGACTACCGAGTCATCCCTGTAACTTCACCAGAGTGTATGTTGGGAGCACCAGGTACACTTTCAACAAGAAGGGCTCCATGATTTTTCTTGATCTGTCTTACAATGATCTCACCGGCCAAATTCCAAGTGAGCTCGGTAAGATGTATTATCTCATGGTGTTGAATTTAGGCCACAATATTCTATCTGGTCCGATTCCAGTAGAATTAGGTAGCTTGCGATATGCTGCTGTGTTTGATCTCTCACATAATTCTCTCGAGGGTTCCATTCCAGCAAGTTTGGGCGGCCTCTCCATGCTTTCTGAAATTGATCTCTCAAACAATAAGCTCAATGGAACAATTCCTGAATCTGGTCAGCTCGTCACCTTCCCCAGTTACAGATATGAGAACAACTCCGGCCTCTGCGGCCTCCCTCTTCTTCCCTGCGACAGAAACTCCTTCTCAAGCTCAAACAATCAAGATCCGAAATCTCACCGCCGGCAAGCATCCATTGCTGGCAGCGTCTCGTTAGGGCTTCTTTTCTCTGTTTTCTGCATCATCGCCGTCATCCTCATCGCAGTAGAGAGCAAGAAGAGGAGCAGAGTAGTAAAGGATAATGGAAGCAGCACCAAAGATATCTATGTCGACAGCCTCTCTCATTCTTCCACCGCTTGGAAGATGACGACCACGAAGGAAGCCCTCAGCATCAACCTCGCCACCTTTGAAAAACCCCTTAAAAAACTCACCTTTGCCGATCTTCTGGAGGCCACTAATGGCTTCCATGACAACAGCATGATCGGCTCTGGTGGTTTCGGAGATGTCTACAAGGCTCAGCTCAAGGATGGCAGCATCGTCGCCATCAAAAAACTGATTCACATCAGTGGCCAGGGTGACCGTGAGTTTCTTGCGGAGATGGAGACCATTGGAAAGATCAAGCACAGGAACCTGGTTCCCCTTTTGGGTTACTGCAAGGTTGGAGAAGAACGCCTGCTTGTTTACGAATACATGAAATATGGCAGCTTGGAGGATGTTCTGCATAACAGGAAGAAGGCGAACATGAAGCTCAATTGGCCAGCGAGGAGGAAGATTGCCATTGGTGCCGCGAGAGGTCTGGCATTCCTTCATCACAGCTGCATCCCTCACATCATACACAGAGACATGAAATCCAGCAACGTGCTTCTTGATGAGAATTTGGAAGCGAGAGTCTCTGATTTCGGAATGGCGAGATTGATGAGCGCAATGGACACTCATCTCAGTGTCTCAACGCTTGCCGGAACTCCGGGTTACGTCCCCCCGGAGTACTACCAGAGCTTCCGTTGCACAACGAAAGGCGATGTATACAGTTACGGCGTCGTGCTGCTCGAGCTTCTAACCGGAAAACCGCCGACTGACTCTGCCGATTTCGGCGACAACAACAATCTCGTAGGTTGGGCGAAGCAGCATTCGAAGCTCAGGATCGTGGATGTTTTCGATCCCGAGCTTCTGAAGGATGATCCGGGGATGGAGTTGGAGCTGTTGGAGCATCTTAAGATAGCTTGTGCCTGCCTGGATGATCGGCCTTTGAGGAGACCGACGATGCTTAGGGTTATGGCCATGTTCAAGGAGATTCAAGCGGGGTCGATGGTGAGCTCGGCAGCTTCGACCGTCGCCACCGCCGCCTGTTTAGGAGATGGTTTTACGGTGGTTGATATGAGCTTGAAGGAGGAAGGGAAGGAGGAGAAAGATTGACCAGAGTAGAGTAGAGCAGAGGAGTTGGATTTTTTACCTCTTTTTTCCCATATGAAACTAAGGCAATTCTTACAATTACTTCCAACACATTTGGTAAAATTTCATTAGTTTCTCTTAGATGCAATTATTGTATCATATTTGTAGGAATGCCTGTTTCACATTTCACACCCTGGTTTCATGTATATATAAATATATATATATATATATGTGAACTCTCTACCCCATATCTCAACTCATTTTTTTGCCGTAGAATTAGAGTTTAATTCTAAAATAATTGGGACTATTTAAGTACTTGTATAATTTCTGGGATTAAAATGACAAAATGTAAATAGATGGGGACTACTCAGTAATTTTATTTGTTTTTATTTGGTTTTTGTTTAGTTTAATTATATCTATCCGGGAGTAGAACAGTTAACTCTAGTTAGGACAGCTTTTGAAGTAAAGAATGCAACACACATGCAAGTTTGATTCCTTGTTAGGATTATTATTATTTTACCAAAAGCTGGTTTAAATATTTAATTACTTTGTATTAAAGTGTTTTTGTCTCTTGTAGTTTGTCTTAATCCAGTTTTTGCTGTTAAAAAATCAGGCTGCTAAAACAAAAAGTAATCATGAGTTTAATCAGTTCATAGCTTAAGCGCAGTTATAGGGGCAATTACATATATACCACTCCAAACTTTACTATTTACAGTATAGTATGATCTCATTTTTAGGTTTGAGCTAATTATTTCTTTCGTTGGTTTATTTATAAGAAAATGAATTTTTAATGAACAGGTTCATGAGTCTGAAATGTAAATATTAAATTTTATGTGTTGGATAATGTAAATACGAAGAGATTGGATTGGATATGAAACACGCGAAGGACACGTGGGGCCCGTAGCTCCAGTGAAGTGATTTAGGCCTTTTTTTTTTTTAATTATTATTATTATTATTATTATATATTTTTAGGGCATCTTCTGTTACTGTGCAATCTGTAATATAATGCACTCTCAAGTGGCCAATTCATTGAATTGTTATTAAAGCCTGTGGAAAGAGTTTTAAGCTATCATGTGCCGCTGGTGGGCCCCACAATAATGCCTCCGTTCTCAACCCCACCCATAGATGCACCCAAAAATTATTTCATCTTTTCTCCATATATAGATTTTGTTTCAACTGCAATTTTATATTTATAGAGTAATTTTCAATTACCCCCCTTAAAAAAATGATATTTTACTCCCATATTCATTCCTAAAAATTAATTGTTGCATTTGATTGGAATTGACGTGTGATGCTAATGATTATATAGATTATATAGAAGAAGTGAAAATGTTAGATTAAAGAAAATATAATATGTTTCATATAATATATAGATTATGAAAAATGCAGAATTATAATGAGAATAATATGGGTAGGGTGGAGGGCAGCTATGTATGAATCTTTTCAGCATGACCAGATTCTCTTTCTGATCAACTCTTTTGTGCTACGCTTTCTTTGGTTGCTCCCCTTCTTCCTTTTGACCAGGTTTTCAGCGCCTTTGTGGACGAGAAAATTTAATTTTTTAATTTTTACATTATAAATATAAATTTATAAGAAAGAAAGATATATATATATATATATATATATATAGACCACTCAATCTCATGTATTTACATATCTAACATCAAAACATCAGATGTGTAAAGACATGAGAATTGGTTGGTATATATGTAAATACCACAATTTGTAAACAGTTAGATGTATATTTTGTTGAAAGAAAAATTGATTGAAATGGTGCTGTGGGATAAGTAGGTGAGAAATGGAGCCTTAAATAATTTACAGAGCATTTTAAAGATTGTCTGAAAATATAATTAGGAAATAGTAGCGGTTTTGATGGGAAAAAGGTTTTAATAATGCAGCTATTTTCAGTAACTAGCTGGCATTAGGTGAAATAGCTGTTCTCTCACAAGCCCTTTTGTTTGAGATATTATTATTTAATTATTTTTATCCAATAATAAAATTTAATTTTTTTTAATATTATTAAATATAGTTTCTAACAATTAAATTATATTTAATATAAGAAAATGTGATGTATGAGAACGCTTGATATTAATATTTTTTTCTTTTTGTTAATACTAATTTTATATATTTGAAAAAATTATAGTGCATTAATTTATCAGAAGAACAAGATACATGTCAAAGAAAGATTTATACACGAGTAATATGTAAGAATAAATAGACCTTAGGGGGCCTTAGAAGTTTGTGAAGCAGTCTGAGCCCATCCGTCGAAGTGGGCGGAACTACGCCTACTTGTGGAAGTGGTCAGACCAGCCCGAGGTAAAACCGCCATCGAAGAAAATCATCATTACATAAGAGTGCATATGTCCGTCATTTTATATGACATCATCTCAGACCCAAGCCCCATTATATCGTGTACGGATGTAGTACCATTCGAGATATAATTTTATTAATGTTTTTATCTTACTTTCTGTTATGTATAAGGAAGGGGAAGACCTATAAGGGAAGTCCCTCCCTCAAAATTATTTTCTCGGAGTGATCCACCATCTTCCTCTGCATTACTCCTAAAAGCACGATCTCTCTCGAGCTATATGAGCTCATAAGCAATACAAGACCCTAAGTGCTAACAAGATTTCAATTATA
>NW_018164496.1:2027524-2076157 GCF_001263595.1 Phalaenopsis equestris
TATATATATATATATATATATATGTATGTATATATGAGGGAAGCATGTGGCTGAAAAAGCTTGGTAGATCAGCATCCATGGCTTTCACTGTGGTCTGTTGGGGTGGAGACAGATTTCATCAGCCAAAGGACCACTTTTAATTATAGGCATCTCTACTGTCTTATATCTAAGGCCTAAATTGGGAGCATTTTTTTTGTTTTTATTTTTATTTTTTAAATTAACAAATTGGTCTAAAATGAATAAACTGTTTTTTTTTTCTTATAAATTTAAAATTAGGTTTATCTACATCAATTGCTCATTTGATTGTATGATAGCTGATATGGTGTTGCATTAGTTAATTTTATAGAAAAATAAATTATATTTAAGTAAAAAATTTTGAAATAATATTTTTAATTGATAGATTTATGTTTTTAGGCAAAAATCTTATTTTTATTTTTATTACTATTTAATAACAAAGTTTATATCTACATGAAGTACCGGGTTTTAAATTGATAGTTTTTTAATACGTAGAGAATATTATATAACTTTTGTGAACATATATCGAGAGTTAGAATCGAGTGAAAGGAAAAATTATTGCGAACGGATATCGCATGCATCTCTGCATGCGGTGTCTAGATCACGGTGATCTACGATCAGGATTATTTCCGTTTCCTTTTAAAAAAAAAAAAATTTAGGTGGGGCCCACCGATTAGGACGAAATATATCCTACCTGATTTACTGTAAGGATCGGACACTGCATGCATCTTGCATGGTGTCCGTCTGTATGAAATAATTTTTCGAGTGAAAGAGAGAAAAAAATGTAGAGCAAGTCAAGAATTTGATTCAGAGATAATTGAGAGGGAGAACGAGTCTCTTTTATTCCTATTTTTGTCCCATATTTATGAGAGGGAAACCGTTATTAATATGATTAATATTTTAATTTACTATATTAATTTTATGCTATATCTGTATTACAATTTAAATTTTAATATGGTGGTAATTGGTTTGGCCGACCCGTCTGAGCTTGATTGTTTACAACGACCGACCGAGTGGAGACTATGCATTTCGAAGTGTGTGTCGGTCGGTTGACACGCCAGATTGTATACTTGTATGACAATCTCTCTCGTCAAAGGGTTAACTACAAGTCAGGTGCTCCTGTTCTCACTTCGAGCTATCGGGGTTGCACTTTGAAACTCTGGATTATAAAATTTATTTATTATATACGTAAATATGAATTATTATGTAAATCTTCCAAAATGGCATCTTAGATAATAATTTTATCACTCCATCATCACCCCATAAAACATTATATAAATTTATAACTTTAATTAATAAATAAAAATATACTCCAAATGCAAATCAATATTTATAATACACAAATAGTCATTATTCTTCAATCCAGCCATAATTTTTTTAATGGCAAATTGGCATTATTTTATCTTTCTCGCCGTCTACATGTCGGCCGGTGAGGACATCGCACATGCGGACCGAAAAAAGAGCATACTACACACGTGTGAATCATGGGGCCCACATGCAGGCTGTGGGAACCGGGAAGTGGACGTGGGCCCACTCGTGGAGATTGGGACAGAAGTCACGTGAGGTTCCTTATAATTAAAAATATTTTTCGATATTATTTCATGCGAAACATTATATATATATATCTGTGTGTGTGTGTGTGTGTGTCACTTTTGTATATTAAAAGGGTGCCAGCCATGACCCTGACGAGAACTAACAATCAAGAGGAGATTGGTACAGCGAAGAATGACTTCGCCGACATGAGACTGTGAGGTCTATTTAATGGATCGGATGCAATCATTAGAGCCAAAGCAAAAACCGACAAGATGTAGGTGTTCGAGTCAAAGCTAAAACTGATTGAGCCACGAGGAGAACAAAAAAGACGACTATGTGATGCGAGCCCAAGCCATTCAAATTGAAATTAGACAAATAGGCATGTGAGAAAACACTACAATAAAAAAGAACCAACAACAACAGAGAATCTTCCAGAACCAGCGAAGAATGAGGTCTATTTAATTGACCGAATGCAACCATTCGAGCCAAAGTAAAAGCCGACAAGATGTAGGTGCCCGAGTCAAAGCTAAAACTGATTGAGACTCGAGGAGAACAAAAAAGGCGACTAAGTGATGCGAGCCCAAGCCATTCAAATTGAAATTAGACAAATAGGCATGTGAGAAAACACTACAATAAAAAAGAACCAACAACAGCAGAGAATCTTCCAGAACATACAAAATGCAGAAATGTTCAGTTTCACAGTACCATTGATCATCCCATGGACGCTCCTGAGGCTTCTCATTAGAGATAAAAAATTAATGATGCAACAAAGTGTCTTATAGTCATCCCTCACACTCTCCATATCGAGGAGCAAACTGCTTATCGAGTTAAGGTGATTCACCATCAGCTCGATAGTTTATTGTCGCTATACTGACAAGAACTCCTCACCTGATAATTCACATTTTACTTGATAGTTTAGTCTTGCTCTACCGAGAAGAACTCCTCACCAAAAATATAGGATTGACAGTCATACTAGATAAATTGATCGACAAAGCCAATCAAGCTCAACCAATTGGGCCAAAAATCAATCGAACAATAAACTTTTATATGTAACATACATAAAATTCAATAAGTAATTCTCCATCTTATAACATCTTCTTACCCTATTTTTAAAGCACACAATAATTTTATAATCCACACATATATTATAGAATCGTTTCAATTGAAGTAGATAACATAAATTTTTTTTTTTAATTTAAATTAAATAAATTGACCTGTCACATGTAATTTTTATTTATTTATTTATACATAAGATTGCCGTGCAAAATAATACTCTAAACTTTATTATATTTGTTTTACAAGATGGATTATTATTATTTTATTAAAAAAAATATATTAATTAATATTCAAAGACTTATTTATCATCAATAATAGAGGGCGTGCCCCAATTAATAATGGGCAGCATCGGGCTTAGGGTCCGCACGTGCGGTGCACGAGGGCATCACATGGGTTGCAGTGGCAAGTCTTCTCAATAATCCGTCCTTAATACACATATCAACATAAATGCTAATTAAAATAATAAATGATTATGTCTATGTTCTAAGTATCAATATTTCTGCCATTTAAATATTTTCATTTGGATATAATAATCTTTCGTGTCACAAATTTTTCATCTTATAAGGGCTGAGATTTCCTTACATTATCTTCAGGCCTCGTTCTTTTAAGTAAATGAGTTGAACATGAATAATTTTTTAAGCTCGATTTATAAATGAGCTAAACACAAACATCTCTTTGTTCGCTCGTGTTCGGCTTATTTTAACGCGAAATAAAAAAAAAAATCATAAAATTATTTCTATAACAATTAATAAATATATTATTTATATAATAATATATTATATATATTTATATCTAAGTTTAAATCACAACAGCTCATGTGGTAATATGACTATGTGTCTTCTTTTACATAGATTTGATTCATGTTCCAATCCAACACTCGGCGTCTAATTCTTTCAATTAATTTTAACGAATCAAACAACGAACAAAAATATTTAAATCGAGCCGAACGCAAAGAACAGCTCATGTGGTAATATGATTATGTGTCTTCTTTTACACAAATTTGATCCATGTTCCAATCCAACACTCGACGTTTAATTCTTTCAATTAATTTTAACGAATCAAAGAACGAACAAAAATATTTAAATCGAGCCGAACGCAAACACAGTGCTCACGATCCAATTTCTAACGCGAGCAGTTTCGAACAAGCCTGAGCTCACTCAAGCTCGGCTCGTTTACAAACCTATTCGGATACTCACCTTCTTACACATCATTCTTGACTTCTCTTATGTGAAGGAACGTGCATAACTACGAAAGCTTTGAATCACCAACATTATATTTCTACACCCGACTTATAATATGAATACGATCACTTCGATAAAAAAATCACCGTTTGACATTTAATATTCCCAATCAAACTTTGAACAAGTCATGTATCTCAACATTTATTTCATATTTTCAAACAGTGTATGTCCCCTTCCATTGTAATCAAAGCACACAAGATACTAAATGTACATTATACTGTTCACATGAAGACCTTATATGTTCTCAAATATGGTTAGGTGTTTTGTACTCATTAAGAAGATAAAAGGAAATGATGAAATGGTAAGTACTAAATAAAGTGTTGGTTAATTATAGAATGTAAGGTAAATCACAATTTATTGCAAGTATATATTACTACATGGTTAAATAAAAAAAGAAAGATTTATTTACATACGACTTAATTCCTGTGTATTTATATATCTAACACGTAAACAACAATTGTTTCAGTTACATGTCGCCTTACCTACGCATGAAAATATTTATAATATTTTAAAAAAATTAAAAAAATGAATTTTTTTTGTCAAAAGAGCCTTTATATTTGTCATAATAGTGCATAAAGAAAAAAAATTTGTAAAAGTGGATCTAAAATATCATTCATCGCATTAATCATGCAACAACTAATATGGGAAGGATAATATTTTTAAGGAAAGAAAGTAATGAATCACTTTATTGTGGGACATAATTTTATTTATTTATTGCTATTATTTTAAATAGTTGAATGTTGGCGATGAAGATGTGGCACATGAACTGACCAATGAAATTTGATTGATTCAAAAAAATTTCTTGCTTCCATAGGACTATATAGAATGGAGAAATGTTAGGTAGTGCTTTGCTTCTATTTGAAGGCAAAGTTGCAAGGGAATGAATGAGCCATGTGACTATGGTGTCAATTTTTGTTTTTTATTTTGACCAAGGAGTGGAAGATAATATTGTAAGTGGATCCTGGCATGCATGTTTGTGCGTGCGCATGTGTCTATGCATATATACATACATACATATAAATATATAACTTTATTATGTTCCTGTTGGATCCTAATTTCTTTGTGAATCACGCCCCGAGAGTTAGAGCCGGATGAAAGAGAGCAGGAGGAGAGAGAGTAGAGTAAGTATGAAATTCACTGTTGCAAGAGTTGATGGAGAGGTCCCTTTATTTGTATTTTTGCTCACTATTTATAGGGATGCATTTTGTATAATTATAGAGGGAACAATTATGGAAACCATTCTTAATGTGATTAATGCACTAATTATTTGTATGGATTTCATGTCATATTTGCATTACAATATGAATTTCAGTTATGGCGGTGATCGGTTGGCCGACTGTCAGTCGACTGAGATGATTAGTCGAGTGACTGAGACGATTAGTCGAGTGACGATTGTGTCCTCCAACATATGTGTCGATCGGTCGAGGTGCTCGGCCACAAGTTGTGGATTAGTCGGTCTGCTGCGGTTGGGCGCTCCTACGCGCATCCTGGTCGGTCAATATCGTAGGCGTAGTTCGCAGTTAGAGTCTCTTGCTATGAGAGAACTCAAATTTTCCCTGCCCAGATGGTGGTAATGTGGTGGGACGCTCTGTCGACTGAACTCCATTTGAGCCGTCTAATGGCTTTGAGATCCATGCTAATTTGGGTGTATACATTACAACTATTTATAACGACCATATATTTTTTTGTCTAAACAATATAATTGTTTAGTTTACCTCTCTCTCTCTCTCTCTCTCTCTTAAAAAAATATCTTAGTGAATATAATTGATATGTCACCATGAAATTTATATCATCAAACACAAATCTTTATGCATCTTGGGTAAAAAGTCTTCAAGATTGAATCAAGTAAGCTATGATTTTTTAAAATTTAAAGTGAAAATGTGATTCCCGATAAATAAAGCCCAATGGACAATGACACTAAGGGTCTCTTTAAGGCATGTGAGCGAAAGGATTGCGGTGATTTTTACAAATTTTTTTATCTTTTTTTATGTGAGACCGCAGCTAGCAAGTTGTCACCACACCTAATCAAGAGTGGTAGGAGCTTTTACAAATTTTTTTTATCTTTTTTTATGTGAGACCGCAAGTTGTCACCACACCTAATCAAGAGTGGTAGGAGTTTTAGTGGCAGCCAAAACACTGTTTACTCAATCAGATAAAAATGAGGGGATGTTCCGCACCGCCGCCCCAAACAAACTCAAAATTATCCAGTTCTGAGTTCAAATAGGACTAGATCAATGATTTCGAGTGTAATTGAATACTTTATTGAGTTAATTTGAGGACTAATTAATCTATAAATTTGACATGCTTATAATTAAATCGAATGACTAGATTTAAGAGATCCAACAAGCCCAAGATCCCCAACACTCATCTCAAAGTAATATAATAAATCTGCAATATAAATGATCGTTTTAAGCGCATTTACTTGGCCAAATATTTAATAACCTTTTTTCAGAAAATTAATTGTCAAATAAATACAAGCAATTTGATAAGAGTATGCTAATATAATTTTAATTAAATAACGGCTTTGTCTGTTCATGACTCATGAGAAGGACAAAACTTTGATAATAATGAATGTGGTCCCCACAATCACTTCAGAAAATAGACTTGATTTGGACTTAGAAAAGGATGTCTTATAATCCAATAGAAATAGTTATTATTTCATTGATACATTACAATAAACTACATTTTTATTATATATTTTGCATTGTTTAGGGTATAACTGCAAATGAAAAAGTTAGTCTTTCCTTAATAACGTGTGTTCGTGATCCGCTCATTAAGTAGCTCGTATTTGATCTCATCCTTAACAAATTAACCGAATACTTGCACCAAGTTCAAATAACATTTCTAACATATTATAAGAGAGATGTACATTAAATAGAAGAACAATCATATATTGTTGCATATTGGAACATTTGTGGAGATAGAGAAATAATGCAACTTCCTAACGTTGTGTGAAACTCATCGCACACAGATAATGAAAATGGGCATGACCCACCAACAAAATTTAATATGGAAAACCCGAAAAGGGAAACAACCAATGGACTTGATTTAGTTAAAATGATCCACTATAAGATTTCAAGTATTAAAGTAAACTATTATTCCGCATCTGATGCGGAAAGATCAAGATGATACATCAATTACAATGTTTGTCCATATATAGTATACAAAAAGATTCATCGTATTCTGAATGTGGTACTCGAGAAGGGTTGCCACATGGAGATATTATCAGAACTTTAATCCACCATGTTAGATATGTGTCATTGCAGAGTATTTGGGATACTTCGCTACTCAACAGTCCACCAACTACGGCGAGCAAGGGCCAGTCGATAATGGTCAACGACAAGCATCGAGTAGTGGTCGACGACGGTCTGCAACTATAGAGGCGGGGATTTATCTAGTGGCCTTTAGTCCTAAACAACATTGAACATTGACTCCTCTTTCATTTTTTTTTTCTCCTCCAAGTGAGGACGTGTATTTATAGGCCCTGGAGAATGAGCATTTCATCCATTTGGCAAATAACCACCATAACCACTCGATCGAACGACTCATATTGATTCCCCTTAATTGTAAAAGATTTTTGATGATCTGATGGCCTTAATGACCTTAGAATTAAGGGAGTTTAGACTTGCTATATTCCTCTCATTTAGACGTTAAATTTGATTATAAGCAGGTCAAAATTAGAGTTTATTTGACCCTTCATTAGTTGTCTAAAGCCTCAAAATGTGGTTCAATGACTTGATCCATGCTTGATTGGATTTGATTTAGATCAATTTTAGTATCATTGAGTTCATCTCATCAAACCGGTCAGTTTTACTGTAAGTTTGTTGAAATAGGAGCTGGTAAAAATGACTTGAAACCTGTGCCAAAAGCCTCGAGATTCATGTGAGATGGTAAAAATTGTTGATGACACAACATGTGTGTGTGTGTGTTCAACCCAAAATTGTATGTGAATTGCACCGAAGAAATAAAGTGTGGTAATGAGAGAGAAATGTATAGAGGTGAGAAATGAGTTATTTTTTGTGATGGTTTCAATAGCCCCTAATATATTTAATGTCCATCTGTTTATAGAAGATTAAAGATATTATAAAATGATAATTACACCCCCAATCAGTCGACTTTGAGAAATGAGGTTGGCAGGCCTTAGGCGGGCCACCTCCTAACCGACCGGAATCTCGGTCAGTCGACCTCCTGTTCGACTAATATCAGCCTAATCGATAACAACTATTTGGCCATCCTCTAGATACCTTGAACTATTTTGGTAGAGACTCGTCTGACGACATATATACCGTTTTGAACGGTTAGATTCACAAAAGATCTAGGTAAGGGTATTTTTATTGTACTATATACATATAACGTGCCGCTCATGCGAAAAAAATTTCCATGAGAGATTATAATCATGCCAACTTTTGTCTCCAATCATTGGTGTGTTGATTTATTTTTTATGTTTTTATAATTCTAAGAACCCCACAATATTTATTGAGTCTATTGAGGTGAAATATCAATGATCGTTTCAATCAATAGCAGGATCATCATCACCATCATCACAACCACCTCCATGGCTCCATCAATTTTATTTTATTTATTTGAAACCGATTTTATCAATATTTAAAGTTTATTTTTCCTTGCAAAATATCTCACAATTTTTTTTTTTGCAAATTATATCTAAATTATTATTTATTTATTATTTTCATCCATTTACATCAATTCATGCTTTTTTTTTATTTAATTATGCCACTTCAGCTCTTTATTTTGCACCAAGCACTTAAACTTTCATATTTGCAATCATGTCACTCAAATCTTAACATTAAATAAAAAATACCATCATCTCTCTCCTTAGAAATCTAATTCAAATCAATGAACCCTAATTGTTCAATTTTAATTTGATGTATTCAATCAATCGCCTCTTCCTTTGCTTGGGTTCTAAATCAAACATTATCACACAAGATGCAGTTTTAAAAATCTAATTAGTTCATATTAAATTTATAATTTCAACATTAATCCTTTCTTATTTCTAATTTATAACAATTTTTTTTTTCTACCCATCGAATATTCCAAATTAAAAAACTATCCTAACATGTTAGTTTAGTATTATTATACTATAATTAAAAATATTAAAGTTGTAGATGCTTCCTACCTAGCAAACTTGCTGTTTTTGTTTAATCCCCAACATCATTATCATTATTACCTAGCACTAAAGATTCATTATCACTAATAATCTTTTATAATCTTTCACCAACCATACAGTGTTATAGTTTTTTAATATTTCATTAAGGGAAATTTACATAAATACCACACGATTCTTACATATTCGCATCTAACTCCTGAACTTTCATATTTATATGCACACTAATCAGATCTTTAACATTCATCTTACTAACTTTTTAGAAGTAAAATATACATTTACATGCATAATTTTATAACACCAGTGTTATAAATATAAATATTAAATTTTAGATATTAGATATGTAAATACATAAAAAAATGTGTGGAATGTATGTAAAATTCCCTTTTTTAAAATTTATTTTTGATGATTTTCTTTCCTAAACATTCATTCCATTTTCATCTATTATCTACCATTGCATCTTCTTTCATTCCCTTCCCTATAGCTGAGCACGAATATTGAGGTATTATCATATGGACAATCCGACATGATCAACACAAACTATATGGCAAATCTTTTGATCTCAAAGTCAAAATTAACCATAACTCCCAATCTAAAAATCAAGCCACTAATTCTATGTATTCAAAGGGGGCTTAAAGAGAATTGTGATTGAGAAAAATTCAAGACCAACATCTAAAGCTATGTATTCAATACAAACACTTGAGACATTATCATTAAGCATAACTCCCGTTGTCATCAACAAGGCCGACACTTGTTATCACGTGTAAGTTTGATGCCCTCAATCATCATCAAGGCTAACCCATGCAATCGCCAAAAAGGTTGGCGCCTGCAGTTACCATCAAGAAAATTGACGCTCATTATCTCTATAAAAATCAATGCTAGCCTTCTTCTAGTCTATGTTCTCATCTCATAATAGAACGATCGAACAAACCGCGAAAATTCAAATGTCTTAAGGGGCCTCCTACTAGCCCATAAAATCATCTTCGAATTTCATATCTAATTCCGTTTTCATTAACATTTTCTTTAGTCAAAAGATATTGCATCATTTATAATATAATGCTTCATTACTATTGAAATCATCATCCCAACATTTTCATATAAAAATCTCTATATATCTCCTATGAACTCAAGTCATACAAATGCATGCCATATTTTCATTTTAGCACAATAAATTTCCTATTAATTGCTGAGAATATACCAACATGCAAGGATAATCATTCACTAATTTATCATTTCAATTTTACCAAACAACCAAAAAAAAATTTTAATACCCTAGCACTCAGATCAATACAACATAGCCAATCAAATTCTAATTTTATAAAATTTATCTTAAACCATCATTATTATCATCTCCTTAAACATCTCTCATTCAAACAACTCACCTTCTATAAATATGATGTCAACATCTATATCACCATCTTTCTGCAGTAAATCATAAAAAAGGGAACATTTACATGTATACCACACAATTCATATCTATTTACATATCTAACCCCACCCACAGTTTAATATTTACATTTATAACATCTTGATGTGATGTTAAAAATTTTAGTATGCATGTAAATATAAATGTTTAGGTGTTAGATATGTACATACGTAAGAATTGAATGGTATGTACCTAAATTACCCAAAAAAAAAAAACATCTAAACTTGAATAAAAAGAACAAACCCAAAGAACCCAGTTGAAGTCAAGAGAAAACATTGACACTCTACCTCCTTTCTCCCAAACACTTAATAGGCTCAATGTTGAAGAAATTAAGCAAATAGCCCGTTCTATGTAAAAATTAAACAGCTACTGCTAGTGCCAAAATAAAAAATTGTTTTAGGAATTATTTTGCAATTAAGTTCAAATAGGCACAATCAGATAATAAAGTAAGAACACTCTGAAGGCATTGCATATGGCGACAGATATTTTTATTGAAGTAAATGAAATCGGTAAAATAAGACGGGAGAATAAAATTTACTGTGGTGGGCCATACCCCCAGTAGTCATTACGGATTTCATCGTCGAACTTTTGCTTGAGTTCTGGATGCTTCTGGAAGTATTCCTCAGCAGTCATGGTCGATATTTTTTGCTGCAAAAATTTACGGTTAAATAAACATCGAGGATTATTTCAGCTTTAATACTAAAAGAAAGTTAGAACTATTTTGGCACTTTATATATTTAGCATCTAAACTTTCATATTTACATGCATAACACTCAAATTTTTAATAACAAATCAAAATAATATTTCACCAACTCGTTGAAAGTGAAATATACCTTCTCATACATTAAGTTCATCACACCAAAAAAAAAAAAAAGAAAATATCGAAGTGTTAGAAATGTAAATACATAAAAATTGTGTGCAATGTATGTAAATTTCCCAACAAGATTTCATGCATTCATGCAATAATGTTATGTGTAAATATATAGATATTGTGTGGTATGTATGTAAATCCCCCCCAAAAAAATAATTAGATTGTGAATCAACAAATGGGGACTCTCACCTTCAACTCTCGAACCTCGGCGATTTCCTTTTCCAACCTTTCGCTCTCCTTCAGGGATGCCTGTTCTGCTTCTTTCAGCTCTACCAACTGATGAAATGAGACGGATATGAGGTTTACAAAGCCATACAAAATATTACTTCCTCCACCAATTCAAGCAATCCATGCAATACACAGGTGACAATATATATATACATATATATATATATATATATATATTCTTGTAATTATTGTAACTGTTTTAGAAGTTGGATACGTAATTGTTTTAAAATTCATTATATAGAATCGATTAAAAGCATAAATTTGGCAAATTGCAAAGTTATTTCCAAAATAAGATAATTAAATTTATTAATAGTCATAATATAATTTAAAAACACTTGGTTCAATCAATTACAAACTTTTCATATTTGCAACTCGTTAACAATTAAAATCGATTCTAATTATATTTTCTAAAATAATTCTAAAAACTTGCGATTAATTTAGACCCTTTAATAATACTTAATAGACTTTTTTTTATATTTCTAAATTAATTAAGAATCATTAATTAACAATATATTTTTTATTTTTAATTGATTCTTTAACTTTTGTTATTATTTTTTCATAAATATTTAAAATTGAATTAAATCGTTCAACAGTTGGATAAAAGCAAATTATACATTATTATTTATATAATTATATTAACTTATTAAAACATACTGTAATATTTGGAACAGGACATGATGTATCTATTATATCAGATATCATAAGATATCATATAGATTTAATAAATGCAATTTAACAATCTTTTAAAACAACTTTAAAAAAATACATTCTTTCAATTCAAGAAATTAAAATTTTAAACATCTGAAAATGACTCAATTTTAAAATGCTAAACTTCCTCACTCATTATGGCTTCATAATATGTATATAAATTAGATAGGTTTTATTTATGTGTTTTGACATTCTCTTTATGATGACTTGCAAAAAAAATACATTCATTTCTATTAACGTAATAAAATTTTAAAAGGAATTGTCTACCTCAATTGAATCTTAAAAGGTAGCTTAATAATATGTATATAGATGTCATATTTTAAGCCTATCCAAACAGTTTTTGCCATTAGATGAAAAGATAAAGAGATAAAAACAAGGGGCATTTACATACATACCACCCAATTCTTATGTATTTACATATCTAACAGCTAAACTTTAATTTTTACATTTATACCATTATACCACCTAAATCCACCTAAATCTTTCATATCACATCAAAAATACTACTAGTGAAATAAATCTTTTCATGCATAGGTAAGGTGGCATGCATGTAAAAATTGAAGTTTAGGAGTTAGATATGTATATACATAGGAATTTAGTGGTCTGTATATAAATCTTACCAAATACAAATGAAGAACAAAGACGGTCTTACCAGAGCATCAAACTTAGGTTTGTATTGTGGAGTCACAGTGTCAACAAACTTGGGTATCTCTACGCCTGCAAGATTGAAGTTTAAAAAACTCAGCTAGTAGGGTTAGTAGCATGAAAGTTGGAGCTTAAAAATCTTGCATCAATAGCCAGACAAAACATTCCAAGTCAAGAACCCAACGAAACATCTCCCATCTAAATTATTATCATTAAAAATAAAAATCAACATCATTAGTCTTGCGGCACTTAGCCCAATCATTTAGGGTTGATTTAAAAAATTTTTATTTCCATTCATTAACATTCTGCGCCACACAATATCTAATTATATTATCTTAATCTATAATTTCATAAATCTTTCATATTAATTTAATACATCTGTTTTAGTAATGCATAGTCTATATCATTTGTTCTGCATGTTCTGAAGCCATTCAAATATATATTTTTACTAAGGAACCATATGATTTGCTGAAAAAGGAGTGCAGTGTCATTGAAATGTAGTGTGAATATTTTAGAGTTGTTTAGTAAAGTCTTATAAAAAAAAGAAGAAAGAAAATTACCTTTTTAAGTTTAATTTGATGAAAAATAAAAAGACCAATGGATGCCGACGGCAGAGTGCTAACTGGTAGCGGTAGAAGGCAAACGGCATCAAATGAAGTGGCATGCATTGGCCGTGAAGGATTTTTCTTTTTCATGAAGGCTGAAGCGGCTAGCGCTAGCCGGAGATAGAGGTGGCGATGGGTGTGCGGGATGAGGCAGAGGTGGCAGGGACGTTGGAAGTGGTGGTTATGACGGTGGTGGCCGTGTATTTAGAAATAAGCCAAACGACCAATTCTCAAATACATCAAATTTGACAAAAAAAGGTTTTCAAATTCACCAAAACCTTATATTGCATTCAAATTACATCCAACCAAACCGCTAAATTTTCCAATTACCTATATTTGGTTACTATGCACCCATAAAGCATCTAACCAAACAGCCCTCATGTTATTTCCAATAGATTCTATTCTCAATCTCTCTTTAAACAAAAATGTCTATCCTAATTGGAACACCCACAATCAATATAATAATCTCAGCTTTGCATATTTAATATGACAATTAGTGACTTTTCTAATACCTGCTTCTCCACAATATTCTCTCACTTGAAGACCTGCCAACTCTAAAAAAATACAGACCCAAAAGAGTTGAATCTATAGCTCATGGACCTACATTTTAGATATCCTCATTTGCATCATTATGTTTCGACATAAAACAGATGTAAAATACTTGACTCTACAAAACTTAGGCAAACACTTTAAATATCAGCATAACCATTCAATCAATAATTGCAATGATTGATGATATATAACACAAGGAATTGCATGAACTTTCAACAACATTGACTAACAATCTTTAATTTCATTCACATCACATTCCTAACAATTTACAAAAGTACCCAAACAAAAAATTGGCCAATCAATAAAATTTTTCCCCTAAATACGATCCTATTGAGCTGCTGTCCTTAAGTAATAAAATTAACTAATCAAATATCATGCAAAAATCCAAAAACATAAGATGCTGCATTGTGTCTCTAACTGCCTGTAAAATATATTAACCAGCAACATAAGATATTTTTGTAACAAAAACAATATTTTTTTACTGAATATCTTACAGCCATTACTTTCACGTACCCTTGAAAACTCTTGACATTGATGCAACAATAAATAATAGCTACACAAAAGACATCAACGATTGCAGAAGGCATCAAATATTTCTGCTGAATTTCAAATGCTTTATCATTCTTATGATGAAATAACTTAAAACTATTTCATTAATGTCGTGGCCATAGTATACGACCATAAAAAGTTAATGAAACTAACGAATTAACATGTAAATCTAGGATATAAATAACCCTTCATACAGGAAGATATGCGGCATTTATTTACATTACACTTATGGCTAACTCCAATGATTATCACCATGTAATTCAAAGAACACCTTGTGCTATGAAGCATTTTCTCCAGTTTTAATGTTATCAATAGTTATTAACTATGCCTACATACATGAAAATATATCATATATACATATTTTAAATTCATGCATTAACGGTCGTTTGCTAGTCCATAAATGTAACCATGTCTATGAATGAAGTTTTTTTGTATTTCTTTTTCGTGTATATGAAGCTCAAATGGTTCAAAGTCTCAAGAGAAAGTCTGCATAAGTATTCCGTCTAAATAATGAACGAGTTGTTCCCATACAATAACAAGAACAATAAAGCCTTAATCCCACTTCGTGGGGTCGGCTACATGAATCCTTTTTCTCCATTGCGTCCTATTTAGTGACATATTTTCATTTAGTTCTAATAAATTAAGATCATTTTTATACAATAAGCCCAAGTCTTCCTAGGTCTACCTCTGTCTTTCTTAACATAAGTCGAATCTAAAATATCCACTCTCCTAATCGGATCATCAAATTGTCGAACTTTAATGTGATCAAAACATCTAAGACGACTCTCTCTAATTTTCTCTGTCACTGGAGCTACACCAACCCTATCACGGATATATTCATTTTGCATTTTGTCTCTAAGTGTAAAGCCACTTATCCACCTAATCATTCTTATCTTGGCAACATTTAACTTAGTATTATGCTTCTCTTTTAAAGGCCAACATTCAACGCCACAGAGCATTGCAGATCTCACCACCCTCTTATAAAATTTTCCTTTCAGTCTAAGCAGTACTTTTCTATCACACAAAAGGCCAAAAGCATTCCTCCATTTCAACCAACCAAATTGAATTCTACTATTAACATTCCCGTCGATATCACCATCACTTTGAACAACAGACCTGAGATATCTAAATCTTTCACACCTTTTAATAATTTGATCACCCAAAGTTACACTTTTGTCACTAGATCTGCGGCTACTAAAAGTACATTCCATGTATTCAGTTTTAGTTCTACTCAAATGAAGGCCTTTAGAATCCAATGTAGACCTTAATAATTCAAGTTTTTCCTAGGCTTTTTCTCTCGTCTTATTCATGAGAAGGATATTTCACAAGAATATCATCAGCAAAAAGCATACACCAAGGTACATCATCCTGTAAATGTCCACTAAGACAATCCATAACTAAAGCAAAAAGATATGGGCTTAAAGTCGAACCTTGATGTAATCCAACAGAAATAGGAAAATATTTGGTCAATCCTCCTCCAATTTGAACACAAGTAACAGCTCTAGCATACAAATCTTTAATGACTTGAATATAAGTCATATCAACACCATTCTTCTCAAGAACTCTTCAAAGGACATCTCTTGGAACCTTATCATAAGTTGTTCCCATAAGAAGAATGAATCATAGGCTCATCTATTTAATAATAGAAAAATTTACATACGTAGTACACAATTCTTATATATTTAGTTCTCTCACACCTAAACATTTATATTTACATACATAGCACTTTGGTGCTTTAAACAAATGCATGACAAGGGCTATTTCGCTTTTAAACTAGTAATTTTATGGGGTATTAAAGATTTGCACGCTATGTATGTAAATATGAAAGTTTAGGCTAAACATATGTAAATACAAAAAAAATGTGTGCAATATATGTAAATACCCTCTTACTAATAATATGCCTTTGCATTCAAATAAAAAAAGAGTAAAACAGCTGAACTTGAGGAAAACAATAGAAAACATATAATCTCAACGGCATCATCAAAACAGAAAACATACTGTCATAAGCTTCCTTATACATATCGACCACACGAGGTCCAATTCCTTTTCTGTAATAATCCCAATCAATGGGCTCCGGCTCCTACACAATTTGATGAAAAGCATATGCATATTAATCAGTTGCCAAGCAAAACATTAAAAATAAGGGGCATTTACAAACATGCCACCACACAATTCTTATGTATTTGCATACCTAACACCTAAATATTCATCTTTACATGCATACCACTCAAATCTTTAACATCACATCTAAAATGCAAGCATCACTATCCTTTTAAAAGTCAAATACACCTTTTAATGTAGACTTATGACACCAAGGTGTTATAAGTGTAAATATCAAACTTTAGGTGTTAGCCATGTATATACATAAGAATTGTGTGGTATGTATGTAAATTTTCCTAAAAAATAAATTAAAAGAAAGGTGCCCTCTAAATAAACATGAAAATAAACTGCTTGAAGAGAAAATCTAATTTTTAAGAACGGATAGAAGATCATAGTCCTTGTAGTTCAAGAAAGAACAAATATTTAATGTAAACAAAAGATAACTGCAGTGTTGAAAATGTGAGGTCAAGCAAGAGATTGTTGCAGGAAATACGAAGTACATGGGCAATGAAACATCATATTCAATGAATTAGAAAATTATAAATTAAGACATATTTGGATCCCATGTCTTTTCAATTAAAAATGAAATTTATATACATAGCAGACAATTCTTATGTATTCATATATCTCACACTACAACTCAGAACCAAAATCAGCGAACAAACCATTCAAAACGGCAATAAATAGATGAAATAAACACAAAAATGGGTTGCACTTACAACAATCAAAGAAAAACAAGCAAAAATACACGGTTGGTCTACTTTTGAGAGGAAGATCGGCTCTCCCACACCTTAGATGTCGCTAGGAACTCCATAAGAAGAAAAGAAAATAACAGCCACACAAAAACATACATAAATAAAGCAAACCCTAGGTTCTCCCCTTGATAGAATCCCCACTTAGCATTTCAAAAATTTTTCATCCTATTTTCCCTCCAAACTCCCTTAATTTCTCCTCCTTGCATAGGTGATTATGGCCCTAGTGATCCCCACTGTTCCCTTTCCTTCTTCTATGGCGCCCCCAGTTCGGCCTGCTTGTTGTGGTATATATATATATAAAATAGAAGAATGATTTTCGATGAAGCGAAAAATAGAACGAGCAAATTCACACCAGAAAATAGTAACACAATGGAACACACAGATTTACGTGGTTCGGCAAATTGCCTACGTCCACGGAGTTGCAGAGGATTTTATCACTTGAGGAATTTACACCAGTCGATCATCTCAACTTACAAGAGGGAACTCTCACTTCGTTGCTCTCTCTTCTTCTCTCTCTACACCGAGATACACCGAAGAAGATAAACTTACAAGATAAATAAACTCAATTTCTCTTCTGCCACAAGCCACCAAGAAGAAACCAAGGGAGAACAATCTTTTTCTTCTTTCTTCTTCCTCTACCGCAAGGAACTACTGCTTGCACTTCTCTTATTCTGTCCCGAGAAAGCCCAAAAAAAAATACAAAAGAGCGTCATGCTATTTCCTTTCTTCCTCTTCTGCAAAGCACGCCAAGACCTCTCGAATCTCTCACCTGTAGCAGTTGATCGCAGAAGATAATTCGAAGGAGGGTCAAGTTCGTAACTTAAAGAAGTAGAGGGCGTCGTTTCGCAAATCTTAGGCGGGAGCAGTTCGCAAAACTCTAAGGTCGCGGTCGCGGCCTTTCGTGATCGGGAACAGTGAAGCGGGAGCGTGATTGGGAGGCAGGATCGGGCTCCAGCTAACAAATTTCCTGCTTGGATACCGATACACATGCTAGAACGTTTTCTTCCTCGAACTGATATCCTCCACTAACAGCGTCGCCATTTTTCTTCAAACGTAAATCCTCCACCTCTGCAACTCAAAACCATTATCTTCACATCAGAAGACCAACTGAAGTTGTGCTCAACTTTAATTTCTCAAGAGTAACACCCTTAGTCAACATATCAGCAGGGTCCACATAGCCTTGCACCTCCAAACTATTTCATACGTTACTCTTGTCTCTGGGCAATATCTTACCTCTGCTGAAAGTTTTTTTCAACAAGTCTAGCCTTGTACCTCTTACTGCCATCAAGTTCAGTCTTCACCTGGTACACCCAATTGTTGTGTAATGTCTTCTTCTCTAGTGGAAGTTCTGTCAGCTAACACTTGCTTGAATTTTCATCTTACAAGATTTCCTCATAGCTCTATGGTTCTCCATCATATGTTTGTGGAACAATAGGAATGAGTGTCCCAAACTCACTCTCCTCTTCACTTCTATTATTAACAGAGTTATGAACTGTTAGCAATCGTGCATACTGTACTTCTTCAGATGTCACATTTGCGTTATAATTCTCCATATTCTTGAGGTTCCTGTAGTTCCTCTTTATGTAGGTAGTCTTGCCGCAATTCCAGCAGGTTGTCTGCTGACCAGACATTGATTTTGATCTCTCTCTATTTGAGTTCAAGTCTTGTCATCTTCCTCTGAAATCAACATTCAATGTCAGCTCCTCAGACAAAATCAAATCACGAATATCATCATATTTTAGTTTACATTTTCCTGCAGAACTGCTAACTGTCATCCTCATGACTTCTCAACTATTTGACAACGATGCTAACAATATCAGCGCACGTATCTCATCATTAAAATCAATTTCATCATCTTCAGACAATTGATGAATTTGTAAGTCACTGATAATTGCATGAAAGCAACAAGAAGACTGCAAGAATGTTGTAGGAGAGATGCAGGAAAGCTGCAAGAAGGCTACAGGGAGGTTGCCAGAAAGCTGCAAGGAGGCTGGAGGGAGGTTGCATGAAATCTGCAGAGGGCCAACGACAGTGCTCAAGAAAGTTGTCGTGCTCGAAGAAGGCTGCAATAATGTTGCAGGAAAAAGCAGTGCTTTCCTTGGGAACAGCTGGCCGAAATCTGTAGGGAAAAATTTGTTGAGGATCCGACGTCGAGAAAAGCTGCCTGAGGGAGGGTCGACGGCAGGAAAATGCTGCAGGGGAAGAACCGGCTGCAGGAGTAAGCCTGAATATCTAGTCGGCAGCAGATATGTCCGCAGGAAGTTCGGGCGGCAGGAAAGGCCGCATGAGGGAATTTCACCAGCAAGAAGGACTACAGGAGGGAGTTCCAGTGGCAAGAAAGCCATCAAGGGATAGGTCTGGTTGTAGGTTGAACACAGCAGCGACTGGGACGGAAAGAGCAGTTGCGTCAGATATAGGGGATTGTCGAGGCTTCCGCGGCCGTCGAAGCAATGCTGGCGAGGGAGATGATAGCGACACCGGCGATCGAGAGGAGTGCTACAGCCTTGGATATGATTGAAGCCATTGTCGCCCTCGTGAATTCACTGAATTTGCTTGAAATGATCTTGACGATGGTGTTGAATCCGGCTTCGAAGGAAAAAGGAACAGCTGAAGGCGGGATGAACTGAAACTGCTGCAGGCGGAAGAAGATGCAACGATGCGATCGTACTCATCGATCATGTAAAGATGCAACGATTCGAGGGCTTCATTCGGAAGCTGGTAGTTGAGAGTGAAGTTTTGACCACCAAGAAGATGCCAAGATCGCGCGGCGAGCGGTGGTTTAATATTCGAAAAATTACCGAGCGGGATCGAGCTCTCTAGGGAAAGTGGAATAGGGGAAGGAGATGAACTTGGAAATTTAACAGCAGAGGCTGGTGAAGGAGGAGCTCGGAGGCTTGATCGCCGGAGCAGGAGAAGGAGCCTTCGATGGAGTAGAAGAAGATGGCGGCTTTGCACCTGGACAGGAGATGGAGTCGGTAAGCCAAGAAGAAAATTTTTAAGGACAAGGAGGGAGATTCTGCCTCTTATATGGATATGTTTGGTGTGAAAGAGATAAATTTCTAGTTGTCAAATCTAGCCATCATAAATTATGGGACCAGGTGGTACTTTTCAAGGAAATTGAAGAGAATTCTCCATAAATAGTAAGACATATTGCACTTTCTTGCAGGATTTGGGCACGAGGCTTAAAGTACCACAGGTAACAATAGCCACTGCAATGGTATTTTGTCATCGATTTTTCCTTCGCCAATCACATGCAAAGAGTGATAGGATGACAATTGCAACGGTTTGTATGTTCCTTGCTGGAAAGGTTGAAGAAATTCCTCGCCCACTGTGGGATGTAATTCTAATTTCATATGAGGTTATTCATAAAAAGGATCCATCTACTGTCCAGAAAATTAAGCAGAAGGAAGTTTATGAACAGCAGAAGGAGCTCATCTTATTGGGGGAAAGACTAGTTCTTGCTACTCTTGGTTTTGATCTGAGTTTACTCCATCCATATAAACCCCTTGTAGAAACTATAAAAAAAAATTAAGGCAGAGAACTTGACGAGCAAAACCGTGCCGCCCAACCATCTTACGATAATGAAGCTGAGAGCAGCAACAGAGCAGGAACCGCAGGCACTGTTGGATCTGTTAATCCGCCGACGGCATCCTCAGCTATCTGCAAGAATCCAGCGCCATTAAATGCTCGGGAAGCAGCACAAATTTCTCAAAATAAGCATCCTGGAACACAGCAGGCAAATATTGATGGCAACTCTGTTGTTCCTCATGAGGCACATAATTACAACAATGAACATTTGACTGTTGATGATAAGAGCACTACCTGGGAATACAATAAGGATGGTGACGGGAAAGACGTTCAAAACTATGAAGCTGCAAGTGGGGTAACTAGCGAGAAGGACAAGGCTTCTAAGAAGCCATGACAAAGATTGACAAGGATAAAGTAAAAGCAGCTCTGGAGAAGCGGTGAAAGCTCCGAAATGTTTCATCAAAGAAAAATGTGGTTTTTGACGAGGATGACCTTATTGAAAGGGAGCTTGAGAATGGAATTGAGTCGGCTTCGGTGGATAGGATACGGAAAGAGAAGCAATTATCAGAGGCGCCGACAGTAAGCGATGTGACGATATCAATCGGGAAAGGGCAGCAGCGAACTAGCTTCGTGCCCGCTCTATCGACCAGTGGAAGAACCGTCTGCGAAAGAGAAGGGAGGAGACAAAGGAGATGAAGCAGTCGACGCGAACAAAAACGTTGTTGACAAGGGATACCACGAGTGGAAGTGTCGGGAGACAGGTTTGAGAAGGTTGTACCAGTCACGAGCCCAGACACGAGAGGGAGAGGACTTAGGAGGACGACGCAGCCCGAGACAATGCCGTGGCAGACGAATCAAAAGCGGAGAAATAGTTCCTCCCTTCCAGCCGGCCTTATCGTGGGAAGGGAGTTTTGGCGATCCTTCAACGATTCTCAGTGGTTAGGGCAAAATTATGACTCTGATACCATGTTAAATTTTAGAATAATGCGGAATAAAGTGGCATACTTCGAAATACTTTCATTAATATGAACAGGGGTATAAGTAACACTTACAAGAATCTTATAATATGAAAAATAATAAAAAAAAATGATATGAAAGGAAAGATATATCACCTGATATCTCCAATAATTAATTCATATTAATTATTAGGAGATAATAGAAAATAATATAAATTAAGAAAACAAATAATTCCTAATATATGAAAACAAAATATCTCCTTATATTAAGGAAAGAATTTATTCTTCATGACTAGGAATGAATTATTTCTTATTATAAGTCCTAACAGAAAAGACAATAAATCTTGAAATTTAAATTAGATATTTCAACACCTATCATGAGATCTACAGTCGTCCTCTCCTTGACGACGTTGTGTGCAGCAGACCTCGATAGGATCAATCGAATGACCCTCCGAACCTGTCGATCCAACAGATTCCATTCAGCTTTGTCTATCCTTTCAGGTTTTTTCCCCAATAACGGAAGATGATGTTTCTTCCCATATAGGTAGTCATCTATCTGCATCCTATAGTAACCAAAATCTGTGTCATCAAACTTCTCGATCCCTAAAAGCTTCACTTCATTTGCAGTCATCATTCTTCTTCATATCCAAATAAAACTCTTATATTAGTTGTGGTATATATTTATAAAATAAAATAACGATCTTCGATGAAGCGAAAAATAGAACGAGCAAATTCATACTAGAAAACAGAAACACAGCGGAACACACAAATTTACGTGGTTCGACAAATTGTCAACGTCCACGGAGTTGCAGAGTATTGTACTACTTTAAGAATTTACAGCAGTCTATCGTCTCGAATTACAAGAGGATCTCTCACTTTGTTGCTCTTTCTTCTTCTCTCTCTACTCCGAGATATACCGAAAAAGATAACCTTACAAGAAAAACAAACCTAATTTTCCTTCTGTCACAAGTCACCAAGAAGAAACCAAGGGAGAACAATTTTCTTCTTCTTTCTTCTTTCTTCTTCCTCTACAGCAAGGAACTACTGCTTGCATTTCTATTTATCTGTCCCGAGGAAGCCCGAAAAAGAACACAAAATAGGGTCGTGTTATTTCCTTTCTTCCTCTTCTGCAAAGCATGCCAAAGCCCTCTCGAATCTCTCGCCAGTAGCAGTTGATCGCAGAAGATAATTCGAAGGGGGGTCTTGTTCATAACTTAAAGAAGGAAAGGGCGTCGTTTCAAGAATCGTAGGTGGGAGCAGTTCGCGAAACTGTAAGGTCGCAGCGCGACTTTCGCTATCGGGAACAGGGAGGTGGGAGCAGGATCGGGAGGAGGGAGCGAGCTCCAGCTAACACTGCTCCTTGTCGCCAAGACCGGCCTGTCTGTGGGTTGGTTATGCTGCCTTCAGCTGGTCTAGGGAGAACAAGCTCCCGTATATGCGTAACATTACTCTCCCAAAAAGACATATTGTTCTTAAGGTGGAGGAATGAAAACTGCTTGTGGATCACCTCGTAAGACTCTCATGTTGCTTCATAGCTGGTAACCACTTCCATTTAACCAGTACCTCATTTGCTCCCCCTACTCCTCGACGCACTTCTTTGATCTCTAACGGCTCCAAAATCACCTCCAGGTCTTCCGTCAATGTCAACAGTAGTGTAAGAGACAGTGTATGATATCATATCGCATGTTTCATCTGTGACACATAGAAGACCTAGTGTAGTACGAACGATGGTGGTAACCTCAAATAATAGCCCACTTCCCCGATGCGTGTCATCACCTCATATAGTCCATACTGCTAGAACCCTGTCCCTCTCCTCCAAGTACTAATCGCCGCTAGATACTATTGTGGCGTCATGCCCATAATGTACCAAGTGAGGTGCATCCTGCCCGTACAATATCTTGAAATGAGTGATGTGATGTGGTGAGGTACTACGTGTTATACCAATATTCGGTCTATGCAATCTACTTGGCCCATAGCTTCGGCGTATCAGAAATAAAACAACGCATGCATGTCTCCACACTCCTGTTGACCACCTCCGTCTGTCCATCGGTCTTGGGATGATATGTAGCCTCTTGAGGACTGTCCCTTGCAACCTGAATAGCTCTTTCCAGAAGTGATTGAGGAACACCTTGTTCCTATTTGAAACAATCGACTCCGGTACCACGTGCAAAAGAACCACTTCTCAGATAAACAACACTGCGACAGAGACCGCCGATGATGTAACGGAATGAAATGTGCATACTTACTAAGGCAATCCACGGCCACCTTGATCACCGTATTGTTTCATCATTTTCATCGGAAGTAAGCATAAATAAGGGGGGAAAAATTAAAGAAAATTATCGAAACAAAATCACCTAAATCGTTCCTCATAAACAATCCCAATCAAATCTACAAACCCATTGCATGTCAACAACCAAATCCAAAAAACAAAAAAAAAAAAATGTGATCTCAAACTTTATCCATTCCCTATCAACAATCCCAATCAAATCCCAAAACATGCTCAATCAGACCAGGAATGAAAACCAGAACCACACCCTTGGGTTAATGGTAAGTGTTTGAGAACTTCTTGGGGGGATGCCTTCTTAGATTTAACCTTTCCTAACTTCAACATGCTCAACAAATTTATGCTTCCATCTGGTTTAAACAAATTTATGCTTCAACATCCTTATCAAAAAATTTATACAGAGTTCCTTCACTTCCATATCATCTCAATTCTCATTTTAAGACCTTCCCTTCAAACAAACACTGAGGAGTTGCTCATTACATGTGTGAGGATTCTACTGCTAGGCTCCCTGATATCATCTGGCAGAAATTCTATTACATACATAACACAAAATTCTTATGTATTTACATATCTCGCGCCAAAACCTTCATATTTACACACATAGCACTCAAATCCTTAATATAACATCAAAAATAGCACTACTACCCACTTTTAAAAAGTGAAATTCGCTTTTTTGTAGATAGATTTAAAGCACCAAAGTGTTATGTATGCAAATATGAAAATTTAGGTGTGAGATATGAAAGCAAATAAGAATTGTGTGCAGCTTATGTAAATTTCCCCAAATTTATGCTAAGCGCTATTCTATTTACTCCTCGTTTGTCATTAATGGTGCTCTTAAAACTACACATGCTCTTGTGACTATAGAAAATCTTTCTACCATGCCTTTTGCTATTTGCCACAATGATAATGAATCCCTCAACCACCCTTTTTCTTGCTCATTCAACAATAATATTCTGAAAGACTGACTGCCCCGGCATTCTATCTTCCTTCTCAACTAGTCTCTCTTATTACAGATTTTGAAACATATTGCCAATATATAAATTCCAAAAACTTTTAAAAAGTTCAATTTACTCTCCAATCCAACGGAATCCCTCCGAAATGCGGACCATTACAAATCATCCCTTAATTCAATTCCACTCGAATCAATGCCAAAAAAAAATTCAACGAATCCTCCCAGATCCAAAAAACTACAGCCTGGTTGAACCATCAAAATAAAAAATCATAGATCAGGATGAGAAATGGAATTGACTGAACATGGTTTGCAGCTGTTGGTTGACGTCGTCAGAGGCACGGCGGAGATCGGCAAACTTCTTCCGCGCCTCATCAGAAACAACAACTTGACCATGTCTTCCTAGTCTATCGCCTTGGTTGCCTTCACTGCCGTCCCCACCATCCTCTTCGCCCCGCTTTCACTCATCCTCGTGTTATCTAAGGCTTTGCTCCTATCTCTCGAAGAGGCTAGGGTTTCCGATCCAAGGAGTAGAGCTAGGGCCACCACATTAGGCCGGACGAGCATTAAGGTTGAGGCTCGTTGGGCTATGCTTGATAACTGCTTCAAGATAGTTTATAATTTTACTTAAAAAATAAAAATTACATGCATATCAGACAATTCCATGTGTTTACGTATCTAACACCAAAACTTTAACTTTACATTATACGAGTCACCCTATCCATGCGTGGTGTACATAAAAATTGTGTCAATATTGATCATGGGGAGAAGAAAATTACTATGAGGGAGGGACCACCAATAAAAGAACGTGAAGATCACTTATTCAGCCGAGTGCAATCGTCCTAGCCAAGGCCGACCGAGTGCAACTGTCCTAACCAACGCTGACCGAGCCGCGAAACGATATCGAAGGACACTATAACGAGTCACTCAGTTAGAAATAATGCTGGGCTGGGCCACCTCGAATGGCGTGAGCCGCATGAGACAAAATACTATTTGAGACAATTGCCCAAAGAAAGTTGATCCAAGAGAAAATCAGGTTCCCTAGGATCTCTAACCATCCCATGGATGCCCAAAGACCCCATGAGAAGTGAAGGATCAACCGTCGGGCCACAATCAACTGACTGAACCATATCGACCAAATTCAGCCAACCAAACGGATCTCAGCCGACCGAACCAGTCCTGCCGACCCGAAGCCAATCAAGCTCAGTCAGCTGAGCTAGAGTGCACCCGAGCTATAAGCTTATACATGAAAAATATTGATATTCCTCTGTATGATCATCTTTAAAGCAGAGACAAAAATGTAGCATCATTTTATTGCACTCTCTCCCCAGTAAATAAAGATATCATGTTATGAATAAGATATGATGTATTACGTTTATTACTATTCATTCATCTCTCTGACTTCACTCTTATCTTACTCATGCTCTATTCCTTAAGGTGTGATTCACGTACAAATTAGAATCCAGCGCATGAAAATATGTATTTTACTTTTTTTTTAAAGTTAGTGATATTTTTATACCAAACAAAAGGTTTGAGTGGTGTGAAAATGTCAAAAGTAAAGTTTTTGTTAAATATGTAAATATATGAGAATTGGGTGGTGCGTATGTAAATAAATGCCCCAAAAAATTGTTTCATTCATTAAAATAATGATAAATTTCAGTTAAAGTAGATATTTTATCAAATATTAATTTTAGCGTAGCTTTATTTTAAAATATTAATATTTACACTGCTAATTTTTGAATTTAACATAGGTCACTAATCAAAT
This sequence comes from Phalaenopsis equestris, assembly GCF_001263595.1. Classification (NCBI taxonomy): domain Eukaryota; kingdom Viridiplantae; phylum Streptophyta; class Magnoliopsida; order Asparagales; family Orchidaceae; genus Phalaenopsis; species Phalaenopsis equestris. Next base: position 2,054,413 of record NW_018164496.1, read on the forward strand.
ATTATAAGTTATGTGTTTGTTAATTTGTGGGGGTATATCCAACCATTTTCAAGAGTATCCACTATCATTATGCACTACCTCATTGATCATCTTTGTTAAGTTGAGTTATCTCCACATCCATGGGAGGACCAATCCTACCACTTTCAACAAACTCCATAATTTCATTACACCATCTCATTCTAATTTTTGGGTGGTATCTTCTCCAGCTTTTGTTGAAGAACAATGCAGACAGCCTTAGTAATGTAAAACATCCTCATATGTATTCTTATTTGTCTCCTTCAAATTATGCTAAATTTGCCTTCATATAAGATCACTCCCTATAATCTTGTTTGTCACTGGAGATACACCAACTCTTTCACTGATACATTTGTTTCGCATTTTGTCTCTAAGTGTCAAGCCACTCATCCACCTAAGCATTCTCATTTCAACAACACCCAACCCTGTTTTATGCTTTTCTTGTATAAGTCAACATTTTGCGCCATAAAGCATTCCCAATCTCACCACCATTTTATAAAATTATCCTTTTAAGTCTAAGCGATTTTTTCTATCACAAAAATAGGCCCGACGCATTCCTCCACTTCACCGTCACTTTGAACAACAGACCCAAGGAAACTGAAACATTCACTCGTTCAATAACTTGATCACATATTGTTACAATCCCACCACAAGATCTACTACTAAAATTATATTTCATGTATTCAATTTTAAATCTACTGAAATGAACATCTTTTGACTCTAAAGTTGACCTCCAAAATTCAATTTTTTCCTGAACTCTTTCTATAGTCTTATCCACAAGAAGAATTTCATCTGTAAAAAACATACACCAAGGTATATCCTCCTATAAATGTCCAGGAAGAACATTCATAACTAAAGCAAAAAAGATATGGGCTTAAATTCAATCCTTGATGAAATCCAACTGAAATAAGAAAATACTTGGTCAATCCTCCTTTTATTTAAGCACAAGTAACAACTCTAATATAGATACCTTTAATGACTTAAATATAGAAAAAAAGAATGTCGATGAAAAAATGGACCACATCTTGGGCTTTGGGTGAGAGTCTCAGACCCTGCCATGGAGAAAAAGCTTTTTCTTTTTCTCTTCATACACACACAGAGCAATAGAGACGGCTCCAGCCTTCATGCAACTGCTATCTAGCATCCATCTCACCAACCTTGTCCACTAGTCATCTGCGCCTCTAGCTTGAGCACCGCTGAAATGTCACAAGCCACCTCCGAAGGCGTGAGCCCATCTTGTCAACCACCCTCTCCAAACCTAAACCCCATGTCACTACTTGGATCCACTATAATTTAAGTTGTCAATTCGTCTAGTCTGCACATTGTCAAGCGTTCAACTTTTGTGATCCACCTCCATTAATTTTCATTCAACTCTGCCATTGGGCCCAAACAATCACATATGTGTTGTCGTCTCTCTTACCACGAACCGTCACAATTCTTCTTTCTCTTCACTAGATAAAACAACATTGCAAGCTTAGGTTTTCATCATGTAACCTTTCTTGCTCAAATCTATTTGAATTAATTGATTATTTTCGGGAATAATTTGTGTAAATATCTCATTGCATGTGTGTCATCCCCTTGGCCTTCAATTGAAGTCGTTCGTTCATTCAACATTCACTCACCTAGGTTCATTGCTCGGTCTGATTGACCATAATCTCATATGAGGTATAATCTCTTGTGCTTCACATATCTCTTTATTCACTATGTCATTGTATTCACATACCACTTTATGGCGAGTGCATACACTATATCTAGATTACTATTTTATTTTACACCCATATATAGGGCTAGATTTTGGGAACTTTATGCCACCATATGACTGAGGGTAGCCCTTCTTTTAGGTCATGTGAGTTGGTAATTCAATCATAAATTAAAAGTCCTCGGTTTCACATATATTTTTGGATTGTTATTGGTCTAATCAATCCATTATAAAACGAACACAAAACATTTGGATCACGTTATTGCCTAGTAGTAGGCTACCTATTCATGCCTTATCATAATACGCACATGTATAAGTAGAAGCCTTGGACATTTAAAAGCTTCTAGAAATACCTTGAACATGCCAAAAAAATTAAAAAATATGTTATAAATGACAAATAATATAAAGGTTAATACACTAGTTAAAACTCAAAGTTTTAGATCTTGGAAAACAATTAGCTTAGTTAATAAAAGTGTCTTTGACCCTAGCTCTCCTTAGCAAATCCCCGCGACTAAGCATTTGTTCCTATTAGCCTAGTCTTACATAACCCTAAACAATAACTTATAGCTTATCTTGAATAATCTCATATGATATTTAATTTGTATGATAATTTCATGCATTATTCAAATCATTATGCTAAATGATTTTAATTGAAGTAAAAATCCTTCTATTGATTAGGTATAGTGATCTTAGAGTACCCAATAATTGGGTACCCTAACACCCTCTGACTTCACTTTAAGAGGTCCAGCAATCCGCTTTATTTTTGGATTTGTTAGTGCGGACAATCTTAAGATGGTTAAGAGCCTTTCGATGACCCTCCTATGTAACTCTAGAATCTATTAGCAGACCCCGAGTCAGTTGGTAGCTTAACCATAGGACCATGTTGGTTATCTTAAGACATATTTAGTGAATAGTTTATCATTTGATTCTAGCTTTGGCCTAGTTGGGTATGGACGGCTATTTACTTATAAAACTAGCATTAGGAGAACCTTATTGGCCTTGAGAATGGGATCCTCTATGGAACGGAGCTACAATGGGGGCACTGGAGTGTCGCAACATAACTGGCCCGACAAACTTTTTTTTTTTTTTGGTTTTTTTATAAAATCTTAATTGACCATTATTAATCTCATCGCCTCACAATAGTTGACTGAGCTAGGTTGTAAGGCACTACCCGCAACTGATGATCGATGAAAGTTAGAGTACATATCAGTTTCTTTTCTCCTTCCCAAATTATGTTACCAAATCCAAATAAAGTTGTCAAGCATCGATTCCAGATTCTCCCCTTGTGTTGGCGCCCTTGCCACCAAGGACTCCTCGATCGCCGCCTACTTTTATAAATAAATAGACCCCCCCCCCCCCCCCGGGGCCTCCTTCTTACAATCCCTTTCAATCAATTCCTTCAATGCACCAACTAAAACACTCCCCAATTCTCCATCGGCATAGCCTCTAACTGGCCACTGACACGGAGCAATCGCCCGCTGCTGTTCTTGAAGCAATGATTGCAAGTTGAACGATGGCTTTGGTTGTTCAATAAGAAATTTTGGTTTTGAATACTACTAGTTGAAGGAAAGGTGTTCGCAAGAAATTTTGGTTTTGAATACTACTAGTTGAAGGAAAGGTGTTCGATGAGGTGTCAGTGATGAAACTAGATAGTCTTGTCGTCGCTTGCCACTTATATATAAAGTATTAGATAAGTTCTAAAAATATTAAGGGTGATTTTGAAATTATTAATTTGTACCCCCACTTAAAATTTTCTAGCTTCGCCTCAGCATGATCCATCTCAAAAACAGGTCATGGATAAAACATTTTCATGGCATCCTAAAATTCATTAAGCCATGGATAATCTATTTTGACTAGAACTAAGCCTGTTCTCTGGAACTTTATATACCCAAACTTGTGTTTTGGGAGTCGAGAGTGAATCTCCCTTTAGTATTTTAATACCTCTCACATAACCACAAACATAGATCTAGAATTCAGGATCTAACGATGAGTTACCCAATATTCTTATTCTTTTAAAAAACATAGTTTCTCTTTTCTTTAGAAAATGTTCTAGGACCCTTGTGACAATATATCCCACCTCAAATATAAGTTATGTTCATCATACTTAGGTTTTTATAACCCTAAATGGATAGACTCTTAAGTCATAAAAGATATAACAAATTAATAGATAAAATTAATAACTTAACATGTGAATCATTGTTTAGTTAATAAGTTTGAACATCATCAAATCAAACCAATAATTTGAATAGCACACATTTGATTAAATTGACACCATCAACAACTTAGTACACACAAATGATGTGATAGGCGCATGCTTTATGCATCTTAGGGTTGAGTGACATAATTATTTTCTTTTATGCATACTGTGATCTGATGTGATAATTTGATGTGTTGTTTATCTTATTTATTTTTTATATGAAGTCGAGGGCACTTGCACTTAGATATCTAAGGATAATGATACCTTCTTTGCAGATGGACGAAGTACCTAAAAGACAAGGTCAAAATTAAAAAAACATATAAATTATTATGCTTGAAGTTGTTGTTATGACAAACTTAAAGCCTAACCAAACATGGAAAACATGAGCTAAAATATACCTTAGTACCAATCGATGTTAGGCATTGTATTTGAATGTATATAGTAAGATTTTCCGATACAAATATCTATTTTTTATGAGTGGCTTTGAAATTTTTATTTTAATTGTATAATTTTTTGTCTACGAAATTCATACAATCCAATGAGTTATTTAGAAGACATAAGGCTAAATGATTATTTAAATAGTATTTTACGACCCCCAAATACCATTCATTCTTGTTTTAAGAATTGAGATACATCTATCATAAAACCCAACAACTTTTTCCCTTTTTGTTTGGGGTGTATTTCAGAACCCAACCGCACTATTTAGTCAGAACTCATTTTCTTCATTATATTTTGTGATTAATTGTTAATAGAATTCACATTAGAATTGCATAATTTGTTAGGTTTATTAATTTCATAGAGTTGAGGCCTTGACTATGTGCCATCAATTAGCTCTTTGGATGTTAAATTTTCTATCTTAAAATTTATCTGAGCTCATTTGCATTTTTTCAAATTTCTTCTTTTTTGGTAATTTACACAGTTTTGTATAATTTTTAGAACATAATACATAGCTGTGTACAAGAATTTGTGTGACTATTTTATTTGTTCGTTGTACACAAATGCACAGAGCTTTGAAATTTTAAGTGAAAGCTACATACAATTTTGTATACATATATTTACCTAACTTCTTCATTTTTTGGGATATACGTAACTATGTATGTGAGTATATGTGCAACAAATTCTATTTTTTCCATATAGCCATGAAAAATTTAAGAAATGTTCACATGAATATGGCAATGCACATATATTTTTTAATAAAGGTTACACTTCATGTTTGTACACAACTATTCCTTAAAAAAAAAAGTAAGTGTTGTGCAAAGTCTTGTTGAACATTAGAAACATAAAATAAGCGTACACAACTAACAAATTTTGAATTGGATAAGCATGGTCGTTTACAACCTTTAAAATACAAAACAAGTATCGTACATAATTGAGTACAAGATCAAATGTGACTAACTCCACTTTTGTGATGTACTCATCACTCTAGATTATCAGTTAATTCAATTTTACCCAAATTAGAAAACAGAGAAAGATAACGAGTACAGAAAGGAGTATGAATCATGCACTCATAAGCAAAAGAGAAAAATCAAAGAAATTTCTCAAATGTGAAAGAATAAATTACAAGAAGATTTAAATACATAACACACAATTCTTATGTAATATGAATGTAAAAAACAATGTATGTAAATGCTCCCAAATTTAAATACATAACACACAAATATGATTTTCATGTGATATGAAAGTTTTAGTTGGTATTAATGTAAAAAACAATGTTTAGTTGTTAGATATGTAAATGCATAGAACCCGAGTGGTATGTATGTAAATGCTCCCAAATTATAACTCATTCCCCCATTGTTTCATGATTTTCAGAGGAGGCAAGCATAAATAAGAAAAAAAAAAGCCTGAAAAAAAAATTATCATAACAAAATCACCAAACCCATTTCCCCATAAACAATCCCAATCAAATCCAAAAACCTATTCCATATCAACAACCAAATCCAAAAAACTAAAAAAAATGTGGCGTCAAACTTTACCCATTCCCTGTCAACAATCCCAATCAAATCCCAAAACATGCTCGAACAGGCCAGGAATGAAAACCAAAACCACAACCTTGGGTTAATGGTGAGTGCTTGAGAACTTCTTGGGGGAGATGCCTTCTTAAACTTACCCTTCCTAACTTCAACAGGCTCCTCAAATTTCTGTTTCCATTCGGTTGGAACCATACCGAGCTCCTTCACTTCCACAGCATCTCAATCCTCATTTTAAAACCTTCCCTTCAACCAAACAATGAGGAGCTGCTCTGGAAAAGCAATGCCAATCCATCTCATGGCATGTGTGAGGATTCTGCCAGGCTCCCTGATATTATCTGGCAAAAATTCAATTACATACATAGCACACAATGCTTATGTATTTACATATCTCACACCTAAACTTTCATATTTACACATATATCACTCAAATCCATAACATATCATCAAAAACACAACTATTAACCAATCTTAAAAAGTGAAATACACCTTTTCATGATAGATTTGCTTCTCGTTTGTCATTAAAACTACACATGCTCTTGTGACTAGAGGAAATCTTTCAACGTCTCTTGTTCTTTGCCACGATGAAAATGAATCCCTCGATCACCTTCTTTTCTCAAGCTCATTCTCCAACATAATACTGAAAGGCTGTCTGCCCTATAATTCTATCTTCCTCCTCAGCTAGCCTCTCTTACAGATTTTGAAACATATTGACGATATGAAAATTCCAAAAACTTATAAAAAGTTCTATTTACTATCTAATCCAACGGAACCCGTCCTAAACTCAGACCATTACCAATCACCCAATAATTCAATTCCACTCGAATCAATGCCAAACAAAAATTCACCCGCAGCATAAACGAAAGACGAATCCTCCCAGATCCAAAAAACTACAGCATAGCTAAACAATCAGAATGAAAAAATCATAGATCGGGGTGAGAAATGGACCTGACTAAACTTGGTTTGCAGCTGTTGGTTGACGTCGTCGAAGGCACGGCGGAGATTGGCGAACTCCTTCCGCGCCTCGTCCGAGACGAGCAACTTCGCCATGCCATCCCAGTCTATCGCCTTAGTTGCCTTCACTGCCGTCTCCACCACCTTCTTCGCCCCGCTCCCGCTCATCCTCGCGCTTTATCTAAGGTTCTGCTCCGATCTCTCTCCTCTCTCGCCGAGTGGGTTTTCCGATATACAGAAATGAACTAGGGCTACCATGTTAGCCCACACGAGCATTAATCCATCAAGGTTGTGGCCCGTTGGGCTGTGCTTGATAACTCTTTCAAGATGGTCTCTATAACTTTTATGTTAAAAATAAAGAATTTTACATATATATATATATATATATATCCATATCTATATATATATATATCAAGCTATTTAAATATTTGACCCCTAAACTTCAATTTTACATTATCTGAATCACTCATCTGCACTTTTTGTACATAAAAAAATGTGTTAACATTGATCCTGAGGAGATCTAACAGTCTGGAGGAGAAAAATACTATGAGGAAGCGCCCAATGACAGAAGAACATGAGGTCAACTTATTCAGCCGAGTTTAGTCATTTGAACCAAAGGCAACAAAGCTAAAGCCAAACAAGGCACTAAAGGCAATCAAAGGACACTGGAATGAGTCACACAACCAGAAACAAAACGAAAGAATATTCGAGTTAACAGTCACAAGAAAGTTGATCTAAGGAAATATCTGGTTCTCTAATATTTTCAACCATCTCAAGGACGCTTAGAGGTTGCATTAGAAGTCGAGGATTGACAGTTGACCATAATCAACAAGTTAAACCATATCAACTGAGTGCAATCGATCGAGCGAATCTCAACTGACCCAACCTATCATGCCAACCTAAAACCAATCAAGCTCAGTCGGTCGAGCCATAGTGCAGTCGAGCAAAGAGCTTATACATGTAAAATATTAAGAATCTCCAAAACGACCCTTTCAAAGCAGGAGTAAAATGTAGCATCATCGTATTGTACTCTCTCACTCGTAAATAGAGATATCATTAGATGAGTAAAACACAATGTATCACGGTTCATTAATGTTCATTCATGTCCCTGATTTCTCCTCTGTTTCTCCTCTGTTTCTCCTTAGTCCTCTATTTCTCACGGTGTGATTCATACACAAATTAAGATCCAACACATGAAAATGTGTATTTTACTTTCTAAAGTCAAATTGGTGATGCTTTCATACCATAAGAAAGGTTTCAGTTGTATAAAAATTTTAAAAGTAAAGCTTTTGTTAAATATGTAAATATATAAAAATTTAGTGGTATGTATGCAAATGCCCAAAAATGGTCTCATTCGTTAAAAGAATAATAATAATTAGTTCAAGTGGATAGCTTACTTTCAGCGTAATTTTTTACATTTTAAAATATTAAATATTTAGGATGCAATTTTTCGAATTTAGTATAGGCTGCTTATTAAATATTATAAGTGTTTTTTTAGTTTGTGGGGGTATATCCAACAATTTTCAATGGTGTTGATGCAAGCTTGATGATTTGTGATGGTAGAGTAATAGATTATTGTCTTAGCGTTGTGCAAAAATTCAACACACATTAATATGAAATAAGAACAACTAGTAGTGACACTATAAATTTTTTACTTTGAAAACTCTAAAAATTAAAAAATCACGGTGTCCAACCCAATTGAAAAGAAATATACTATAAAATGATGGTTACACATAAAAAATCATGGAAAAAGTTATACAAACTTTCGATTTACAACGTCACTGTGAGAGCGAACTTGTCACAAAGAATGAGCGGCGGCCGACCGGTGGTGGTCGGCGGTATTTGGTGGCGATCAAAGTGTGAGAGCGAACTTGCCACAAAGAATGAGCGGCGGCCGATCGGTGGTGGTCGGCGGTATTTGGTGGCGATCAATAGCTGCAGGAGTGATGATGAACTTTTGCTCTTTCTTCAAGCTCCGAACTGTCCCTTCAAACTTCAAACTACCTCCTCCGACTTCAAGTTCCCTCCTTGGACATCAAGTCTCTCCCTCATGAGAGGGGTGGGCCTATGTTTCTAGAGTTTCGATTGCAATTAATGAAAGAATATGAACCAAATTGATTGAATGACTGTCGGCACTATTTTTGGTGTGGAGTTTGCCTTGGTGAACATTTGAGTATATTAACGATGTTGGAATTGAGCTATCTTGAGCTAGTTTGATTCATCTCATCGTGATGCTCAAATTGACCACAAGCTCATCAGATTTGACATATGTTATAATTTTCAATTATACCCAAAAAGGCTTTCAAAAGTAATTTAAGTAATTGATCTGAGTTTTAGTTGATTTGGATTTGACCAAACTTGGTATCATTTGATCCACCATCGAACCAGTCAGTTTGACTATAAGTTTGCTAAAACAAGAGCTTCATACTACTCTTAATCACATTTTGCACATTTCTTGCTCAAAATATTGCCTCAAAATCCGTGTCATGCCTTAAGATACATGAAAGATGATAGATCTATTAATGATGTATCAATTACCCTTTATTTTCAAGCTAGATCAATTTCATCGTCAAAAATATTAAAAATTTAAAGTACTTCTATTTTTCATGACATGTCATTGATATATATATATATATATATATATTTGATGCATGTTAGAAAATTCGCAAAAATGTGTAATAAATTATCAGCTTAGCGTTGTACTTGAATTCAACACACACTCAGATAAAAGAAACTATAAATGGGGATGGCAGAAGCTTTTTATGTTGAAAACCTATAAAGGAAAAACTACGATATATGACCCAATTAAAGAGTTTCACTATAAAATGACAATTACAATTGCAACCACTTTGTCCCATAAGCGTGAAAGGTTTATAAAATCTCCCAAGTTACAAAGTTGACTTACGAATAAACTTATTGTAAAAAGTGGGTACAACCAATGATGATATGCGACAACTAACGAGAGATGGTCGGTGGTGGTATATGCGACTGGTGATCGATGGTAGCCAGTGGAGGGGGGCGGCGATCAGTGAAGTGGTGATGCTGGACTTCAGCTCCTTTAAACTTCAAGCTCAAGCTTCAAGCGCTCCTTCCCCCCTCAAGAAAGAGGTGGAGTTCTATTTATAGAATTTCAGGTGCAATTAATACAGAAATATGAACCACTTTGATTAGACAGCGTTTGATGAACGTTTTAGTGACTTAATGATGTCCAAATTGAGAGATCTTAGACTCATTGAATTTGTTTTGTCGAGGCACTCGATTCGACTGTAAGCTCAACAAAATCAACATCCGTTTATCCTTTAAAGTATGCACGAAAAACTTCCAAAAGTGATTTAATATCTTGATCGGGACTTGATTTGACTCAAATTTGACCAATTTAGCATCATTAGATCTATCTAATTGTAAGTTTGTTAAAATCAGAGCTTTTGATGACTCTTAATCAAAGTTTGAACAATCTTTGATAAAATGATTGCTTTGAGATTCGTGCTATACCTTAATATTCATGTTAACTGTTGGAAGTTTATTGATAACGTATCAATTATATTACTATTTGGAATGTTATAAGGATAAAATAAGCATCTACTTTATAAAAGAAATTGAGCCTAGCTCAACTGGTAGGATTGTTTTGTCATGCATGAGAAGAAAAAACCTTTTGACTTATTGGGTTGTTAGTGGGCTTAAATGGCAGGAGTAGCAATTCATATGTTGTAATGTGAACAATAGAATTTGGAAGGCGGGTTGGCACCAGCAAAATTGAGAAGACATTTGAGTGCTTTAACGATGTCAAAATCGAACGACCTTGGACTAGTTGGATTTGCCTTGTCGAGACGCTCGATTTGATCATAAACTCGTCAGATTCGACATTTGTTTGACCTTCTAAATATGTCTGAAAAGTTTCCCAAAGTGATTTAATGACTTGATTTGAATTTGATTTGACATGGATTTGACCAATTTGGTATCATTCGATTTCTCTCGTCGAGCCGTTCAGTTTGACTGTAAGTTTACTAAAATCGAAGCTCTAAGCTCTGAGTGACTCTTAGTTGAATTTTAAAAATTTCTTACACAAAGATTGTCTCAAGATCTATGTCATGCCTCAGCATTCATGTCCGATGATGAATTTGTTGACAAAGCATCAACTCTCCATTATCATTGCGCACTGCCAAAATGATCATCTTTGCTAGTTCCATGGGAGCAGCAATCTGACCATTTTCAACAAACTCCATAATTTCATTACGCCATCTCTTTGCTAAATTTTGGGTGGTGTCATATCCAACTTTTGTCGTTGTGCAAATCTGTCAGCTTTAGGCTCCGTTTGGGGCCTTTTTTTTTCATGCGGCGTGACCCAAAAACGCAATAAATTACTGTTTGACTCTCAGCTTTGCTGTCGAACGACGCCGAAGCAGACGAGAAGCAGGCCACGGGATCAACCCTACGGCCCCAACTTTCGCCTCCCTAATATTCGAAATTGCCCTCGTGAAAGAAGAGCCCTAGTGTTCCGTCCTGAGCCTTCTTCTTTCGTCGTACAGGAATCGACCTCGTAGCCCTAGCGATCCTTCCAGCGCCGTCCCGCGTCTTCTTCTTTGAAACTGTTGTCTCGCCTTCTTCTTCGTCGCAATCGCGCTGTCTCGCCGTCTCTACAGGGAACACGCTCCTTCTGCTTCGTCGATCCCGTGCCTTACAAGCTCCGTGAGTGGCTTCTCCGCATAAAATTTTTTTTTTCACCTTAATTGGAGAAACCAAAATTTTGAGCTATTGTTATACGATCCATCTTTGCACTTTTGATACGATTTTAAAACTCCTACATTTTGATACGATTTTGAAACTCCTACATGTTTGAGAACTACTTAGTTATCTTATTTTAGTGAGGTTTTAAAGAACTATCTTGAGCTATTGTTATACAATCCCTCTTTGCACTTTTAAAAATTTTTATTATGTTATGATATATTGCATCTTACATTTTTTAATGATTTACTGTTTGTGTAATATGCTTGGCTACTTTGTGTGATACAGCAATTGATCATATTTTCTTCTGTAAGGTGGCTAAATGTGTGAAACTTTTTTGGATTCAGATATCGTTTTTGTTTTGTATGAATAACTAATAGTATTTGGAAATCACTATTAGTGTTTTATTCACCTTTTACTTTAAATAATGGCATAATATGAGATTCTGATGACCAACAAAATGACTCCAAATTTTTCTTGAATATATGATCTAACTTGTTTTTGTCCTCTCTTTGTGCCCAAAGTTTGAAACCAGAATGATTTTTTTTCTCTGTTATTTATGTACCACCGAATTCTTTTTCAATGTTATTTACATACCACTGAATTCTTATGTGTGTGTGTGTGTATTTATCGTATTCATTGTTGTTTGCTAATGTTTATTTATGAGTTAATTACAATAGTAGTATCTAATTGATTTTACTATTATGTTTCATGTCTTTGTTTGTTATAGTAATAAAATGGATAATAAAACTAAACAGGTTGCTACACTTACATTATGAGAAAAATATACAAATATAATATTTTGCGATCTTTGTCTTAAAGAGATAGAATGGGGCAATAGGCCTACGACAGATGAAGGATCACATGATAATTGTTTAGGAAAAATATTTAGGGATACCCATCACTATGGATGCAAATAAAAGAAGACGGATGGAGGCCCACATGGATACACGCAGAAAAAAGCGGAGAGGGATGTTTATGACGGCAATATGTTTGATGTACGAGTACTATAATGAGTACATTGATCGGTCGCCATGCATGACATCTTCTTATATCGATGACAAATGGGTTGAAGGGTTGCTTGCAGGGCACCCAACACGATTTTGATGTACGAGTACTATTCCGTTGTTTTCTTTTGTTTAGTTTGATACCTGGGAACTATTGAAAACCATTGAACTATTGTTGTATTTATGTGTTTTGTGGATATTGCCAAAGAAGATATTTATGATTCATTAGGATTTGAATATTGGACTTATGTGCATCCTTTCACTTTACATAAAAAAAATATATCTAACAAATTTCACATGCTTCACATGCTTTTGTTTATTTGAGAATAGTTATAGAATTGGGGAGTTGGAACATATGAGCGAGTCGCACAAATTAAAAATACATTTTCTTTCTGAAAAATGTGAAGGATGCTAGAGAGGCTTGCACCGCAAAATTATTTGAGAATGGTTATAGAATTGGGGAGTTGGAACATTCGAGCGAGTTGCACAAATTAAAAATACATTTTTTGAAAATTGTGAAGGATGCTAGAGAGGCTTGCACTGCAAAATTATTTGAGAAGACAAAACTCGCAGATTTATTATTGGATTGGGGCAAAATTGTTGATGAATGGAAATCAGACAAGGGAGTTGGAAGCCGACGAAACATTATTAATTCTGACTTGGATGTGAATGAGCTTGAAAATCTTAAACCATACAAAAATCTAAAGAGTTTGTTTATATTTTCATACAAGGGTGTCAGCTCTGCAAAATGGATGTACAAAACATATCTGATCTCCAATCTGGAGTTCATCAGTCTGAACGGGTGCTCGGAGTGGGAAACTTTTCCAACTTTCCAACTTTTGGGCAGCTTCCCCACCTCAAGTTGCTGTACCTTTGTAACATGCCAAAAGCAAAGCTTTCCAACTTTGGTGTTTAATGTATTAATTGCTGCAACTTTGGTGGGATGGAAGGAGCGCAGCTTTCACTGATTAGTTGTGTTGAGCTCTCCATTTATCTGTACTGAAACTTCATGCTTCTTGTTGTGTTATGGAGATTTTGATTAGCTGCCTATTTGTCTTTAATGAAACTCTATCTTTGTTGTGGTGTTATCAGTTTTACCAATGCTCGATCATTTTAACACCTGATTTTGGACCAATATGTAAAGTTGCAGATTTTTCTGATTTTATCTTGTGTCTACATGTGTAACACCTAGATTTGATTATATATGTGCTGATTTTCTAATTTTTCAATATTTGTGTGCTGATTTTCTGATTTTAATTTATATTTACATACATACTACCTTACATATGCATGAAATTGTGTATTTTATTTTTTTCTTAAGTTGAGTGGTGTTATTTTGTTGATGTGCTATGAAAGATTTGGGTGTTACAAATGTAAAAGTTAAAATCTAGGTGTCAAATCTGTTAATACATGAGAGTTGGGTGGTATGTGTGCAAATGCTTGGTTAGTAACTGCTTATGAGAATGGTTCTTGAGCTCAACATTGTTTCTCTCAGTTGTTCTTAATAAAAAATTGTGATATAAACTTTGTTATAAAAATTGTAGCAGTCTATTTTTACATTTTTATCTTGTAAAGTGAATTTATCTTCTGTTATATCATATATAGGATTGTTGTTGTTCCGTGTCAAACAGTTTAACTAAACAGAGGCAGAATAGTCGTTTTTCAAAAAACAGCTGCCACACAGTTTTTTTCACACTGTTGCAACAAACAACCAACCAGTTTCCCCGCAGCAACTTACTCACAGCAGCTTCCTAGGGTAGCGGAGCGCATAGCTGAAAAGTTGCAGCTGCGCCAAACAGAGCCTTAGTGATGTCAACTATCTCCATATTACTTTTTATTTGTCTCCTTAAAAGCATGCTAACTTTGTCTTCTCGTTTTAAGGCTCGTCGTTGATTGGTCATGATATTCTCTGTTAGAGAGAGAGAGACACACACACACACATCTTTCACCTAACATTTTGTATTTCGTTTGTCATAGTCCTTCTAAAAGTTATTATTAATATGTAATAACTTATCTTAATAAGTATAGCTCATTGATAAAATATCTAAATGTATATGATAAATTTTTAATATATATATTCTCCTTTAATAAATTATTATGCAATCAAAGTTAAACATATACTTAGTTGATACTTCATCCTGACTACAGATAGTGTTGTAAAAAAATTTTGTTATTCGCGAACAACTCGTGCTCGGCTCGTTTAATTAAAAATGATTTGTTCGCTCATGTTCAATTCATTTTAGCTCTAAATTATATATTACAAATAGTGTTATAAAAAAGGTTTGTTATTCGTGAACAGCTCGTGCTCGGCTCGTTTAACAAAAAATGATTTGTTTGCTCATGTTCAATTCATTTTAGCTCTAAATTATATAATTATTTATATAATAATATATTATATATATTATTTATATAATAACATACTATATATATTTAGGTGTGAATGTATTTTTGATCTTCTTTTGCATGCAAACACAGACAATGATTCAAATGCCAATTAGTTATCACCATGTCACCAATCTTAGCCATGGACACCACATATGTCATCTTCCCATTCAAACCAACAGAAAACAGTTTCCCACCTCATCCCCTTCTCTCCCCAAAATAGATCTCCCCCAACCTAAAACCAGAACACCTTCCACCACCCCGCCGCCCCGCCCACCATGCCTCCCCCGTCCATCCTCGTCCACATCTTCGCCGCCATCTCCCTCGCCTCCGCCACCCAAATCGGCGTCAACTGGGGCACCCAAACCTCGCACCCTCTCAACCCAAACATCGTCGTCAAGCTCCTACAAGACAACGATATCTCCAAAGTAAAGCTCTTCGACCCCGATCCATGGACTCTCTCCACCCTCTCGGGCACCGGTATCGATGTCATGATCGGCATCCCAAACGAGCAGCTTCTCCCCATCAGCAAACATTACGACACCGCCCGAGATTGGGTGAAACAGAACATCACCAACTACCTTCACTCCGGCGGTCTGAAAATCAGCTACGTAGCCGTCGGAAATGAGCCATTTTTAACAAGCTACAATGGCGCATACCTCCAATACACCTTCCCCGCCCTCAAAAACATCCAAAAAGCCCTCAACGAAGCCGGCGTCGGCCACCGGATCAAAGCCGTCGTCCCTCAAAACGCCGATGTATACGGATCCGATAGCGGTTTGCCCTCCGGCGGTGCTTTCCGTTCCGACATCCGCGGTCTCATGACCCAAATCGCTCTCTTTCTTAAATCTAACGGCGCCCCTTTCGTCGTCAACATTTACCCTTTTCTCAGCCTCTATCAAAACAGCCACTTTCCGGTCAACTTCGCATTCTTCGACGGCGGCGGCCGCGACATTAACGACGGGGGGAGGCTGTACGGGAACGTGTTCGACGCGAGCTTTGACACCCTCGTCTTCGCGCTTAACAAAATCGGAATCGACGGCATGAAAATCATCGTCGGGGAGGTCGGGTGGCCGACGGACGGGGCGGAGAGGGCCGATGAGGAGAACGCGAAACGGTTCTACGACGGATTTATGAAGAAGATGGGGAGGAACAGGGGAACGCCGATGAGGCAGGGGCCATTGGAGGTCTACCTGTTCAGCCTCATTGATGAGGACATGAAGAGCATAACTCCGGGGAACTTCGAGCGGCATTGGGGTCTGTTTACCTATGACGGGAGACAGAAGTTCGACGTGGATTTGAGGGGGAAGGGGAAGAAGATGATGGGAGCGAAAGGGGTGGAGTATCAGGAGGCGAAATGGTGCGTCGTGAAGGAGGAAGCGAACAACTTGAGGCTGGTGGCGGGGAATATGGACTACGCATGCAGTTTGGGGGATTGTACGCCATTGGCGTATGGGGGGAGCTGTAATGGGCTGGGTGATTGGAGGGGGAATGCGTCGTATGCGTTTAATGTGTATTTTCAGACGCAGGATCAGGATGTGAGGGCTTGTGATTTTGAGGGGTTGGCGGAGATTACGAGGAAGAATGCGTCGAGGAAGGGGTGTTTGTTTCCGGTGCAGATTGTGAGTGAGGGGGAGAGGGTGGTGGTGGTGGAGATGTTGGCGGTGGTGGCGGTGGCGGCGGTGAGTTTGATGGGGTTGTGAAGGAGAAGAAGGCGTGAAAAGGTGAGGATTTGTGAGGGGATTGAGGTGGGAAAATTGTTGAAGGAGATGATTGGATCTTCAAGATTAAAATTTGGAGTGTTTTTTTTTTTCGGAAAAAAATGATTTTTATTTTTTGTGGAAAAAGATTTTCAAGAGAAAGATAGCTTAAATTTTTCCTTACTGGGATCATTTTAGTTTTTAGAGCATATAAAAGTGTTGAATTATTCTCTAGACTTTTTAAAGTAGGGCTTAAAATTTTTGTTTGCTTTTTATGAAAAAAATTATAAGAAATTAAGAAAATATTACTTGTAAATTGAAATATGTAGGCGATGGTGTGGATCATCACACCATACCGTGTGTTTGGCGACATGGTGCAATCCACACCGTCATCCGCACATATATCGCTCTAGTGTAATATTTTCTGTGATGAAAAAAAAGTATTTTTTTTTTTTGTATTTATAGTGAAGAGTTTGTAGTTTTTGTTTGGTATTTACCCCCAAATATTGAAAAAAATTATATAATAAATACAATATTGTGCTCATTGTCTAAATCATACACCTATTTTTTGTGTGTTGTACATAAGAATTATGCACTAAGTTTGAAGGGAGATATTTTGGGTTGAGGTTTTCTTCTTCATTTTTTTTTTCTGAATACATTTACATACATTACAAACAATTGTGTGTGTGTGTGTGTGTGTGTGTGTGGTGTGTGTGTATAACAAATTTTTAAAAACATTTAAAAATGACAATATTACTAACTTTAAGAAGTGGAAGATATATTTTCAAATATAAGTAAAATAGTATAAATGCGAACATGAATATTTAGGTGCAAACTATAAATACATATAAGAACCGTGTGGTATATGTGTAAATCTTCCTGTTATTTGAAAAAAAATTACCATTTTACCCTTATTTAACTTGTTATATTATGATCTGCAAACGAAAGATTGAAACTTGTTGTTTCATCATCATTGACATCATTAATTTTTTTTTACTTCATTATGTATTTCGATTGCATGTTTGTGTTATTTTGATTATAATATGTGATAATTTGTAAATATAATTGTAATTTTTATTTTTTTTTATTAATTTTTTTATCACAATCCTAGTCAAGCTTATATGTAAATTTCCATAAATAAATATCATGGTATATAAAAATATCGCTATATGAAAACCATTTTCTTACTTGTCTTATTGAACTAAGCCCACTTGTTGAAGTGACTAAATCAAGCTCAACTACCGAAGTGGCTGAATAAAACCCACGTGCCGAAGTAGTTGAATTGAACCCACCAATCGAAATGACATCGAAGGGTTGAATAAAACCCACCAGCTGAAGTGGCAGGATCCAGTCCACCTGCTGAAGTGGTCAAATTGAGCCCACCTATGAATTTGATTATATCCACTCCCCTTAAAGGCATAACCTAGCCCCCCACTTATACAAGGGCTATTATCGAAGATTATCATCATGACCAATAAGGACATATGTTAAACCATTATTAAAGGATCTGTCTGATCCTTTATCTTATTTTCCACTCCTACTAAGTGGAGTTCCTGCCAGCCGAGAATATAATGTAGCCCTCCCTATCGGCCTTGAACGAGAGGAAGTTTCTAAAGAGTTTGATCAACCACACAAGATTCTCCCATCGACAGAAAATGATGAAAGTCATGATTGTAGCTATGGTGTTCAGCATCACTTGCGTCGAAATAACTCCATAGATGTTGAAGATGCATCGGAGCTCCTGAAATAAGGGCAATTGGAGGCCATACTTGAACAGGTTTCGATATAAGACCAGATCTTTTCCCATATGATCTGTCGTTCTTACCGATCCAGACAACTTCCGATGACCTATGCTCTCGACAAGAGCATACATTCGCTTCAATCCCTCACATTGTTCTCTGTCATAAACGAAGGGCCAATGCCCTCCATAGAGCTGAACAAGATAGGTGAGTGTTTGGGGGCATCTCGAGAGAAAAGAGTAAAATCAGCAAAAGTAGGGATGTAAACGAGTCGAGCTTAAACTAGCTCAGGCTTGTCTCATGTTCGCCTCATTCAAAACTACTCGTGTTTGAGATTGACTCGTGTTCAAAATCAGCTCGTGAACAGTGTGTTCTTGTTATGCTAGATTTAAATATTCATGTTTGTGTTCGGCTCAAAATTGGTTCGTTAAAATTAAATTGAAAAAGGTAGATATAAAGTGTTGGATTCAAACATGGACCAAATGTATGCAAAAGAAAGCACTCACCACATTACCACACAAGGTATTACGATTAAAACTTAAATATAAATATATTTAATATACTATTATATAAATATAAATATATATATTTTATTTCGAGTTAAAACGAGCTCAACACGAGCGAACAAAGAGTTGTTCGTGTTCGGCTCATTTATAATTCGAGTTTTAAAAATTTGTTCTTGTTCAGCTCATTTACTTAACAAATGAGCTGAACACGAGCTACTTACTAAGTCGAACACGAGCTGCTCGTGAATAACGAGCTTTTTCGACAACCCTAAGCAGAAGGACGGAAGAGAAAAAAAAAAGCCAAAGAAAAATGAATGAAAGAAAAACGTGTAAAGTGAAAATAAGCAACCCTTCACCTATTTATAAACTGTGTGCGTTAGATGGAGCATCACCTAATGATAAGTATCATACAAATCTCTTTTTCAAAAATTATTTTATTGTGAATAACATTATTATAGACCTCAAACGAGGTGTTTTATAAACAGTTCCTCCAAAACCTTGGAGGGGA
Organism: Phalaenopsis equestris; assembly: GCF_001263595.1. Lineage (NCBI taxonomy): Eukaryota > Viridiplantae > Streptophyta > Magnoliopsida > Asparagales > Orchidaceae > Phalaenopsis > Phalaenopsis equestris. The sequence continues at coordinate 2,073,809 of NW_018164496.1, forward strand.
ATGCACCCTCAACTTTTGGAGAACCATTTCTTCACCCAACCTAATTTGATTCACTCGATCAGCTTCTCTGTTGAACTTCGCCAGATCATGCATCTCACGGAGTGTCCCTAGCTCGTGCAACTTGTCATTTAGCCCTCCTCACAGAGCATCAAACTCTGTTCACAAAACCACTACTTCAACATCCAAGCGAGTAGACAACTCCTGCACAAGATCCACAGTCGAACCGTCGGTAAGTCCCTAAAAAAGAGCTGACTGACCCCGTTAACGGTTTGATCTTGCCTGCCCGCAGCTCTATGATCTTGGGGGATTCCATCCCACAATGGTCACCTCGGGTGGAGTTCTATCACGAACGATGGGCATGGCAGCTGATGAACTACTTGGGTAGATAGTGATGGGAGGCCCACTTCTCTAACCTGCATAACAACCACTGCAGTAGGAACAAACTCCACAACATTCTTTGACAACCCGCTGTCCTACCTTATTCATTCATCCATAATTCTCTCCATGGAGGAGACAGTCTTAAAGGCCTCCTCTCTCTCCGGTGCCGAGACGTCTCCACTTTCTTGTGGCAGTGACTGTGGGAGGGTTGTGACAACCACTCTCCCAACTCCTTACGGCCCACCCTGATCAAAAGGGCAAGTTGGACCTCAACACGCACACTCAAACCAGACTCTGAGGCACCTCGGTAAGGCCACTTCAACGACTGACCTTCCACATCGTTCGATGAGTCGACTATGTCGACCAGGTCAGATCCGGGCCTCACTTGATTTTCCTTCGCCGCTGCCTTATTCTTCTTTTTAGAAGAGGGAATTTGAAGCCCGACCCTCGCGAGCCTATCAGGATCCATGACGGTCCAACTTTATTTGTTAGCCGTAGCACACCTCAATTGTGAATTGAGAAATTAACGACATATGATACAATACTTAATTCATATCTATTTGTAAAACACACGTGACATGAAATCCTAAGGGAAGTCATGTGTTCAACCAATTCATAAATTTATTACTAATGATTGTTTCATAATTATCCCGTTCTTATTGTAGTTATCACTATTAATGAGCATGAAAACTCGGGGAACTAATATGCATATACAAAAAATGAGAGCACGAATCTCAAAGAGAACGAATAACCAAGATGAAAGGGCCTCCTTTCGAGATAAGCAATCAACTAACATTCAAGGCCAAGAATGAAGTCGTGTATCCAAACTTGAGATATGTTTGAGCTCCGAAGATGGCTCCCCACTTGGCAGCGACAAGACTTGTCGAAAGTGAGACGTAAATTATCTCGATGGCGAGTCTAGTCGAATACCCCGTGCGGGCTGCGACAAGATCCGCTTAAGACCTTGCAATATTAGGAGATGTTGTCGAGGGGACGAACTAACTAGTTAGATGGGACACGAGCCTTGTAATACTTGAGCCAAATGAAAAATGAGCCACAACTCACTACGAAAAAAGTCATTTTATCACATTCGACTAACCAACCCCGCATTCGGACCGATCAACCACTTCACAACTGACTGTTTTGGTTGAGTGTGCCAAAATACACCAGGCAAGATCGTCATACGACTGAACACCTCGACTGACAAACACGTACTACAAAAAACACATGTGTCATTTGGTTAGTCACCTCAGTTGATTGACTTCAAGCCAACCAACCAGTCAATTACTGCAAATATTGAAACTTAAATTGTAATACGAATATGACATAAAATCTATATAATTGATTTAAACCTTAATGACATTAAGAACAGTTTTCATGACCGTTCTTTTCTTTTCCATAATCATTCAAAGCACATTTCTATAAATACGAAGTAAAATTATGAGTAAATATATATTTTCTCTCAATTCTCCCAATGAAATGAAGATCCCAAACATATTCTACTTTCACTTATTGTAAATATATATTTTCTCTCAATTCTCCCAATGAAGATCCCAAACATATTCTACTTTCACTTATTTCTCCCATTCACTCGGCTCGAATTCTCGAAATTTGATTCATAAATGACAAACTAGGATCCAATGCATGAAAATGTGTATTTTAATTTTTAAGAGTTAATGATACTATTTTTGATGTGATGTTAGAGATGTGTGTAAGATTTTAAATTTGCCATTAGATGTGCCAATTCGTAAAAGTTTTGCATGTAAATGCTAAAATGCCCATTTTTATTATTTGAAATTATACAATAGAACAATTTCACGTGTGAAAGCAACCAAAAAGAGCGGCTCACACTCTTATGAACACAGAGACTCTTTTGCCGCCACCAATTGGGGAATTTTGACGGTCAAACTACAACGCATTGGAGAAAAGCCGAAGAGCGCCGTGCGGATCAATTTATTTTATTATTTTTCA
>NW_018164496.1:2077058-2090992 GCF_001263595.1 Phalaenopsis equestris
CCGCTGCCGCCTACACCCCCCGCCGTTGAGCCCGCCAACCTCGGCCGACCACCACCAACCTCCGTCGACCACCGCGTACCGTCGTCGACCACCGCCTACCATCGTCGACCACCGCCTACCATTGTCGACCACCGCAGATCGTCGTCGATCACCGTTGATATCCGTTGACCTCCGCCAACTGTCGTCGACCATCGCTAACCATTATCGTCAATCACTATCAACCATACGTCGTCACTCATCGTCGTGTGACATGAGCTCATCATTACGGTTAACGTGTCAACGACCTACGTGGTTCACAGCTCGTGCAACTCCCGACTTTGGCCCCTACGGCCTACAGATGTCATTCATATTTATCCACTACAACTTACGTGGTTCACAGCTTATGCAACTCCTGATTACGTCCCTCGAGACCTATGGATATCATTCATATTTGCCCCTACGGCTTATGTGGTCCACAACTCCTGTAACTACTTACTACGGTTTCTTACAACTCGTGCAACTCCCGACTTTGGCCCCCACGGCCTACAGATGTCATTCATATTCATCCACTACAACTTATGTGGTTCACAGCTTATGCAACTCCTGATTACGTCCCTCGAGACCTACGGATATCATTCATATTTGCCCCTACGGCTTATGTGGTCCACAACTCCTGTAACTACTTACTACGGTTTCTTTAGCCAATCAACGTTTCTGGTGCAACCATTTACAACACATACAACGAACTACTATCTTCACAACAATCAACAATAACCATTGCAACTTGTTCTCACCAAGAACTTCAGCCAGATTATAGTTATAAAACTTTGTAATTTCATCTTCCCTAATTTAGGAAAAAAATGAACATGTGTATTCATCATTTATAGTAGATTATTTCAACCGAGCTAGATCCTTTTGTTTTTTCCCCTTTCAAAGGTTTTCCACGTAAAAAATCGAGGCGTCTCCTCTTACTTACTTTTCTACTGTTATATGTGTGTGTTGAATTCTTATGCAACGCTAAGACGATAATCTATCACTCACCACAACGAATTTTCTTGTGCGCATCAAGGTCAAAGTCGACCGAGCCTAAAAGCTTATAAGAAAATTACTAAGTGATCCATATAAAAGCCATTCTTCTGAAAATGAGTCAGGAGGGTGTCTAGAACATTAACTTCATCATTTATAGTAGATTATTTCAACTGAGCTAGGTCCTGTTTGTTTTTCCCCTTTCAAGGGTTTTCCACATAAAAAATCGAGACGTCTCCTCTTACTTACTTTTCTACTGTTATATGTGTGTGTTGAATTTTTATGCAACGATAAGACGATAATCTATCACTCACCACCACGAATTTTCTTGTGCGCATCAAGGTCAAAGTCGAACGAGCCTAAAAGCTTATAAGAAAATTACTAAGTGATCCATATAAAAGCCATTCTTCTAAAAATGAGTCAGGAGGGTGTCTAGAACATTAACTATAAGAAAAACGACTCGATACAATAATATATCTTGTAAAAGAGTCATTTCCACGAGGCAAATAAACTCTTTGTCATGGATTGAAGCTAGAAAACCAAGCTATGTTAGTCGACCAAACCCTTGCGATTAAGCTTAGCCAACCGGGCCAACTCAGTCGAGCAAAGCTAACTAAATTTTAAGCTTGTCAAACCATGCATGACCATACCACGATTCTTCACTTATAAAATACTAAGAATATCCAAATATAGACCATCTCTCAAGGAGGATAAATTTTCAAATTAGATGGTATAAATGCCAAAAGTAAAATTTAGATATTAGAGATATAAATACATAAAAATAGGATGGTATGTATGTAAATTTATCTAATATTTAAATATTAATGGTAGAACGTTGGTTTCTTTTTGGGTGAAATTTAATCAGGTGAATATAAAATATCCAATATAAAAAAAACTTCGGTACGGCGCCTAAGTGCCGACACGCTTTTCCCTCTCCTTTAAATACCCTTGTCACCTTTGACATTTTTACGCTGCTCGTTGCTCAGAGGGAGAGAAGATCGCCGGAAAATATTGCCGACGGGCTCCTACCTTCGGCGCCACCTCTCAATCCAGCGTTCCACCAGTCAATCTCGCACGCCCATCAATTCATCACGCCTTTCACCTTTAACCCCTTGTCTCCATCTCGAAAGTCAAACAGCCCCTTAGGGTTTCCAGGTTCTCAGTGATGGTGGCGGTGGAGACCGTCGGCGCGATTGAAGTGGAGGAGCGGATCCCGAAGGAGGCAAGGCGGATTCTACACTCGCTGGCATCGGAGTGGAGCGATGTGGCGGATTCGCGGGCTTTGGAAGTGGTGCAGCTCAAGGGGGCAATGACGAACCAGGTGTTTCAGATTAATTGGAGGGTGGATGGGATGAGGGATAGGAAGGTTTTAGTTAGGATCTATGGGGAAGGGGTGGATTTGTTATTTGATAGGGCTGATGAGATCCGGGCGTTTGAGCTTGTGTCGAGGCACGGGCAGGGGCCGCGATTGCTTGGGAGGTTCACGAATGGACGCGTGGAGGAGTTCATTCATGCTAGGGTATGGTATTTTTTGGGTATTGATGATTTTTTCTAAGCTTTTATTGATTTTTTTTGCCTTTGTTGTTGATTTGTAGGAGATTAGCTGATTCCTCTTTTATTTTCCCTAACTGGATTTATTTCCCTAAACTGAACGAGTTGTTATTTTAATTATAGTTCCCCTCTGAACTTTCTAGGAAGCCGCTGGGTGATGGAATGTATTAAACTGCAGTCTTTGGTCTTGGATGCTTTCTTTTAGAAATTGTCCGAATTTGCAGGAGACGTGATGTATATGTGTATATATATATATATATATATATATATAATGCAGGATAACTTCAAATTTGTTTTATTTTTATGTATCATTTTCAGTACGTGGTGATTTAATATGAAAAAAAGCGACCTTTTTTTGGAATAATTTATTCTATAACTTTTTCAAAGTTGTATTTAACACATCGCTGCTTTACTGATTTTGACTTTATAATTTTAAAATTTTATCTTCTTCAAATCACTGTCAGACTTATCTTGGCACTAACTCTTGCAATCTGTTTTTTGTCAATATTGAACATGTTTAATTCTAAACTCAGTCTTAACCCAAACTTTGGCTAAACTGGGTTGCATCACAAAAATTTTATGACCAGGATTTGCTTTTTCTTTAGCTAAGTTGCTATGATTTAGTAACGGCAAGAAAGCCGACTTCGTTTTACGCACTTTAATTTCCTGGCAACAATTCGCCTTTTAAAAGCGCATGCCTTGTCGCATACAAGTTTTATGATTATATTATAATGCGTGGTAGGTACATATGGTTTGCGTGTACTTGTTATTTTTTTTTTTCAGTTTAAACTTTTTCTCAACCTTTTTATTAATCTTTTGAATTTCATGGTTGAATTTACAATCTTTTTGACTCTCAAATTATGCTTTTGTTTTGTTGAATATTTTACAAATCTGCAGGCTCTCGGGCTTCTTCTCTGCTCTTCAAAAACTTGAGATGACTTCTTTTTTCGTATGTTACTTGGCTGGATCTAATTCCCGAAATTGAAGAAGTTGTCTTATTGTATTTTTTTTTTAATTCATGCAAAACAATTTGGTGCTCTTTTCTAGTAGAATCTCAGTTTTTGATCCCCTTGCCCGTCTTCCCCTATCTAGGGATGGTTTTTGTTGAAGTATTTTGCTACTGATTTTCACCTGCATGCATTATCTTCCTTTTTGAGGTGTTGTGGGGTTTAAAATGGTAATGCGTGTCCAGACATTGATAATGGGAAAATGTTTGGGTATGGACATGAGACAATTTTTGTAATGGTGAATTTCATTTTTTTTTTATTAACTTTGAGATGATTGAACTAAATGGCTAATCAATCAAAACTTAAATCCGCTCATTTCAAAGCAAAATAGAAGTTAAAAAAATCATTATGCCCGAATTTTTATTTTGATTTCTAGATCCAATATATTTTTTTGATAATTTGTACATATTATCGAGAGTACCATACTTTTTGTCATTTGGTTATGCCAGCTTAGCATATGTTCGCCGCTTGTGTGATTTATGATTGTTTTAAGGAGGATGTACATACATACCACTCAATTCCTATGTATTTACATATCTAACTTCTAAACTTCAGTTTTTGCATACATGCCACTTACCTGTGTATGAAAAGGTATGTTTCAAGTTTTAAAAGTTAAAATAGTAATATGAAAGATTTAAACTGTATAAATGTAAAAAATAAATTTTAGGTGTTTGATATGTAAATATATAAAAATTGGTAAGTACATATGCAAATGCCCCTAGTTTGAAAAATTTTTGGCAGAATTCTCTCGTGAAGTGAGATAAATTTTTTCCCTATGTTTATAAATATTTTAAAATTCTTTGTTTTCAAAAGTAGATATTAAGGGTGGACTTTTAAAGATCTGGTTATAATTGGGAAGAAGACTATTGAAGGCTTGGTCAATTGATACTTATTTTCTCATACTTGACATCTTTCCCATATTCTGAATGTGGATGTCTTGCTTTGTATTATTTACTGGCCGTGTTATGGTAAAGCACACACGTTAATCGCACAAGTATACATATCAATCAAGTGGTTAATGAATTTTGAGTCTAAGAATCGTATTGTTAATTTTCAAATAAGTATAAATGCTAGTTTACTATTCCTAAGTTTATTTCAAAATATTTAAGATTTTTAGGTTTGAAAATTTTTAATACCTAAAAAAGAAAACTTAAAGCATGAGATTGTGTTTTTCTACTAGCCGGAAAATTCTTTAATTGGTTTTGTAAAACCTAGGTTTCTTTAAGCTATTCTTCCAATGCAGTTGACAATTTGGGACTAGTACTTCTTATTCTCTCCAAGATATAAAAAGGGTTAAAATTTCATATTATAATCATGTTCTCTTAACTTTGCAAGAATTCCTAGACAACCAAATTCCCCTAAAAGGATTGTAAGAGTCGATGACAATATTCTCATTCCAACTAATTTTTTTTTTTAAACCTAGTTGTGCTTTTAGCCTTCTTCCATGGTCTTAGATTACATCTAGTTACAATAATCTAAATATTAATTTGAATATAAATCAAAATTAGAAGGTTAAAACATCAACTTAAGATTTCAAAAGTTTAAGAATCTAACTTGATTTCCTTTAGATTTTAAAGAAAAACTAATTCAAAAAAGAGATTGTTTAGTACTAATCATTGCTTAAAATAACAACATAAAGCATTAACTCCATTCAAACCAAATTTAATCAAAGTACAAATTAGATAGAAAGAACCAGGATGACGAAATCTTTCTCCCCAAAAATAGATTGCTTCCTTGATCTCCTCCTTACACACTACAGTGACAAAAACACTCACTCATTTCAGTAAACACAAAACACTCACTCTTTAATCCGCTCCTCTTCATCTATATCTAAAGTGTCACGAGAATCTCCAAAACACTCACTCTTTAATCCACTCTTGCTGTTCATCATGAGAGTCTCCAAAAAAATATCCAATAGAAAGTTTCTCCAAAAAAATCATCAAAATCGCCCTAAGACTGTGGGCGACGACGACGCTAACAAGGTGGTGCCGAGCTGTTGGTGTGGGCGAGGCTGTGCTGGTCAAGGTGGCACGACAATACTAACTTTGGACGCCGAAGCGTTTGCCACCTGGCGCTCCAATGTCCTACTATTTGTCTTTTGTTTAGAATTTGGTACCTTTTATCCGCCGATGCACCGAGGGGCTAAGGCGTCGGGGCTAGGCATTGGAGCACATGGATATTGATGCTTGGATGTTATCTTCTTTGAACTTTGCAAATATAGGAGTAGCATCTGGTTCTAAGGCGCTCTCCTCAGAAGTCATGTCGCTTACCTTCCGACTTTGCTTATTTTAAGTGCCTCTGCTTTTTTTTTTGTATACTATACAGACACACCAAATATACTCACAAGAAGCATCAAATGATACAAATAATACAAGATGCTACTTATTGTACTTTTTTGCTTCTATTATAAAATGACACAAGTAAACACGCCATACAACATTAAACATTTAATACTCATTATATGCACTTATTGTACTTTTTTGCTTCTATTGAAATAATTAAATATGAATCCTATCTTTCAACCAAATACAGCAATTCAAGCTTCTAAAGTGGATAATACTTTAGTTGATGGGTTTTATTTGGTTTAATTGCATTTGAACATACTCAAAATGTTTTTGAGCTTTTTTTATGGCAAACACGTTGTAAGATTGTCTACCTCTGCTACAATGTTGTATTTGGGCTTTTGTATCTAGTATCTTTTAAAATTAAAAATTTGGAAGTATACTCACTATATTGGGAATTGCAAGATAACTGGGTATAATCATGTTAACAGCATGGCAATCTGGTTTATTTATTTATTTTTTAAGTATGGGAAATTTACTTACATACCACAATTCCTATTTATTTTACACATCTAACACCCAACGTTTGATATCCACACTTCTAACACCTCGGTTTCTTAAACCTATACATGAAAAGGTGTATTTCACTTTTGAGAATGTAGTGATGGTGATATTTTTTTATGTGATGTTTAAGATATTATTGATATACATGTAAATATGAATGTTTAGGTGTTTGATATGTAAATATATAAGAATTGTGTGGTATATATGTAAATGTCCATTTAGGTTTTTCTAAAATTGTTCTGAACTTATCTTCTGTGTTTGTGATAACCAGACCTTATCAGCAGCCGACCTGAGAGACCCAGAGATATCTGCTCTCGTAGCATCAAAACTTAGGGAGTTTCATGACCTTGATATGCCTGGTCCAACCAAAGTTATGTTGTGGGATAAACTAAGGTATAATCCAACTCTACTCAATCATGTATTCATTTATACTGCTATTAGGCTAAACAATTTTATAACATGGTTAAATTAACCAAGTACAAGTATCTGTTTTCTCTAGAAACTGGCTCAAAACAGCCAAGGGCTTGTGCTCTTCTCAAGAAGCTGAAGAGTTTCATTTTGATGCCTTGGATGAGGAGATCAATACTTTGGAGAAATTATTGTCAAGGGATGGACAAAGGATAGGATTTTGCCATAATGATCTTCAATATGGCAACATTATGATGGATGAGGAGACAAGACAGATAACTATAATTGTGAGTCTTTGCTCTATATTCTCTTACCTCAATTAATTTCTGTAAATGTAAATTCCCTTTAGAAGATTAAGGTTTTTAGTGAGCATCTAGTTCTCATTGCTGTTGAAAACAAAGAATCATTTGATTGGAGTAACAAACTGAGAGGAAAAAAAAGGAATATCTTATGTTACATCATAAACTTTGAAGAGGTATAAGCTATTGATTATAGGATTTTCAACCATAATATGCACGTATATCTGCTCAATTAAATTAGATTTAGAAATGTTAAGAATGGCCAGTTGAAACTTGTTATGTTATTGTTTAACTTGCGTCTACTACTGATTGGCAAATAGGAATAATAGAAATTAGGATAATCGCTCCAATAATTTTTATTCAATCCCATATCCAATTAAAAATTAGATGTTAGAGAAAAGCACCCGCACCCGATTGTAATGACAATATGAGATTGTAAAAAATAATCAAGGAGAATACCTAGAAAGAATCATGGAGAGTTTATGTTTTGATGAGATTCACCTATCCCAGATATGGAGATAAATGTCCAACAATTCAAAGATAAAAGTATTATATAAATATTTACCCTCAAAGAGTTTTTCACTATCTTCTCACCAATATATTATATCCTCCCTATTTCTTATTCATTCTCCAATGTAAATAGTGATTCCTCTATTTGCTATGCTCACCAGAGATAGAGAAAAATATGTCCCCTTTTAGGTGACTCGGTCTGATCACCCGCCGCTATATCAATAGTCAATTTCTTGTCATGGAGGCCTCAGGTTTCAACTGTTATCCTCAACTTTTAACGATCATTATCAACCACTAATAAAGTAAACCTTTTTATGATACTGAGAAAATAACTAACCTCCAATTACTCCATTGATCATTTCTTCAAATTCGTAATTGACACTTGGCTAAATGAAGGATAAAAAAGAGTGATCTTGGGATCATTTATTTTTTCTTCTTTTATACATTAAAACAAGATAATTTTCATATGAAGACATCAAATGGTGTTAACTGATAAAAGAGGCTTATTATTTTTAGACCTTGTGAGATTGTGAGTAGTATTTTAAACAGACTTGGGACTAACTTCAGGAAATAGAAGTGATTCTAAATTATTTGGGGAGGCAAACCTGCAATAATTCTGAACAATTAATACCAAGAGGATCAACCAAAAGAACTGGATAATTTCTTGGGCATTGTGGTAAATTATAAGATCCAAATTATGATTAGCACTAATTACTGGCAAAGAGATTGGTAAATATTGATTAGATTTTCCTGAGCATTAAAACAAGCCTACAAAATGCAGGCATGAAGGATTCGGTATGGATGGCAATTTCAAAATCAGAATCAAACAGAATAAAATTTGGTTCAAATTTTATTCAAGATCCATGAATTTAGAATATCTTCAAACTCTAACTTACATGAGGAAATATGAGTAATTGAGTTCTCAGATGCTGACAATTCCCCAATTTAAGATTAATTTTTTTATATTTATCTTAAGCAAGATATTCATCCGTATATGACAACCCCTCTCAATTAACTATGGGGTTTGATTGACTTAATTTATTAGTGGTAAGATTATTAATCTTTATCACAACGTTTTGTTTACTATATACTGCTCCTTAATCTTGGTAAACCATCTTCCATACAATTCCCATCTGCCCTTTGCAAGCTCCGACATGACAAAACTTATCCCACCTTGCACCTCCATAATCACATCAATAGTTTTGCCATTGTTTTGATGATTGAAATCATATACATGGTATTTGGTAGTCGAGCGCCCACAACTTCTACTGTCTCATGCTCCACTGAGTCTAGTGGTCCCATTGAACCCACGCCGAGCCCGCCAAATAATCTGAAGATCTATTTTAAGCGTAAGTCTAAAAGGGCAATTTAGTCATTTGTTAGTTATTATTGTTTGAAATAATAGAGTATGCAATGGGTCGGAAAATCTCTCCCAAACTCTAACTCTATGATTCAAGACAACAATCACATACCCTCAAATCTCCAATCCACTCCCCATTAGAGCCATAGTGATGGTGGATGTTTTCATCCTCATATTCCTCTTTTTTCGAGTACTTTTCCTTTGATTTATCAAAATATTCCCCGATTAACCCTTTGGGTTTGCAAATTAAACTGCTGACGGGGTCTCAGATTGCATCTCGATAATCCTCCCCATAATCTCTTCCAAGCTCTCAAATCAATTTACATTGGAAGAAAACCTTTCCTCAATCCCAGACTTAATTTGGCTCATCTCTTTCTCCAATTTCATCTCTAAATCTTCTATTTTTTTTGGCTGTTATTCCTCTAAAAAAATGGGTTTTGATTAGGAAGGAGGAGGAACTAGTGTATGCCAAAATCCCAACATCTCAATCACCTCTAAACTGCAAGGTTGTAAGCCCTTAGTCTGTGTCAACTTCTCTGGTGTCGGCTTCCCAACTAGCACTTATCGCAATTGTATCGCAAGGCTTTTGTCCCGTGTCCCTGTTCTCCATGATTTCGATGCTGCTTCCGCTTGATTGAGTCTGTATCGCAAGGTAGTGTGCCACGATCCCATTGATTGTGTCCAACTACCTCTTTCATGCAGGCATGAAGGATTCGGTATGCCAAAATCCCAACATCTGAATCACCTCTAAACTGCAAGGTCGTAAGCCCTTAGTCTGTGTCAACTTCTCTGGTTTCGGCTTCCCAACTAGCACTTATCGCAATTGTATCGCAAGGCTTTTGTCCCGTGTCCCTGTTCTCCATGATTTCGATGCTGCTTCTGCTTGACTGAGTCTGTATCGCAAGGTAGTGTGCCACGATCCCATTGATTGTGTCCAACTACCTCTTTCCGCGACTATGTCATGACTAAGGCATGTCAATCGTTGCTTTCGATTATGTAGGTGGTTCATATATGTTGCAGTCCCGTCGGTCTTCCCCGTAAGCTCCAATCACGTCATGTATCGTGAGGTTCGATCACTTCTGTAAGAGCCGATCCAGTCATTGGTTTCTGACTAGGTTAAATTACGATTGAAACTCACTATATGATGCAAACAATGAAAGGGAGTGATAGTGGGCTGCTGGTTGGTTCGGCTATGATACCAATTTGATACAATTCTTGGCATAAATTAGGGCAATTAATATTTTATTACAAAAACATCAAATACTGAAGACAAATACAATGATAAGCACTTACTATTCGAGAGGTAAGAAATCTCTCCCAAACTTTAAGCTTAAAACTCCACACACGATCTCTTGTATGTCATCAACCCTAAAAATATTAACGCTATGTATACCAACAACAACAATAATAATAAAAAAAGACTAAATTGCTTTTAGGCTAATAAAAAATAAAATTATCCTTAGGCGATGCACCAGCCTAATATGAGCCTTTCTATTCTCATTTATAATAACCAGATGTAAACTTTTCATGTGGATTTGAATGTAAAGACATGAGTTTAAAATCAAAAGTTTTTTGCACATATTTTTCATTTGGTCTGAACTCAATCCACCATCCCTTAACAAGCTCAATGAACAAAGTTTCCAGATATGTCTTGATGGAAATGTTTTTAACCATCTTAAAATAAAGTAAAGAAAAATTCCCATTCTACATACCTTGTTCTCCATCAAAAGCTGTTTATACATGTCTAAGAGAGCTTTTATTATACTAATTATGGTCCTTTGATGCAATCATGTTGAAGTCAAGTTTCTTTGTCTATGATAGGCATATGAATTATGTTTGCATCTCTAACAGATCCATGTCTTATTGGCTTATTTTGCTAGCTTCGACTAGATTTAAATTTTATTTGATAATTATAATCCTTGATCTATATCTTAGTCCTTTTCATCGAACTATGTTATCCTCTTAATCTCATTATTGTATGCAATGCTTCATTTTCTCCTAAACTCCAAAATTATCCCATCTCTGGTACCATTTAATGAGAATAAAAGAAATAATCTAGACGAAAAACCAAGGAAATAACACCAGAATTTAGCGTGCATGGCGAGATCCACCTAGATCCATGGCTTCATAGAGGTATAACTAATCACCCTTCAAAGGTCACTGATGTAAACCCCAGGAATAAATCTGTCTGCATGATACTAATAATATGACTACCAATCTTTGATCATTCTATTAGCCGCTTATTGGACCTTTTCCTCTTATGGTTTGTTAAATGAAGGAGAAGAATGAATGGTTATTTGCAACCATCAAATTCTTCTCCTTTTATAGAGCAACACGGACTTTAATGCATGAAGTGTTATAGTGAATAAGATCTTGGCTTTAGTTGCCTCCAAAACTAGAAATCAAAATAAGATTTAATCAAAATCTTACCAAAGATGTTCTTGTATTTAAAATAGACTTTGAAAACAACTATGAATTAGATAAATATGCACGAATCTGCTACGCTAGTCGCTAGCCTAAGGGTAATATGATTTTTTGTATATCTAATTTAGTCTATTATTCTTATGGTTGTTGTTGTTGAGTATAGATAAACTTATTTTATTTAGGGTTAGGTTTATGCATGAGATATTGTGTCTTGTATCTTAGGTTTAGGGTTTGGGAGAGATTTCCTACTTCTCAAATTGTAGGAATTGGGAGAGATCGCCCATCTCTCGAATTGTAGGTGTTTATCTTCTGCATTCATGTGAGTTTTTAGTCTTGCCTTGCTTTGATTTAGTGTTTAGGGAAAAATTTTTGTGTTTGCACTAATTTGGTGCTGATTTTCACATTGGATCGTATTAGAATCCTACTACTGATTACCAAATGTGTGATCCAATTTTAATGGAATAAATAAAAACAAATACCTTAATCTCTTTTTGAAAGGTAGCGGATAACCATAAAGCTTATTTTAGCGCATCTTATATCCCTTGCATCATATCATCCAAAAATTTTAATGGCATTTTTTAAAAATTATTTATAGGTGCAGTTGCATACATACCACAACATTCTTATGTATTTACATATCTAACATCTAAAAATTCATATTTACCTGCATACCGCTCAAATCTTTAATCCGTCAAATGTTTTACGATATTACCATTACTACCTGTTCAAAAGTGAAACACACATTTTCATGCATCGGTCGATCGCACCTATGTGTATTATATGTAAATATCGAACTTTGGGTGTTAGCTATGTAAACACATAAAAATTGTTTGGCAATGTGTACTAGTATTCATATTCGCTTATATTTTCCTCTATAATGCCTTTTGTAGGATTACGAGTACGCTGGTTTCAACCCTATCTCATATGATATTGCTAACCACTTCTGTGAAATGGCTGCTGACTACCATACAGACACCCCTCATATCTTGGACTACAATAAGTACCCCGGTTCGTACTTGGTGCTAAATATTTACTAAAAAATTGCAATCTTTTAAATTAATTTTGCATGTTTTCTTTGCCAGATCTTGAGGAGCGCAGAAAATTCGTTGAGATGTATCTGAAATCTTCAGGTAAGCTTTTGTGACTTCTTAGCAAGTCATTAAATTTGTTCTGAGACATGTGTAGGAAGATTTGCATACATATCACTCAATTTCTATGTATTTGCATATCTAACACTTAAACTTCAATTTTTACATTTATGCCAACATACCTAATCATGAAAAGGTGTATTTCTCTTTTTTTTTAAAATTAAAATAATGATATTTTTTAAGGGAAAATTACATACATAGCGCCTATTTCTTATGGAGTTACCGATCTCACACCTAAACTTCTGTTTTTATACACAAAGTACTTTACCTATGGATGAAAAGATGTATTTGACTATTAAAAGGTGATAATGAGTGCTGCTTTTCTTATGATTTTTGTAATTATGAAAGTTTAGGTGTAAGGTATATATGAAAGTTTTCTGTGATAGGAAGGATTTGGGTGGTATAAATGTAAACAATAAAGTTTAGATGCTAGATATGTAAATACTTAAGAATTAGGCGGCATGTATGTAAATGTCACAAATTTTAATTGATTTTTTTTATATTGCATTTATCTCAAAGCAATTTTATTTGCTTTGAGATTCGTCTTGTCCAATTCTTATTTTCTCAGGATTTTACATACATACATGCCACCCGAATATATCCAAACTAAATTTTAAACTTTGGCTTTTACATTTATACCACCCGAATATTTTATATCACATAAAAAAACACCACACACCACAGTTTTAACTTTTAAAAAATGAAATACATATTTTCATGCGTAGGCAAGGCGGTATGCATGTAAAATTTGAATTTCAGGCGTTGGATATGCAAAAGTATAAGAATTAAATTGGGGTATGTATGTAAATCTTCCTTTTATATCCCAACGTGGATGTTTAGAATGCTTTTTCCTCTAATTTCTGAAGGTGAAGAACAAACCAAAGAGGAGATTGAGAGCATACTCAACTCAATAGAGCACTACACACTTGCGAGTCATTTAGTCTGGGGCCTATGGGGCATAATTTCGGTAAGCTCTTAAGATTCAATATGTTTTATATGTTTTTGCTTTTTAGTCCTCGTAAAAAAATAATTTTGCTCTGTATATCCATATCAAAATTTGTATGTAATTATCCCCTAAAGTTTTATTTTGCTTTCTCATGCTCTGCACTCGTTGGAATGCAGGAACATGTGAATGAGATTGATTTTGACTACATGGAGTATGCCAGGCAAAGGTTTGAACAGTTCTGGCTGAAGAAAACTGCCATTTTTCAGTCTCAGCCTTTTCAATCTTAGCGTGGATGCATATGTAAATAAATAATTATTTGTTTGTGTTCTTGCCTTGTAACATAACGATCTTATATTTTTCAGTGTGATGGGTGTGCATGTTTGATTTCTCCCCCCCCCCCCCTGGCGGTTTCCCCACGGTAATTTTCTTC
>NW_018164496.1:2091806-2122861 GCF_001263595.1 Phalaenopsis equestris
ATTTATTCGTGTTGTTCGTGTTCGGCTCGCTAACTTAGCGAACGAGCCGAACACGAGTTGTTCGCGAACAACGAGCCATAGACCTAATTGTATTTGCTTTCAGGGAAATTTACATGTGTGGCACACAATTTTTATGTATTTACATCTCACACCTAAACTTTCATATTTACATACATAGCATTTGGTGCTTTGAAGCTATCGCAGAAAAAGCTACGTTCGATTTAAAAATAATGATGATAATGCTTTTTTATAATGAGATTAAAATTTTGAGTTTGTAAATATTAAATTTTGATGTGGGATATGTAAATATATAAGAAGAAAAATAGGAATAATAAATAAATAAATAAATAAAGTTTAAACGAGCTTAAATTAAACACATAAATTTTAGTTAAAAATTTTAGGATATTAATTTTTATGAAATATGTGCTCCTTATATAGAATATTGTTCAAAATATTAAAAAAATAGTTTTAAATTTAAAATAATTTTTTGTTAAATCAATAAAATTATATTAAAATATTAGTATTTTCTTATTTAAGTTATTTTAAAATAATTTAAATATTTGTTGTGTCTTTAGGTTCAAACATTGAACTGAAAACCTTTGTTTCTTCATGTTCGTTGTCTAGTTTGATTTTCACAATCTTGAATGCTACTTTTCATTTTATTTTATGCATCATTTATGTTTTATTAAACCCATTACTTGAAAAGATAAACTAATAAGCCGGCCTAAATAGAGCTTATTTTAGTTATCCCACCACAACATCTCTTTAAAGGCCCTAATTTTTCACCATAAACTGCAAATCACACCTCCATATCTTTAACCAATAATTCTTTTATATTTTCAACCACCAATTCGATTATCAGGACTCCAACCACCATTAGACGAGAAGCAATTAGGGTTGGCGATGAGATCGATGGTGTGCGAAAAAGAGCATGTATTTAATGAAAAATTATTCTATTAGGACAAAAGACGAAAAATTTACGTCTGGAGTCCAGTGGTCATAGGCCACGCCCCTCTAAAAAACTTACCAACCCGTGTATTAGTTCACTTGTCACGTGGCAAGTGCCCAGTGGACTCTAGACACAAATTTGTGTCTGGTATCATGATAGAATAAGCGCTCATATTTGATAGAACCCGTAAGGAAATGCATTAAAATGAAGGAATTGATGATAACAAGATGTGTGAAGGAGGAAAATAGTTTACATGATAGGGCTAGAATGTCTTAAGGAGAAAAGTTATTCGCAAATGATTTGACCAAATGAAGACCTCTATGGGATTGCAAATATTTATAAGAGTGACAAAATATAAAGAGATTCAATTCATGATTGAAGTAACTTTAAATTAGGTCTAAATGCAGGTTTGAATAAGGATAGAATAAAATGTTTTGCCCCTGCTTTAACGTTCGGCTAGGTTGAGTTGGTGCTGCCGGATGACCGAAGTTGATTAGCTTCGAGTCTGCAAAATTGACTCATTTAACTAAACTTTGTCTGTTAGTTGATTTAGTCTGATTATTGGCCCTTGATCTCTATATGAGTTGTTCCCATCAACATAATTAACTAGGTTATTGTGCAGATGGAGAATTAAAGTAACTTGATAGATAGCTTATTCTTTAATCGGATGACCGAAGTTGATTAGCTTCGAGTCTGCAGAATTGACTCATTTAACTAAACTTTGCCTGTTAGTTGATTTAGTCTGATTATCGACCCTTGATCTCTATATGAGTTGTTCCCATCGACATAATTAACTAGGTTATTGTGCAGATGGTGAATTAAAGTAACTTGATAGATAGCTTATTCTTTAATAAGAGAACCCTTTGAGATGATTGTGAAGCTCTATTGTATTACCAATTATTGGTCTCTGATGAGGAACCACAAGGACAACTGGTGATGCAAGGAGACGAATCTTTTCTTTGGGTCGGATCTGTCGAGATCTTGATAGATGCATTCAGTTGGACATTCAACTTGGGTGTTTACCTGTTTTGCTCTAGTCTGAGCGGCTTGAAGTCAGATTGTTCTTTTCATCATTCTTCTGGCTCGGTTAGCCTTCGTCTTTGGCTCAGATTACCATATCCAATTGGTTAAGTGAGACCTTTTGGTCAATTTTTAGTGAGTTCCCCTTTATTACACTTCATTCCATCGTGGCTGTTGAATCTTCTCAGGATTTTTGTTGACATATTCTTGATGTACAATAAAATAATTACTTTTTCTTAAAGAAAAAAAAATAAATGAATATACATGCGAATTACATAAATTGATTCAATAATTTTTAAGAAAATATTCAGAATCAACATAATTTAAAGCTCGATGGCACTAAAAAACAATATAAAATTAATTCAATATGTTGAAACAAATAATACCGAAAAAAACTCGAAAAAAAATTTGTGCACATCGTCTGTACGCGAGCTACGTACGGATGACGGATACGATACACTGACGAAAAAACGTCGCTGGTGCATCGCGTCCGTCCGCACACAGCTCACATACGCAAAATTTTCTCAAAATTCACATGCATGCCGCACAATTCCTATGATCTGCATATCAAGACGCCCAAACTTTCGTTTTTTACATTCATAACACTGATATCATAAATTTGTGTATGGTTTGTATAAAATAAATATATATTTTACCTTTTATAAATAAAAAAAATGATATATAATATATGATATATTAGACGCTTGCAAATATGTAAAGCTAGGTGTTGGATATGCAAATAAATAAGAATCGTGTCATGCATGCAAAATGCCCCAAATTTCCTCTCTCATCTCCAGTCAAGTAGCCATCAGACTGACGAGCAAAGCGGAAGGAAGCAATCGCGCTCACCGGAATCATGTTTCTTCAAAGGGTAAGCCATTGCTCAATCGGCCTTTCCCTTCTTATAAATCTTCAATCTCTAGGGCTTCTAAAAACTCTGTCATCTTATTACCCAAGAAATTCGAACCTTGCAGGCATGGAGGCAAGTTGCTTTCGGGGTATACGGATTCACCCAATTCACCAAATCTGGTTTTCAGTAATTTCTACTCTCTTTCCCCTTTCCCTCACTCAAATTATCGTAGATTGTAATAATTGAGGAGAAAATTTGTTCTTCGGAGAGATTAAATCTTATCAGAATACTGTGCTGATTCTGCAATATTTTGATTCAGAGAACATTCGAAGAAGTTCAAGGCGGAGGATATGGGGGTTCAAATGGAAGGGAAGAATTGTTTGGTGACAGGAGGAAATTCCGGCATTGGTTTTGCTACAGCTGAGGGTCTTGCTTCACGGTAATGATTTTATTTTTTTAAAATTTAATTTATTATTTTTGTCAGATGAGATGACATTTCAAATTCTATTTTCTGGAGTAATTGATTGAATTTTGTTTGCCGGTGAACTTTCTGAACTAATGAATTTAATAATGTTGTATGACCATATAATATAACATATTGTTATAATGCCACTTTAATCCTTGCGTTTATATTAATTTACAACAGTCAATTGTTTTTATTGAATTTTAACCTTAGATGAGTTAACTAACCCTAGATTTGTTATGAATTAGGCTAGACCTAATTCAAATATTGGAGAGAAAATAAAACAAAATAAAGAAAAAAATACAATCCAAATAAAAAAATTTAGGAAGGTTTACATGCATACCTCTCAATTTTTGATGTATTTACATATCTAACACCTACCCTTTAATTTTCACATTTATGTCATCTTATCTACACATCAAAATATGTATTTCACTTTTTAAAAGTTAAAATAGCGGTTTTTTTAATGTCATATGAAAAGAGTTGGGTGGTGTAAATGTAAAAAAATTAACGTTTAGCTGTTAGATATGTAAAACATAAGAATTGGGTGGTATGTATGTAAATGCCTGTAAATGTTTCAAAATTTTATATTGGTTTGCTGAATTGATGGCTAAAATGTGTTACGACTTCTATTAGACTTTTACGATAATAAACTCTTAGATATCAAATATAACGATAGAGTCCAAGGGAAGACAATAAATAATACCACAAAATTTTAAAATTTAGAAAAAATGATTTCTCATAATCAGTTTGGATTTATGCCGGGCAGGCCTACTATGGAAGTTATACATTTATTAAGAGGTTTGATGGAGAAGTGCAAAGAGAATAAGGAGGATCTACATATATTTTTTATTGATTTAGAAAAAGCTTACGATAGAGTTCCAAGAGAAGTCCTTTGGAGAGTTTTAGAGAATAAAGACATCGATATGATTTTTATTCAAGACATTAAAGATATGTATACTAGAGCTGTCATTTGTGTTCGAAAAAGAGGATTGACTAAGTATTTTTCTATTTCAGTTGGATTACATCAGGGATTGACTTTAAGCCCATATCTTTTTGCTTTAGTTATGGGTGCTTTTACTGGACATTTACATGAGGATGTACATTCAGGGGCGGAACCAACCTCTTTTTTTAGTGGAGTTAAACTGCCCCTCAAACCCAACATGAAAAGGGTCAGGGCAACAAAAGAGCAAAGTAATATTTCAGGAGAGACAAAACTTAAATTTCAGGAGGGGCAAATGACCAAATTTCCTTTCCATATGAGTTAAAAATCTAAACTTGAGAGGCAGTGGGGAAGTGCCCCTTGGACCCTACCTAGGTCCGTCCTTGTGTACCTTAGTGTATGCTTTTTGCTGATGATATCCTTCTTGTAAATAAAATTAGAGAAAGAGTCCAAGAAATACTTGAATTATGGAGGTCTAACTTCAGGTCTAAAGGCCTTCGTTTGAGAATATCTAAAAGTGAATACATGGAAAATAATTTTATTTGTAGTTGCTCTAGTGGCGGAGTTGTAACAATGGCGATCAAAATCATTAAAATATGTGAACGCTTTAGATATCTCGGGTCTATTGTTCAAAATGATGGCGATATAAATGGGGACGTTATTAGTAGAATTTGAGTTGGTTGGTTGAAGAGGAGGAATGCATCGGGTCTGTTCTGTGATAGAAAAGTACTGCTTAGGCTGAAAGAAAAATTTTATAAGATGGTGGTGAGACCTGCAATGCTCTATGGTGCAAAATATTGGCTTTTAAAGAGAAACATTAAACAAACTTTGGTGTTGTTGACATGAGAATGCTTAGGTGGATGAGCGGGATGACACTTAGAGATGAAAGGCGAAAGGAATATATACAAGATAGTGTTGGTGTAGCTCCAGTGACAAACAAGATTAGAGATAGTCATCTTAAATGGTTTGGTCAAATTAAACGTCGACCATCTGATGATCAGATTAGGAGAGTAGATGTTTTAGATTCGACTTATGTTAAGAAAGGCAGAGGTAGACCTAAAAAGATATTAGCATATTGTATAAAAAAATGATCTTAATTTATTAGAATTAAATGAAATTATGACACTCAATAGGATGCAATGGAGAAAAAGGATGGAGAAAAAAAGGATTCATGTAGCTGACCCTACTTAGTGGGATGAAGATTTGTCGTTGTTGTTGAGATTTTCAAAATAACTTTATGAAACAAATCAAAAGTATATCCATAAGTCATTTTTCTATGAGACCTTAATTACAAGCCATTACATAACGAGATTCATGCTAGTGGGATGATCAAATGGCTCATTTCCACCTTTTAGTCTCTAGCATGTATTTTAATTTTGCTTACTACATTAGAATGGATTCTGGGAGAGTTATTCTAGTAATTAAGGCAAATTTGAATGTTTTTAAAAAGGGGCATTTACATACATAGCACACTTCTTATGTATTTACATATATCACACCTAATTTTTCATATTTACACACAACACTTAAATCTTTAATATCAAATAAAAATAGTACTAGTACCACTTTTTAAAAATGAAATATACATTTTTATGCATAGGTTTAATTGAAATAATTGTTAAAAACCTACTTTGTACATTGATAAGATGGACTTAAATCGGGTATTACAATATTTTACAAAGAAATCCCTAGACTTCTTCAATATTCCCTTTTTACTAACAAGACCTTAAATAAGGTTCAATTCTTGAACCCCCACAAGATGGGCAAAAGATATTCACCAAGCCTATCTTGTCACATAACCTAGGAAAATCTAATGAACTAAGTCCTTTAGTGAGACAATCAACCACTTGCTCTCCTGTGTCTACTTGACTTAGCTCCAGTAGCTCGTTATTTAGCTTCTCCTTCATGAATAATCTATTAATCTCCACATGTTTGGTTTTATCATGTTGCACTGGGTTATTGTCAATGTTGATTGCTGACTTGTTTTCACACCACAACTTCATTTAAGTTCCTTGATCCACCTTGAGCTCTACAAACAAGGCTCTCAGCCACATCATCTCGGCTACTCCTAAGGTCATGGTCATGTACTCTGCCTCTGCTGTTGACCTCGCTACTACAAACTATTTCTTGCTATTCCAAGTGAACAATGCAGTATCCTAAGGTGGATCTTTGGTCATCTTCACAACTAGCCTAGTCAGCATCACAAAAGCCCTCAATGTCTACATGCCCATTTTTTCTTGAAGATCTAACCCCTTCACTGGTGCACTCTTCAGGTGCCTTAAAATATGTACACTGCATCCATATGTCCATTCATTGGATCATGCATACAGCGACTCACCAAGCTCATTGCAAAAGAGATGTCGGCTCAAGTGTGACACAAATAGATCAGACGACCCACCACTATCTAGTACCTCTCACAATCAATAGATTCTTCTGCCACTGCACTCAGTTTTACCTCTGGTCAATTAGAGATACTGTATGTTTGCACCATAACATGTATGTTTTTGTGAGGAGATCTAATATATACTTTCTCTGGGACAAGACCACTCCCTCAAATTTACAAGTCACTTCAATCCCGAGAAAGTATCTGAGTTATCAATGATTCTTCATCTCAAATTCATTGCCCAATTTTACCTTTAGTTGGACAAATTTTGTCTCATTATCACCGGTGACAATGATGTCATCAACATGTACAACAAATGTTGTGGTGTGACTTTCATGTTGTCAAAAGAATACCATATTATTTGCATTGTTCTGCTGATATCCAATGCCCACCATGTCCTTTTTAAACTTGTTAAACCAGACTTGAGAAGTCCACGGGCCTACACACTTTGCCAATTTTTTGGATTATACCAAATCCTGGTGGTATCGCCATATAAATCTTCTCCAGTAACTCACCATGAAGGAATGCATTATTTACATCAAGTTGGTGTAATTTTTATCCATCGTACACTTCTAGAGAAACTTGTGTTCTCACTGTGCTAATCTTTACTATTAGTGCAAATATTTCGTTATAGTGAATGTCATATGTCTAACTGTACCTTCTCGCCATTAATCGTGTTTTTTTCTGCTCCATCTTCCCTTATGGAGTTTGCTTCAATGTGAAGATCCACTAGCACCTAACACCTTTTTTTTCGCTGATAGTGGTATTATCTCCCATGTTAAATTCTTATCGAGAGCCCTAAGCTCTTCATGCATAATCATTTTTCATTTAGGATCCTTCTTAGCAATCCACCAACACTTGGGGATAGATACAATGTCCAAAGAAGCAATGAAAGCTTCCGGAATATGAAACAAAGTTATGTTCGCACCTAAAACGATCGAGAGAATGTCCCGCATTGCTGCGAGAGATCCTCCTTAAGGTTAGGAGGTTGGGAGAAGGAGGAATCATATGACCTGAGAGTTTTGAGTCGGAGGTGTTTGGTGTAAAGATTGTTACTAGTGCAAAGCTTTCATTATAGTGAATGTCATATGTCTTACTTTACCCTTTCACCATCAGTCGAGTTTTTTACTGCTCCACCTTCCCTTATGAAGTTTGTTTCACTGTGAAGATCCACTTGTACCTAATAACTTTTTTTTCCACTGATAGTGGTACCATCTCCCATGTTCGATTTTAATCGAGAGCCATAAGCTCCTCATGCATAGCCGCTTTTCATTTGGGATCCTTCTTAGCAAAGACAATTTCTACAGAAGCAATGAATGCATCCAGAATATGAAACAAGGTTATGTTCTCACCTACATGATCGAGAGGATGTCCCGCATTGCTGTCACTAATCCTCCTTAAGTTTGGGGGGTTAGGAGGAGGAGGAATCATATCACCTGAGTGTTATGAGTTGGAGGTGGTTGGTGTAGGTGTTTCAAGAGTAGAGGAATATCAGAACAAGGGACTAGTTGACAAAAGTGACACTGTAGACTCCATTCCCTCATTTTGCTTTTTTCTCCGTATATACACCCTTAGCTCATCTTTAGTCTGAATCCCACTACATCTGGGTTCGGTTGCTCAACTGATTCATCCCACATCACATGAAAAAACATCTCTCTCAAGTGTACCATTCTCTCATCATTGCTACTCACCCCTCTTGCCTTATATCTCCTGTATCTGACGAGTCACCAAAGGCTGAGTTCATCTCTTGGGTGTAGTATGGTTCAAATTTTTAAATGACACATCTATGCTCATAAACAATTTCTTATTTATTGGGCTCCAACATACATACTCTTTCTGGGTAGCAGAATAACCTACAAACACATATTTCACAGCTCTGTGATCCACTTCCCTACCGATGACTTATTATCCTTCACAAAACATATGCATCCAAACACATTCAACGAGAGGATCTTGCTATTATCTCCTTTTGACATCTGACAATGAGACTTCCAATTCAACACCCTTGAGGGTATCCCATTGATCAATTGAGCAGTTGTCAAAACTGCTTGCCCCTATAAGTGCTTTGAGACGTTCATTATGATTATTATGCTTTGAACTATCTCTAGAAGGTGTCTATTTTTCTTCTTCGCTACTCCATTCTGTCAGTATATATGCATATGTGGTTTGATGTATCTTTTGAGCTGATAAGTATTTCCCAAATGCTCTTTTAATATACTCTATCCCATTATCATATCCCAATGCCCTCACTGCTGCACCATCTTGAGTTTGAATTGTCTCGTTAAAGTATTTAAATCTAACGAACACATTACTCTTATTTTTCATGAAATATAATCAAGTACATAAGAAAGATGATAAATAAATATCACAAAATATTGATAATCATTCATAGAACTTGTAGAACAGGGTCCCTAAACATATATGTATCAAGTCAAAAATACCAGAACTTTTATTCGCATAACTCATATATGAGCTCTTAGTAAGCTTACCAAACTCACAAGCATCACGAACCGACTTTTGTTTATATGTCTTTTCTTGCGAAGAAGGATACAACCGACTAAATAAACTAAAATAAGAATGTCTAATGAGTCTGTGATGTAGCAGTAACACTTTCTTCAAACTCCAAGATTCTCCCGCTTAAGCACTCGCTACCATATATGTCAAAACTGAGTTCATCCCCTCCTTGTCCAAGTATTAGAGTCCACTATGCCACGTTTCAATCCTAGGTGTTCGACACGTCCCTTTCTTTTGGAAGAAATTCTTGAGAATATCAAAAGAAACAATACATTTTAGTTAGAGAATAATAACACTAATCGATAAAAGGTTTACTGGAAAATGAATATATAAAATATTGGACAAAGTCATATAATTGATACCCCTAATTGTACCCTTACCAACTATAAACTGTGCTATACCGTCATCAGTCTATATTTTATCTGGTATTGTAGGGAGAGTATAGAAAGAAAACTCTTTAGCAGTACCTGTCGCATGTCGAGATGCACCAGAATCTACAATTCACTCTGATGATTCTGTGGTAGAAATAGAGGCAAATGCATGTGTATTACGAGTACCTCTGTTAGATTGAGTATAAGTGGTAATGTTACCATTTGATGACGATCGTTGGAAGCACCTTCAGCTGCTGCTTTCTGTTTTTTTTCAACAACTTCAGACAGTCATGATTTTTATTCATAAAAACTACACTTGTCTCTCCCTTCTCTGCTACTATCAGATTCGCTTGGTATCCCCCTTTTCCCCTTTTTTGACCACTACGGCCAGGACCACGATCTCCACCTTGTCCACACCCTTCATCTTGTCTCTCTTCTTAGGCAGACTAGGACAAGTCTTGCTCAGATGTCCAACTTTACCACAGTTGTAGCACTTGTGAGTCTCTCTCTGGACTTCTATCATGAACTCTAGGCAACTAAAGTTGATCACTCACTCGGAAGTCCACTCGACTCAGTATAGCTTCATGTGACTCTCCTCCTGTATCATCACAACAATGACCTCATTCATTGAAGGGATAGTCGCCTGAGCTAGGAGGACAAATCTCCTCTGATCAAAGGTCGGGTTCAAATGGGTCATAACCTGTATAGTCCTCATCCGTGCAAAATTCTCTTCTTTCTTGCATTCCAGATCATCATACAGGCTTGAAGAGCAAGCTGAAACTGGCTTTCTTTGTAGCCCATCATCGATGATGCATCCTTACATAGTTGAAATCCTCGGCGGCCTCGATATCGTTGCCTGCCTCACGCAATTCTCAAAGTAGAGAAAAAACTCAGGATCTACATTCTTGCTGCGATCGACATCATGACCACTGTCACGATATGACAGCCCGTGCCACCATAGGAGTCAGCAAATGCAGCGGCGAATGTGTCCCACGGGCGAATGGAGGTCTTGTTGATTTTGGCGATGTTCTTGGGTTAAGGTTTTGCTCTGAGACTAAATTGAAATAGTTGTTGAAAATATACTTTGTACATTCAAAATATGGGCTTAAATAGGGTATTATAATATTTTGCAAATGAACCCCCCATACTTCATCAAATATTCTCTTTTTACCAATAGGATTCTAAATAAGTTTCAATTCTCAACAGGTTTAAAGCATCAAAATGCTGTGTTTGTAAACATGAAAGTTTAGGTGTGAAATAAGTAAATACATAAGAATTGTGTGCTAGCTATGTAAATTTTCCTAACATCAAATACTACAGCGGTATGGCAAACTATCATTACATTCATATATTTGGACTGTTCAACTAGTAATAATAACACAATATTCCCTTAAATATTTTGAATTTCTTCATTTGCTTCATCGCTATCTGATTTACAGTGGTGCTACTGTGTACATTGTCTGCCGGAACAAAGAGAAGGGAGAAGCTGCCCTCTCAAAGATTCAAGCAAACACTGGAAACAAAAATATACATCTAGAGGTGTTGTCATGAATTTGTTTTCTTGTTCTTGCATTTTAGTTTTTCTTTTTCTGCTAAAATAACAAACTTAAAAAAAAGGGAAGATAAACATACATGCCGCTCAATTCTTATGTATGTACATACGTGACATTGGAACTTTAATATTTACATGCATACCACCATACATGTGCATGAAAAGATGGATTTCACTCTTTTTTTTTTCAAGTTAAAATGGTGGTATTGATATCAATGATCTGTGTGGTATAAATGTAAAAAGAAAACTTTAAGAGTTAGATATGTAAACGGCCCCCAAAAAAAAGAGAGAGAAAGAAGCCTTCAGAAAAAAATGGGTCAGGGTATATTGACTAGAATTCTGCGAGGATGGGTCTTAAAGTCGTTGAATTTGCTTTAAGATGAGTGTAAGATATATTTTGATCTATCACTCATGACCTGAACCAAATATTTTCTATAACCTTTCTTTAGTTATCTAAAAAACCGATTTTTTATTGCAGATCTGTGATCTTTCTTCTATCAGAGAAATAAAATCTTTTGCATCCAGATTTTCTTCCGAGAACAAACCAATTCATGTTTTAGTAAGTTTTACTGATTAATTATATTTTCACCCAGCAATTCCTTAGGATTGCTTCCTGGTTCTATTATATTTTTCCTGATTCGTAAATAAATAGATTAATTAATTGGAAAATTTTGGATGTTAGGTTAATAATGCTGGACTACTTGAGAACAACAGAGTGACCACAGCAGAAGGGTGAGTTACATATCAAAATGTGTCGCAAGCTTTGTTGTATTGTAAGAGCAACATAGGGAAAAGTGTCAAAATGGTCCGACTTTTTGTAGGGATTCGTTTTAGTCCCAGAGTCTATAAAAGTGCCTAGACTATTTTAGTGTGGGCTAAAATAGTCCTCCATGGAGACGGTTTCAATTTATATTAAAAGATTTTAGGGACTAATTTGATGCTTTTATAAACTCTTGGGCTAAAGTGCTCCCTTATAAATAGTCAGGAGTCTATTTTGACACGTTACTCGACCAACATAAGAATGTTATCAGATTACTCAAATGCTCTATATTGGGGAATTTACAAACATACCACTTAATTCTTATGTATTTACATATCTAACGCATAAACTCTACTTTTTCCATTTATACCGTTTAAATCTTTCATATCACATTAAAAATACCATCATTTTAACTTTTAAAAGTGAAATACACCTCTTCATTCATTGATAAGGTGGCATATATGGCAAAATTGAAGTTTAGGTGTTAGATATGTAAATCCTTAGGAATTGAGTTGTATGTATGTATATCTTTCTATATTTTAGGGAAACTTACATACATACCAAAACAGTTCTTATGCATTTACATATCTGAAACCCAATATCTGATATTTACACTTATAGCACCTTGGTGTCATAAAAATGTGTGTCAAAAGGTGTATTTCACTTTTAAAAAGATAGTACTGGTGATATTTTTTATGTGATGTTAAAATTTGAGTGGTATACATGTAAATATAAATGTTTGTGTTAGATATGTAAATGCATAAGAATTGTGTGCTTTGTATGTAAATGCCCGTACTTTTATTTTGTTTTAACAGATTGGAGCTAAATTTTGCGGTTAATGTAGCGGGAACTTTCGCTATGACTGAATTAATGATGCCGTTGCTGGAGAAAGCTGCGCCTGATGCTCGAGTTATTACAGTTTCTTCTGGTGGAATGTACATAACTCCTCTGTCTAAGGATCTACAGGTGCTTTCAGATGTAGTGATCAATTTTTTTTTTTTTTTTGGCACAAATAGACTGATTAAAAAAATAATTTTGATGAGTATTTATGTTTCATGCATAAAACACTCTTATAACAAGTGCAAAAAAGTAGCATGCTGCCATCTTTTTCATGGAAGATTTCTATACATACCACATGATTCCTACGTATTTGCATATCTAACTCCAAAATTTCCATTTTTACATGTGTCACCTCACCACTGCATGGAAATATGTATTTCACTTTTTAAAAATTAAAATAGTGGTGCTTTTGATGTGATATAAAAGATTTAGGTGTTAGACGATACATAGAAATTTGATAGTATGTATGTAAATTCCCCTATTACGCCTGCCCCTGGACCGATCGAAATCCAAAACATCAACTTGCCTGGCCGATCCTGTTTGAGTGAAGAAGCAAAGGGGCGGCACTGTGCGGCGGCAGAAAAACTGTGCGGCGGCAGAAAAAGGCAGGGAGCATGTGGGGACCATAAGAGGCTTAATTACATACTAAAGGAGGAGGGATTAAAAGAAGTTTGGAGGGAAAGTGGGAAAGGAAGGTTTTAAATGCGATGGGAGAATTTTATTTAAGGGAGAAACATAGGGTTTGTTTTTTTTATGCATGTTTTTGTTTGACTGTTGTTTTCTTTCTCTAGGTGTGGGAGCATATTTTGAAAGACTATTTTGTAAAAATTAATAGAATTTGAGATAAAGTTATAGTCCTAAATATTCTTGTTGATACTATAATTTTTAATATTATAAGTGCTTATGTTCCTCAAGTAGATTTAGATATAGACTCCAAAGAAAAATTTTGGAATGATCTAGAAGAATTAATACAAATGATATCTTTTGAAGAAAAAAAATTTATTGGAGGAGATTTAAATGGACATGTCCATAGTGTAGTAGATGATTTTAGAAATATTCATGGTAACTACGGTTTTGGAGTGATTAATGAAGAAGGTAGTCATATTAGATTTTTTAAGCTTATGATTTTGTTATTGCTAATAATTTATTTAAGAAAAGAGATTAACATATTATTATTTAAAAGTATAGATCTAATAAAACACAAATTAATTATTTTTTTTATAGAAGAAGAGATCATCGAATGTAAAAATTGTAAGGTCATTCCTAGTGAGAATTTAAATACTCAACATCGATTATTAGTTCTGAATTGTAAGATGAAGAGTTATAAAATAAAAAAATTTAAGAATCATTGTCACAGAATTAGATGGGGACACCTAAAAGACAAATATAAAATTATTTTTATGAGTAGATTTCAAAATTTCAAGGTTTGGGATGTTTGCGAAAAACCAAATTTTATGTGAGATAAAACAATAAACACTATCAATCAAGTGACAAAAGATGTACTTGAAGAATCAAAAGAAAAATTTTTTATAAATAAAAATAGTTGGTGGTGAAAAAAAAATGTGCAAGAAAAGATAAAACATAAGAAATTATGTTATAAAAGTTGGTTTAAATGTAAAAGCTTAGAGAACTTGGAAAAATATAAAATTTCACTTTTAGTAATTTTTATGATAGATTAGATACTAAAGAGGGTGAAAAATATATGTTCTAAACAAAAAGAAAAGAAAAAAATATTTGACTCAAGTAAAATATATTAAAGTTGAAAATCAAAATGATATTCAAAATTGTTGGGTGAGTTATTTTAATAAACTTTTCAATAAAGTTTCTGAAAATACAATTAACTTTAAATAGGTGGGTGAGTTATTTTGATAAATTTTTCAATGAAGTTTTTGAAAATAAGATCGACTTTAATGATCTTAATATCGTTAATAATAATAGTAAAAAAGAAGTTAAGAAGATTTTAAAGAAAACTAATGGTGGAAAGTCTATAAGACCTGATGACATCTCAATTGAAGTTTGAAAATATTTAGAAGATATAGGAGCTTCTTGGCTTACGATACTCTTTAATATTATTTTAAAAATTAAAAAAAATGTCGGAGGAGTGGAGGAAGAGTATTTTGGTCCCATTTTTTATACAAAAGAGGATGCACAAGAGTGTGCAAATTATATAGGAGTTAATTTGATGTCTCATACTTTAAAATTATAAGAGAGGGTAATTGAATATAGTTTAAGACGATAGGTTAAGACATATTACAATAGGTTAAGACGTATTACAAAGATTTCTCATAATCAGTTTGGATTCATGTCGGCAGGTCTACTATGGAAGCTATACATTTTTTGAGAGGTTTGATGGAGAAGTACAAAGAGAATAAGGAGAGTCTACGTATGATTTTTTTTTTATTTAGAAAAGGCCTACGATAGGGTTCCAAGAGATATCCTTTGGAGAGTTCTAGAGAGGAAAGGTGTTGATATGACTTATATTCAAGTCATTAAAGATATGTATACTAGAGTTGTTACTTGTGTTCAAATAGGAGGAGGATTGACCAATTATTTTTCTATTTCAGTCTGATTACATATGGGATCAACTTTAAGCCCATATTTTTACTGGACATTTACAGGAGGATGTACCTTGGTGTATCCTTTTCTCTGATGATATCCTTCTTGTGGATAAAACCAGAGAAAGAGCTTATGAAAAACTTGAATTATGGAGGTCTACATTGGAGCTTAAAGGCTTTCGCTTGAGTAGAAATAAAACTTAATACATGCTATAATTTTAGTAGTAGTAGCTCTAGTGGCAGAGTTGTAACTATGGGTGATCAAATCATTAAAAGGTGTGAACTCTTTAAATATCTCAGGTCTATTGTTCAAAGTGATGGTGATATAGATGGGGATGTTATTAGTAGAATTCAAGTTGGTTGGTTGTAGTAGAGGAATGCTTCAGGCCTATTGAAAGTACCTCTTAGACTGATTGGAAAATTTTATAAGATGGTGGTGAGACCTGCAATGCTCTATAGCACAGAATGTTGGCCTTTAAAAGAGAA
Organism: Phalaenopsis equestris; assembly: GCF_001263595.1. NCBI lineage: Eukaryota > Viridiplantae > Streptophyta > Magnoliopsida > Asparagales > Orchidaceae > Phalaenopsis > Phalaenopsis equestris. The sequence goes on from NW_018164496.1 coordinate 2,107,493, forward strand.
GCATAAAAATAAGTTAAGTTTTGCCGAGATGAGATTGCTTAGGTGGATGAGTGGCTTTACACTTAAAAAAAAATATAAAATGAATATATCCGTGATAGGGTTGGTGTTGCTTCTGTGGCGGATTAAGTTAGAGGGTGTCATCTTAGATGGTTTGGTCATGATAAACGTCAACTGCTTCTGTGGCGGATTAAGTTAGAGGGAGTCATCTTAGATGGTTTGGTCATGATAAACGTCAACCATCTGAAGATATGGTTAGGAAAGTAGATGTTTTAGATTCGACTTATGTTAAGAAGGCAGAGACATACCTAGAAAAACTTGAGCATATTGTATAAAAAACGATTTTAATGTATTAGAATTAAATGAGAAAAAGGATTCATGTAGCCTACCCCACTTAGTGGGCTAAAGGCTTGTTGTTGTTGTTGTTGTATTTTAAAATTTAAAATATGAAATACACTTTTTTTTACATAAGTAAGGTGGCATATATATAAAAATCAAAGTTTAGCTGTTAGATATGTAAATATATTGGAATTGAGTGAGTGGTATGTATGTAAATATTCCGAATAACTAAAGGAGCATGGTTAGATTGTCACCTTCCTCTTTGGTGCTTTCTTTTTCCTTTCTCAGTGTTAGGGTGAGTTTCTTAGCATAATCTTAAGCGACTTAGTTTTCATGTCATTTAAAAGATAAATTTTACAATTTTTTTTTTCATTTCAGTCATAAAAAAATACCTCAGTTTCTTCTTTCACTGAATACATTTCTATGATAATTAACATGCATATTATTTCAAAGAAGATTTAGATTTTAAACTTATTATTTGAAATACTTGGCATTGTTCGTTTGTTGCAGTATAGTGAGCCAAATTTTGATGGAGTAACGCAATATGCTCGGAACAAGAGAATTCAGGTTTGAAATAAAACTTAAATGTCTATTTGAGATGCATTAGTTTGCTTAATGTAATGAAGAAAATCTTCTTTTTTTTGGGCTTGTTTGATGATGATCATAATAATCAGGCATCTACATACATACCCCTCAGTGCCTACATATTTACATATATAAAACCTAAACTTACTTTTTTTTACATTTATGTTATCCAATTTTTCTATATCACATAAACAGTTCCATCATTTTAACTTCTAAAAAGTAAAATACACATTTTCATGCATAGATAATGTGGCGTATATCTAAAATTGAATTTTAGGCTTTAGATATGTCAACACATAGGAATCGCATGGTATGACTGTAAATCTTGTAATAAGATAACACATTTGCACTCTCGATAGAAGATGCTTCTGGTTTGTCTTACAGTTTAACACACTATCAGAGCCCAGTAAAAACCCTCTGTCTCTATCTGCAATAAATAACTACCTTTTAGCTCCAAAACTTAGAAAAACAAGCCATTCCTATCGTCGGTTTACAGAATCATATATGAGATTTTTTTCTAGTATCTCCTATCGTTGGATTCTTCTGAGGTAATTGGATCGTTTTCTTTGTTCTGTAATCTCCACACCCCTTTCACTGACTACAGAAAAACTTAAGAGGTGAGAACTTATGATGTAGATAAACAATCTGTCTCAAAACCTGAATTAAAGTGAGAACTATTATCACAGTACATTCTCGAATCCAGTCGAAAGATATGCAATGGATTTATTGTATTCAATCCTATTTAGAACTGAAGTAAATTTAACTCCACGGACTTGTTTGAGAATGATAGTGAGTTAAATCCACCTAATCATCTCAACAAAATACAAGTCCATCCTTAGTCTTATGCAGTTACATATCTCGCACCTAAATTTTCAGATTTACATATGTAATACTCTGTTGCTTTAAACCTATGCATGAACAATGTGTATTCATTTTTAAAAAATGATAATAATATTATTTTTGATGTGATATTAAAGATTTGATTGTTATGTGTGTAAATATTAAAGTTTAGTTATGAGATACGTAAATATATAAGAATTAAGAATTGTGTGTTATGTATGTAAATGCCGCTTATTATGAATATTTAACTGGACGGTAGAGGATGTGTCGTGTACCTCGGTCTGTTGGTTGATAAGACCCCTCAGGTTGAGGATTTGAGTCCCCTCTGACACAGTTAGCCTTAAGGAGGAGGGTTTGAGTCCCCTCTGACACAGTTAGCCTTAAGGAGGTGTTACTCGAATTGTTAGGCACATTAGAGGTGGCTGGAGCCTCGTATAATAGCCTCTGGTCATTCCTTAAAAAAAAATAATAAAAAAAAAATAAAAAAAAATTGTGCAGTAGAGGATGATCGGTCCTGTAAGTTTTCCTTAAACTGATTTTTTTTTCCTCACATTTTGTTCTTGGTCTGGTTTAAAGGAATTGAAAGAGAGTCATTGGTTGAGTGGAAATTGAGCGAAAAATATTTCGGGATAATTACATACACACCATCCAAAACATTGATATTTATAATTTATGCATCTTGGTGATTTTTTTTAAGTACTGAACCGATGTATTTACGTGTGCCATGAGCAAATTTATGATCTCTTCATTAGCTTCAAAATTGTAGTGAATACAAATGCTGTTATTGGAAGATCACCACCTTAGTGAAAAAATATTTCTTTCATCCATTAGTTTATGAAAACTTCTCCATTAATGTCTTCTCTTATCTTCACTTAGTTTATAAGGGGACATCTAAAGGAGTAAATGCATTCACTTAGGACTTGTTTTGAATCACTTTTATTTTTATCTATTTTTTAATTTTGCTTTTATTAGAAAAATAGGTTTTTTTTGGTGCATTTTTTATATGTTTTCATTTTTTGTTTTAAAAAAGAAATAACTTTGTTTTTACAAATATTTGTCTAAAAACAACTCGTCATTTTACAATTGACCAAGCATGTTACACTTATAAGTAAATAGATGAATAAAACAAAAACAAAAACTAAAAGTGATCCCTTATAGCCTCTTACTGTTACTGTAGCTGGGCATTTACATGCATGCCTGCTAATTCCTATCTATATACATATCTAACAACTAACTTATACTGCTTTTATTTATACCAGCCAAAAAATTTCCCTGTCATGTCAAAAATATCATCGGTTTAACTTTTAAATTTCATGCATAGATAATTGAAACTTAAATGTTAGATATGTAAAGACATAGGAATTGAGTGGCATGTATGTAAATCTTCCTACTATTTATTCTTTTTTAATTAATTGATATGCATTTAGTTGACTTTGTTTGATTTATGTAAGAATCATTATCATATAACATATCATAATCAAATCATACATCTTATTTTATATTTTTGTTGATTCAACGATTAAACAATCATTCAAACTTATTCCGTATGGGGACTAATTTCACAATATAGACAACTTAACCAACTCGCACAAATTTACCCTCCTCTTCTTCTTCCAGGTTGCATTAACAGAAAAATGGTCTCAAATTTACGGCGAAAAAGAGATCGGTTTCTATACGATGCACCCAGGTTGGGCTCAAACACCCGGTGTGGCTAAAAGTCTGCCCACCTTCTCCGAAAAGTATGCTTCTCTTCTTCTATAAACAAACTCCAAGATAAAAGTGTCAAAATAGTCCCCTCATTTTTTGCCAGGTTCATTTTAGTCCCGCAACTTACATGATTTCCAATTTAGTCCCCAAACTTTTCTAATATAGACTTAAATAGGCGATGAAGGGGCGTTCCTATTCATCAAATTCCCTTTAAAAGCCACATCCGTCGAATGGCGGAGGCCAGTTGCGGCAAAACTTGCCGCTTTTGAAGACGCTCCTTTACCAAATGAAAATGTGGGACTACTTAAATTGACACTTTTATAAAATCCGGGACTAAAATGAAGAAACTCCCTTTCTCTCCTTCAACTGAAAGAAACTCTTCTGCAGGTTAGCTGGGAAGCTTAGAACAAGTGAGGAGGGAGCAGACACAGTTGTCTGGTTGGCATTGCAGCCCAAAGAGAAATTGGTTTCAGGAGCTTTCTATTTCGACCGAGCCGAAGCACCGAAGCATCTCGCACTCGCAGGGACGGCGAATTCCCATTCGTTCATCGACGCCATTGCCGACGAGCTTAGAGTTATTTGCAGCCTGCCTTTATCAGCTGAAGTTTCTGTCAAATGATAAAAATTGCAAGCTTTTTGCTACTTTGCTTGTTGCATTATGGAGATTTTCATGCATGTTGTAGCGTGGAAGTTGGATTTGTTGTGTGCTAACATGTTGGAGAAATAATTTAGTTTTTAATTAATATGTCAGTTTTTTTAATTTTAATCAAATGATTAGAAATGTAAAATTTAGATTAAAAAATAATTAAAGTTTAATCTTTCAAATTTTTGATCGAAAAATATGTTTAAAATGTGGATTAATGAATTATTTTAAATTAAATATTACATGTTAAATCGCCTGCAAAAATATTAGCCCATGAATGATTTTGACCTAAGATAAGCCTCTTTTTTATTATCTGTCTATAATAATTTAAAAATGTAAATTAAGCATTTATTTCATAAATGAAAAAAAGGTCCATTTATTAAATGCACCAGCCGGGAATCGAACCCGGGTCTGTACCGTGGCAGGGTACTATTCTACCACTAGACCACTGGTGCCTATTGATTATATATTTTTGGTAAATGACAATAAATATTATTATAAAAGCACATTCTAATAAAAATTGTAAATTTGGTTTTAGTTATTCTAAATATTTAAATCCTAAAATTAATTTGGTATGATAAATGTTAAATGCAATTAAATTATGTGAATAATTTGATAATTCATGTAAAAAATTTAAATATTATATTAAGCATCTATGATATAATTATTAATTCTAATTTAAGTGTAATATTTTTAATTATATTAATAAACATTTATTTATCTATTAAATTAAATAAGCATTACTTTAATTTTTAAAATTAATTATTTATTAAGCATCATTTTAATATTCACTAATTATTTAAGTATTAATCATTTAATAAATAAATTAATAATTATTAAACTTATTCATTACTAATTTTATTTTTAATTTTCGTCATGAATTATTTACTCTCCTCTGAGCGCTATCGTCTTCATTCCCGCTCTAATGCTCAAAACCCTAACCCTATCGCTACAGCTGGACTGTAGTTAGCTGTTAACGACGGGATCGCGGCGTACGAAGCTCTTCTTAACTCCCCAAACCATTGAGCAAGGTAAACCTCTTCTCTCTCCATTCCTTCCATTCCCTTCGGCGCATTTCAACTCCTTTTAATCCCTTAAATCCGCATTCCGAGGGGATTTACTGAATCCGGGATAGCGGCGGAGAAACGGAATTGAAGATGTTTGATTTAAATGCTGTTGAAGTTCTGCGATCATGGAGCTTCTAATGAACAGTGTGATCGATAGGTTATTAGTAGCTCAGCTCAATTAGAGCTCGTTAACCAGGGTTTAAAGCTCGGTAACTTAAAATGATTCAAGTTCGGGCCAAGCTCAAACTTAATTTGAATGTATTTTAATGAATTGAACTTTGACAGTATCACAAAGTTTGAATTGAGCTCTCGTCGTATAAAAATTTTTTTGTTGTTTATTTTTTAAAAAAATTAGATTACATAAAAATTATTGTGATATTTATTTAAATCCCCTTAACATTGATTTCCTAGTACCTGTTTGAAGAAAAAATAAAAGGGGTTACCCGCTGTTAAGCAGAAGAACGGAATGAAAATTCATATTTAGTTCAGTATATTGTATCTTCCAAATTTGTTCTTATAAAATCCGCATACTCTAACAGCATAACATGCGGTGGTTCTTCTGTAGGTGCTAATAATGGGGACAAACCCTAGACCTCGAGCCGTGTTCATGGCTTTCGGCACTAAGGGCGACGTTTATCCCCTTGCGGTAATCCATTTCATTTGCTTCGCGTTTCGACTAAAAATGGAGATAAACCATACAAATCGTTTTCTTTTAGTTTTTTTTTTCCATTTTCTTCGGATTGAGAAGAACTATTTTATGGTTGTCACCTTGCATTTGTCAACCAAAAAAAAAAAACAAAAACCAAAAACAAAATGATGATGTAGAGTTCCGCCATATGGATTGAATGTTATGTATATAAATTCCTTTTAAAGAATTAATTTCATGGTTTTGTTAGGCTATTGCTTCTGCGCTTGCAAGCGACCAGGAACACTACCATGTGGTGTTCATCACCCATGCAGAGCATCAGGTGGACTACAATGATCTTGCGTTTTAATTAACCTGATTCTGATTATGGAGCCCATAATTATTTTTTTTCTTCTGTAATTTTACAGGATATAATATATCATCTGGAAGCAAAAAATGTTTCCTTTTTATCAGTTACAACTCCTTCAGTACTTTCTGCCCGCCAATTTGATAAGCTAGGTGATTCTGAGCTGATGTCCTTTGCGATGTACAAGACGAAGATTAAGACACAGCATAAAAATGAATGTTTAATAAATGTAGCAAAAGTTTTTGGAGATGATCCTTGCTTAAATGGCGATTTCATTGCGATAAATTTTTTCGCCTTGGTACTGATGTAAAATTAAAAAAAAAAGTTCTGCAAGTAGTGATGCTATTTTTAAAGCCTTCATTTGCTGATTTTTTAAATTTGTTTACTAAACATTTTTTCTTAATTCATTTTATTCCAGGAAGGCTGGAATATTGCTGAGTTATATCAAATAGATTGTGTGGTTGCTGCTCCTTATGTTGTTCCCTATAGGTACTGAAATCACTCTTAATTTTATTTTTCTTTGATTTATGAATAAGTGAATTACGGTATTACGAATCAAAAATTCCTTTGGCTTAAATCACAATGTTATTGTTGTTATGATTTTATCATGTTATATTCATTATACTCCTGATTAGTTTCTTTCAAATTGTTATTTGACATCCCGCTTATGTGTCTCTTTATGTGATTTAAAGAAATGGAAATTTGTATACATACCACACAATTCTTATGTATTCACATATCTAACACAAACAATTATATTTACATGCATACCCCTCAGATACTTAACACCACGTATGAAAAGGTGTATTTGACTTTTAAAAAAACGGTGATTGTGATATTTCTGATGTGATGTTAAAGATTTGAGTGATGTGCATGTAAATATGAATGTTTAGGTTTTATATATGTAAATACATAAGAATTGTTTGGTATGTATGAAATGCCGTATAATATTTTTATTAGGACCCCCTTAAAAATAACATTTATTTTCTATTTTTTCAGTGCTCCTTCTTCTTTTGAACGCTGTTTCAAAAAGGAGCTCCCTTTTTTATACAAATATTTGCACGAAGGTTCTGCTAATGAGGTAGCTTTGCCATACCTTTTTTCGCTCAATTAATTTAAATAGCTTCCTTCGTCTTTGATTTAGGTCATTTACATACATCCCATCCAGGGCCTACGTATTTACATATCTAACACTTAAGCTTTACTTCTTATATTTATACAACCCAAGTCTTTCATACCACATCAAAAATACTATCATTTAACATTTAAAAAATGAAATACACCTTTTCAAGCATAGTGAAGGTGATATTCATGTAAATATATAGGATTTTAGTGGTACATATGTAAATCTTTCTTTTTATTTTTGAGATCTGGTGAACAGGTCTGCTGGAATGATGTTGAACACTGGATGTGGCCACTCTTCACGGAAGAATGGGGGACTTGGAGAAGTGATTGTTTACATTTAAGCCCTCTTCCTTTTATGGTGCGATTAAGCATGATGGAATCACTACTCACTAAAATTTTCTAGTTTTGTTAATGATGTTTAGAAACTTATAATTCATTTCTGTGCTGATATACATGATAATAACTTCAGGATCCTGTAACCAATTTACCAATTTGGCACAAGCGAGTAAAATCACCATTGCTACTGTAAGATTTTAAAATTTGATTACTTGTGACCCATAGTTTGGGACATGTTTATATCAGAACTGAATTGTGCATGTTTTATTTGTCTTTTAAGACCGTTGGAATCAAAGGAAGAACCACACTATTATATTACATTGTTACACTGTGATCTTGGAGTCTCTTAGGCAGATTGCAAAATTAACCTTGAGGGATAAACTTGTACAAATTAATCAAAGTGAAATTTAATTGTAAAATTGCAATTTGAAATTCTAGTAAGAGGGTGGCCAAGGAGAGCAAAAATATAAATTCTAGTGGAGTGAACAAGGAAATTTTATTCCACCAATTTCATTGCATTTTCTAGTTTGAACTGTTTTATTTTTAACTGGACAAATATTACTAAACATTTATGAGCTTTTCTTTTAATGATCAGGTATGGGTTCAGTAAAGAGATTGTTGAATGCCCAGGTATATTACATGAACTTTAATGTAAGGAATATTTTATCTGATCTTTGGTTTCCAATGTTCTAATTTTTTTTTGCTCCATTTGCTTTTCGTTGTGCTTTAATGAATTTATGTTTTATAATAATTTTTTGGGGAAAAGATGGAGTTAAAATAAATGCACGATCAGGAATGTAAACATCATTTTTCTAAATATCATCGGAATTATGCTCTTAAGCTATCAAAATTAAGGTTTATTTGGGGGCATCTATAACTATTTGTAAGAATAAGAGTTTTTGTGAAGAAAATAGATTTTTTGAAAGTTGTTATTGATTTTATATTTAAAAAAAAAATCTTTTTAAAAGATTGGATTGCAATTTTCTTATAGCTAACATATTTTAACAGATCTAATTGTAAAAGAATGATTTTTCACCAAAATGTTTTGAATAGTAGCTAGAAAATTTAGCCAATAGAGTTATGGCAACTTTCTAAAAATCTAAGTTGTGAAAAGCTATCTTATAAAGGTATTCCTTAAGTTTTCATTGTTGACTATATTAGAACTCGTTAGTCATATTGTTATGCAAAGTTTTATATTGCTCTTATCTGTCTGGCCTATAGATTATTGAGGTCCTTTTGTTTTTTTTAAGATATGAAAGAATATCCTTGATTTCTCTTCTTCCTTCTATTTTGAATTGCATTAAACCATCAAGTTTATGAGCTTTTTCTACAACATATATTTTATATTTTCTTTTTATCTTTTTTTCTTAAATATAATTTTGACCTGAAATGATATAAATAACAGGGTACTGGCCATCAAATGCTCATGTGTGTGGATTTTGGTTTCTTCCTCCGGAATGGCATTTTTCCTGCAATAAATGCAGGGAAATATTGGCCTCCACTTTTCCTAGATTCTCAATCAAGAAAAATTCGCTATGCGCAAATCATACTGGTTTGCAAAGTTTTCTTATGGATGAATCTAGTTCATGCTTACCCATTTTTATTGGACTAAGTTCTATTGGAAGGAAAGCTCTCAACTCTTTGTCATGCAAAAATACTTATTTCTTCTGACATTTTGGCTAGTTCTTTTTATTGAATCACTTTCTTAATTTATTTACTAGTATATCCCATCATTTTTTATTTTGTTGGTCATTAGTTGTTAAGAATGGTTCTTCTTGCTAAATCTCAATGTATTTGTGGGTGTACCACCTCGGCTGAAACACCTGAGAGTTGAGAGAAGTGAGTCAAATAGTTTCCCTTTCTAACAGAGGAAAAGAAAGGAAGGAATTCTCCTTCAGTTTTTTTATCCGTTGTATTTATAGCTTCAGGGTTGTCCTTTTCAATATTACAAGATTTGACTAGACTTACTTAAACCTGTACATAAATGTACAAGAAGGTGTACATAACATTGACTCTAGCTGAACAATAAATTGCCTTAACAAATTAGAATTTGTTGGGTCTGCTTTCGCAAATATCTGACCTGATGCATTTGAGAATAATAGAAACATGTAGGGTGAATCTGTAGAAATTTTCAACCAAATGGCCTCAGATGCCAGTTATCTCTATAAAACATTCTTTGAAGCTTTTTTTTTATAAAATTTTCATCCTTCGATTTATATTCTTAAAGGAAGATTTAGATTGATGTTATGTGAATGATTTGGGTGTTAAAAATATGAGATGTTTTGGTGTTAGATATGTAAATACATAGGATTTGGGTGGTATGTATGTAAATGTCCCTTAGAAACTTAATTAGAAACTTATGTAAAACACACTATCTTTTGTAAAACACTAGCACAATCAATGATTTGCGATATCATGCAGTAAAGCGGGCATTTCTATACTGGTAATGAACAAGATTCTTATGTATTTATGTATCTAGCACCTAAACATTCATATTTACATGCGTACAACTTAATCACATAAAAAATTCCACAATCATTATCTTTTTAAAATTGAAATACCCCTTTACATGCATAGATTCATGACAGTAAGGTGTTATAAATGTAAACATCAAATTTTGGGTGTTAGATATGTAAATGATATGTAAATGCATAAGCATAAGAATTATGTGGTATGGATGTAAATTTCTCTTTTATTTGTTAATATGCCATAAATACAGCCTGCGTTATCCACCCAACATATCATTTCTCACGTTCATAAATTCTGCAGCATGGGTTTCATTAGGAATCCTGAGGCATTTCTTTCAGTTCTTGAAGTAGTTATAAAGACCACGTTTTACCGATTCGTCCTTTTCTCTGCCGGATATGAGCCTTTAGATGCTGCCATAAATTTGTTTATTGGCACCTCATCAGGTTCGGATAATCCATCTAATCTAAATTATGGGCAAGATTGTAGATTTCTCTTTGGTGGTAGGCTCCTTTGTTTTTCTGGGTAAGCACATTTTTTCCTTCAGACAGGGCATTACAAAATGCTTTTATCCTACAGGGCATTATAAAGTTCTTTTATTCTACCTCTCTGGGGCTAACCCGTTTTTTTTTAATTGAATTTTTGTTTGATTAAAATTAATCAGTACCGTTCCATACATGTGGCTGTTCCCAAGGTGTGCAGCTGTAATTCATCACGGGGGCAGGTGCTGCCTTATTTCCAAGCAATTTTATATAGAGCCATTTGCATACATAGCACACATTTCTCATTTATTTTCGTATCCCACAACTAAACTTTCATATTTACACATATAACACTCAAATCCTTAAAGTCAAATAAAAATAGCACCATTGCTACTTTTAAGAAGTAGAATACACTTTTCCATGCATAGATGGAAGTGCCAAAGTACTATATATATAAATATGAAAGTTTTGTAGGTGTGAGATGCAAATACATAAGAATTGTATGCTATGGATGTAAATTTCCCTTTTATATATTTTTTGTCACTTTCATCAGTGTAGCAAGATGATTTATTGGTCGTCTTAAATCGGCACAGTGGAGCATCTGCTGCAGCACTTCATGCTGGTGTTTCCCAGGTTATCTTCTACAAACTACAAATTAGGCTCTCTTCTTTTTCACTCTCTGTAAAAGAAATATCCATAATCTATTTTTTGTGAATGTAAATAGAGCAAACAAATTATCTTCGGAGAAGCAATAGTAGTGCATCACAGCGATGCAAAATAAAATAGGAAAATTTACGTACATACCTCACAATTCTTATGTATTTACATATCGAACAACTGAAGTTTGATATTTACACTTATAATAACTTGATGTCATAAACTGTTACATGGGTGCCTAGCCTAAGGGCAAATTTATCTTTTGTACGCTTAGAAGTAGTTTAAAATAACACTTTTATCAATTACACATATAACACTCAATTCTTTATTATCACGTTAAAAATAGTACTTTTATCACATTTTAGAATACAAATACACATTTTCATGCATAGATTTAAAGCACCAAAGTGCTATTTGTGTAAATATGAAATTTTAGGTGTGAGACATGTAAATATGGAAGAATCGCGTACGATATAAATATCCCAACTTTAAAATCCAAAGGGTTCCCGAAATCACACTATTGCCAAAATATTAAAGATATTACTGAAATTTCATATCTTTTGAAGTTATAGCTTGTATTTTCTTATATTTTCTCTGCTTCTGTCAGATCCTCTGCCCTTTCATTCTAGATCAGTTTTATTGGGCTGAGAGACTCTGCTGGTTGGGAGTTTCACCAGCGCCGTTAGAGAGGCTTCATCTTCTTCCAGAAAACAGTGATGCTGAAAGCATAAAAAAAGCTGCAGATATGTTAATTAAAGCTATAAACTTGGCCTTATCTCCTACAATGAAGGAGCAAGCACTGAAGATTGCAGAAATTTTATCGGCTGAGGTTTTTTTATAGGAAAATTTACATACATACCACTCAGTTCCTATGTAGTTACATATTTGACAAGTAAACTTCAAATTTTACATACATGCCACCTTTTTTAAGAAAGGTGGTATTTTTGTCATGATATGAAAATTTGAGGTGGTATAAATGTAAAAAGTAAAATTTATATGTTAGATATGTAAATACATAGGAATTGAGTGGTATGTGTGTAAATCCCTCCTTTTTTAATGGAAAATTTTCATGCATAACACAATTTTTATGTATTTACAAATCTAACAAACATTTACAAATCTATTTTATATTTACTCTTTGTTGTCATAAACCTATGCATGAAAATGTGTACTTCGCATTTAAAAAGTAAGTAAAAATGGTAATTTACAAATCTAACAAATCTAACAAATTTTTATGTATTTACAAATCTAACCTATGCATGAAAAGGTGTACTTCGCATTTAAAAAGTAAGTAAAAATGGTATTCTGTGATATTAAAGATTTGAGTCTTTCGCATGTAAATATTAAAGTTTAGCTGTTATATACGTAAATATGAAAGTTTAGCCGTTAGATATGTAAATATTTAAGAATTGTGCGGTATGCATGTAAATTTCCCTTTTCTATATTAGCAAGCAATCTTATGAATGATTAAAGCTGAAGATTTGACTTACGGATCATGTAATTTTCATTTTTTGTTAGGATGGTGTTGCAGAGGCTCTCAAGATTCTGAAGGAACAGGTGATAAATCATGCTGGAGATGGATTGGACTAATTAATCTGCCTCAATCGAAAGGTATGAGAATGTAAAATACTTATGAGAATATGAGCTCTTGCTAAAACACTGCTATTCATAAGAATTCCAGTTTTGTTTAGTAAAATGTTTATAAATATATTAGTGTGGTTGAAGTGAGGATATTAAGGCGACACGTGGCAACTTAAGAAATGATGATATTGCCAATATATCAATATTAATATATATCTATACATATTTCTGTGAGGACATTAAGGTTAACACTTTGCCAATTAAGAAATGATGATATTAACAATATACCAATATCAATATACATATATATTGAAAAACGACTGAAGCTTTGATATTCAAATTTGATCTGTTGCTAATGTTATAAGGGGTATTTACATAGATTTCACCCTATTCCCATGTATTTACTAGGATGTCAAGTCGGGTTCGCGGGTCAGGTTCAGATTTGACCTGAAATCGACTCTACCCAGAATTGTTTGACTCGAACCCGACCTTAATATTAAACGGGTTAGAAAACCAACCCACCAAACCCAACCGTCTCAAACCCATTGACCTGAACCCAGCCACTATTAACATAAGGTATGACAGCGATTCGGGTCAAAATTAGGTTAATTTTGAGCCAATCTCGTGTCAATTTTGTGTTGGCAGGTTAATCCGAACCCAACCCGAAAAAATTAAAACTGGTTAGGATTCCTAACCTGAACCAAACCCAAAAATTATTCAGGTCAACATAGACTCAAATTTTTCGAGTCGGGTTCGGATTGAGTTGTCGTGTCAAGTAAATTTTTGACACCCCTAACATTGTTTACACATGTTAAACACTTTACTTCATACATTAAGAACACCTAATCTTTCATATGACATCAAAAATTACTATTATTTAAATTTTTTAAAATTGAAATACATCTTTTCATGAACATGTAAGGTGTCATCTATGTACAAATTGAAGTTTAGGGGTTAGATATGTAAATACACAAGAATTGAGTGGTATGTATATAAATCTTTCATGTTATAAATGTCTATCCAATGTAGTTAGTCAATGGTTTATTGCATAATGAATCTTGGATGTCCATTCACAAGCACCGTCAAACCATGTCATCTAAGTACTCTATCTGTACCATTTTTTTTTATTTCTGAATGCTAAAATGATTTTATGGTTCAACTGCAAAAGTAAATAATTTGGATTATAAAAAACAAATATTTATTTGTTGGGGGGGAGATTACATGGAAGGCACTCAAAACATTACTATTTACGAATCAAGCACCCTCTTTCATCCACTTTTCAAATTCTCGCTCAAATATTAAAGGTCACAATAAAAACTCAATCCATTTTTTTCATTTTGAACAAATTCACAATGGTTTGATCGTGGCACGCTAGAATGCATCGGTTTCATAGTTCAAAAAATCGCCCAGGTGCTTGATTTATAAATAGCAATGTTTCTTGTGCTTTGTATGAAATTATCCCTTATTTGTTTTCTTATTAATCAAATAGAAATGCCACATAAAATAAATAAATAAAAACTCAAGTCTTATTATATTATTATCTTTTAGTATGTGAATAATCTCTTTATTTTATCAACCATCTAAATATTTTTTATGCAGTTTTTTATTTTTTTATTTTGGTTTTTTTTTTTTTTTTTGACGTATTAATGATTTGATTCCTGGTTTTTTTAGCAATAAATTTTCAGTTTTTGTTTTTTCAGTATTTACTAAAGTTGTATAATTGGTATTTTTGATGTTTAGTGTGGGGTGGCTGAGATTAATTGAAGTCTGACAAAGCAATGACCAACTCAATGCGACTGATGGAGATGTATTATGTAAGAGATGTCGATGCCTATATTTAATTTTATGTTATGAGCCCTACAATTGATGCCACATGGAGAATAAATAATGGTGTTATATAAATATAATTTAAACTCTTAATTTCTTAACCATGAAAATGTATGTTGTATTTTTTTCTTGTTTTTGTTTACTTCACATAAGAATTATATATCTGTGTGCGCGCGCGTGCGTGCGTGTGTCCGTGTGTGTGTGCGCGCGCACGCGCCGCTTGCCCCAGCAAGTTTGTTGGCGTTCACGGTATAAGATCCCTCAAGTCGGGGGTTCGAATCCCCTCTTGCACAGTTTGTCTTAAAGATGTGGTATTCATATTGTTAGACACATTAGGGGTGGATGGAGACTCGTATAATAGCTTCTGGCCATTTCTTTGTATATATAGATTTGTGATTTTCATTCTGCATTCCAAATTTTCATATTTAATTTCTTGCAAATTTTGTGAATATATTTATTTAGTCATAAAGTGCCAAAATAGTTTCTACTATTTATAGGTTGTTTTTGTTCTAGAGTTTATTGAAGCGTTAAAATAACCCCCGATTGTTTTAAAATTGAGTTCTAATATTCTCAGTCGTATTCTAAAGATTATGAGGATTATTTGGGTATTCTATAAATTTTGCGACTAAAATAGCCACATGTAAATAATCAGAGATTATTTTGATTTTTATTTATTTAATTATTTGGAATGAACAATATGAAATGTTGTTTTATATATATATATA
>NW_018164496.1:2122961-2123661 GCF_001263595.1 Phalaenopsis equestris
TGAAATTGAATCATTAACAACGCTAGCTGCAAACTTCCCACACATAAATTTTATTATATTTTGATTGTATTCACTGTCTTAATACAATCAATATAATCAAAATACAATAAAATCAACGTATAAGTAATCCACAGCTACTAATTCCTTGAGGACCGCAGGTTTATGCATGTGGTGGAAAGAAGAAGTACAGTGATTTTCGTGAAGGCATTAATGGTGATAGATATAGAGCCCACCTTGGTGTACTAAAATGAGTGGCGTCAGAAACTATGGTGAAAGATGGCTGTGATGGTGCTTCCAGTTCATGAGGATGGATGGCTGTGGGTGGTGAAGGCAACGCAGCCATGATCAACAGCCACAGATTGTTGTTAGGCAAGTTGTGTCAGATGGCAAACCTACACGTGAACTTTGATATGGCTGATTCTAATTAATGCGCAGCACGGAAAGAACCTTGTAAGTTATTAACGTTAATCATACAAATGAAACGTTCATCATATATATGTCATGCGATTGGATGTGTTGCCCTATTTGCATGCAATTGCTGAAGAGGAACTGCAAAGAGCAGTCATATACATATAGGGTTGTCAAAACGGCTTGTTGTTCGTGAATAATTCGTGTTCGGCTCATTAAAAAGCTCGTGTTCGACATGTCCCCTAAGTTAATGAGCCGAACACGAATAACATGTACAAATATTTGTTCGTTC
>NW_018164496.1:2123761-2129455 GCF_001263595.1 Phalaenopsis equestris
GATATGTAAACACATGGAAATTGAGTGGTATGCATGTAAATGTTCCCATTTTTTTTAGAAGATTTACATGAATATAACTCAATTCCCATGTATTTACATATCTAACTCCCAAACTTGGAAAATATACATATATACATATACTTGGCATAGATATGCTGAAGTTACAACCCTTGTTATCAATCAACGGCTACGATTAGTTGTATGTATAAGATCTTTTTCCAACTTAAAACTAATAATGCATATAAAGTATACCACACACAAATATATATCAAAGGATATATATGAATATGAAATTGAAATTGTAATAGTTAAGCGGCCCAATACCTTAGCCTTCACGAAGCCCAATCTGATACAAGAGGGTCAATTTCATTTATTTTTCAAAGAAACTTGGCCCATATACATGGTCCAAAAGAGGCTTCTATTTGATTAAACTATGTAAGAAATGCATATGAATTATAGTATATTGTAAACTTACATAGGAAGGGCATATAAAAAGGTAAATTTAAATACCTAATACGCAATTCTTATGCATTTAAATGTACACCTGTGCTATAATTGATGTAATGTCAAAGATTTGAGTGTTATGTATGTAAATACGACAGTTAGGTGTTAGATATGTAAATATATAAGAATTGTGTGGTATGTATGTAAATGCCTTTACAAAATATGGTGTTTTATAGTGTGGATAAAGACTGATGCTTTTTAGGGTTCGATGCTAAAAAATACAAATTAAAATAACATGACAAAAAGTCACCTCCTAAGAACTAACTAGTCCAAATGAAAGGTTGAGAACACGTTAAGCTGGACTCATTTTGAACTCATTTGATCGAGTTCGAGGCAGATCTGCCAATCGGATCCATGAAGCTTGCCGGCTGTAGATATGTAAACACATGGAAATTGAGTGGTATGCATATAAATGTTCCCATCCTTTTTTAAGAAGATTTACATGCATACAACCCAATTTCTATGTATTTACATGTCTAACTCCCAAACTTGAAAAGGAGTTCCACTATTTAAACACTAAAATGGTGCTATTTTTTATGTGATATGAAAGATTTGGTTGATATACATGTAAAAGGTAGCGTTTAGATGTTAGATATGTAAATACAGAGGAATTAGGTGGTATATATATAATATATATGCTAATTACATCCATTGCTATGAATCAACGGCTACGATTAGTTGTGTATAAAAAAATAATAATGCATATAAAGTATATTATAACACATACTAGAATTTATATCACAGGATGTATTTTGTCTTATCTAAAATAATAAATATATATGATAGGATATATATGAATATGAAACTGATAATTGTGACTATTTAAGCGGCCCAATTCCTTAATTTTAATGAAGCCCAATATGATACAAAACAGGGCCCACTTCATTTGCATTCCGAAAAACCTTGGCCCATATTCATGAATCCAAAATATGCTTCTATTTGATAAATACACTGAATTTTTTCCAATCAAGAGTATGAAAACTCATCAAAATGTAAAGTGAAGTAAAATATTAGTTATTAAGAGATGAATAAATATTATTGTATGTGTACAATATAAAACTATGTAAGAAATACACATGAATTATAGTATATTGTAAAATTGCATGGGAAGGGCATATAAAAAAGGTAAATTCAAATACTTAGTACACAATTCTTATGCATTTACATATTCAACGCATCTTTTCATTTATAACATAGTGCTATAATTGATGTGATGCCAAAGATTTGAGTGTTATGTAAATACGAAAGTTAGGTGTTAGATATGTAAACATATAAGAATTGTCTGGTATGTATGTAAATGCCTTCACAAAATATGGTGTCTTATAGTGTGGATAAGGATTGATGCTTGTTAGGATTCAATGCTCAAAAATACAAATTAAAATAACATGACAAAAAGTCACCCCATTATACCCTAAGTGCTAACTAGTCCAAATGAAAGATTGAAAGCACGTTAAGTCGGACTCGTGTTGAATTCATTTGATCGAGTTCGAGGCAGATTTGCTAATCGGATCCATGAAGCTTGCCGGCGGAGCTTAAGGACTTGCCCATACGGGTTCAAGGCGCTCGATCTCTAGAGCTTGACTTTTTAGGGTTCGAGCCCTTGACTTTTTTCCCCTATAGCTTGACTTGTAAAATTCATGTCTATAATTTGGGGATCTTAAGGAGAGCCGAGTGTTCGATATTTTTCTTTTATATTATGACTTATTGAGCAACATAATGGAATTTTTCTACTTCCTAATCACATCTATTTCCCATTCACTCTTTCTTTGCTAGTTAGATTGGGATATAGCCCACAGATAAAAATAAGATCCAATAACATCACATTTATGGAATGTGTTGCAGGTTCGGGTTGCCTCGAAAAGATTTGTTCCAAAATCTTGGCTCATAGCTCGACTCGTTTATTTCGATCTAATCCCGATCCAAGCCAAAATTGGAATCAATTTTCGATCGATTAACAACCCGTGAGCTAAATTAATAACAATAATAATAACAATAATAAAATTAAGATTGAAAATTTGAGCCTCTTGACAACGGTTGAATTTTCCAACAAAAAAAAAACAAAGAATTTCTGAAGATTACTCCTGCCCACACCTAATAACTCTCATGATAATTTATTTTATTTATTTATATTATATTTCATAATGCATATCAAGTAATTTCGTCGTTGTATTGTGATGAGCACATGGGTAATTGAAGAAAGTACTGAATTTAAAATAAATATATGTTGAAATAAATAAATTAATATATTTTAAATTCTTATGTTTTTTGTTTTATTGGAAGGTATGCAGTAAGAATATTTTTAAGAATTGTGTAATTTTTTATTCATCTAATGGTCTATTATTTATAAAGAAATAGGGTATAATATGTGCAACTACATTTATAACCCTGTTTTAAACTAGTTGGGTTGGTGAGACTCTGATAAGTGGTGCCAGCTGGCAAATCTTGATAGATGTTACTAGTCAGCTAGATTGGCGGGGCCTTGGTGAATACTCAGTTCAATGGGTAAATGAGTTGTTGATCAGTTGGGTTGAAAGGTGTTATCGATTGACGAAACTTTCACTGGTTGGGTGGTCAGTAGAATTGTTTGGATCAGTTGACTTGTTGATCGATTGACATGATTGGTTGTCGATCTCCAATCCTTTATGAGAGTTCATGTCGATGGAGGGAAGCTAGGCTGTTAGACAGATGGTGGATCATAGTGAACCGATAGGTAGTATGCCTGGCGACAAAGAGAAACTCGAGGGATGGAAAAAACATCTCATTAGATTTGATGTTACTGGAGGAGATTGTCAAATGTCTCTTATGTAACTGCAAGACTAAAAGATAACTCCTCGGGTTTGTTTCATCGTGGTGATAGGCTTGAGGAATCTTCTGTCTTATATCTAGATGAGCCGTTCGGGCTCAAGTTATCTACTTGTCTTTATGTCTTAATATGTCTTAATACGTATGATTGGTGAGACTCGACACCCCATCAGATCTCCTCAACATTCGTGTTACCACTTTTTCGTATAGATTATTATTATGATGATATGTAGTTAAGAAAAACAACTATTCTCATGAAAATTTTTATTTTAATTTTATTTTAAATGATAATATTAGCTCAAAATTTTCATCCATAACTACTAAATATTAATCACGATATAATCATATCCGAAATTGAGAGAGAGAAATTTACAGACCTTCCCGCCATCATAAATTAATCAACGGTCAAGATTTATGTACCGTATCCAACGCGGTCGCATAATAATATTTCCAGAAGCGCTCATGCTTACGTGGCTGTTTTTTGAACCGTTCGATCGTGCTCTAGACTGTGGAGCGGGATCCGGAATCTTGTCGGCGACCGGCTTTGTCGTCTCCTTATGATTGAACCAATCCGAAGCCCAACGTGCGTGTGCGGGCCATCCCAGTCGTTTTCACCCCCCGGACATAGCCCACGTGTCTCCGTCCAGATGTGGGCCCCGCACATTGGCTTTTTATTTTTATTTAGAATTTTATGAATGTACATGCAGATTTTAGAAGTTGGATATATAAATTTTATTGTGATATTAAATACTTGATTGTTATATATGCAATCATTTTATTGTGATATTAAATACTTGATTGTTATATAAAAAAATGCAATTATAAAATTTTAGATTGATATATAAAAAAATGTGAGCGGGTAAAACCGGCTCATGTATAAGCTCGAGCTAACTAAATAAATGGCTATCGTTCGAGTTCGGAGAAACAAGTTAAGTTCGAGCCAGCCCCGACTCGACTCCAAGAGTTGAGCTCGAGCTCCATTAATTAATCATGCTGAGGGTGGCCCGAGCTTAACATGACTCGTTTACACCCCTAAATTATAAATATACAAGAAAAGTGTGACGTATAATTGCATAAAAAAGATAATTAAGACAATAGGTATATATTTATGCTTAAACTACTATCTACACTCCAATTTGTTAAACTTTAAACTTAAATTATCTTAATCAAAGATAAACTGTCAAACTGGTAAACCAATCAAGCGGCACGATATGTATCTTATTGATGAGGAATTATAACTCGCATGTCTGGACAACAGTTTGGATGAGCCGGCATGCAATTCGCAGCAGCGTGGTTACATCCGTACAGCAATCAGTCATACGTAATATTTAAAAAAAAATTTATTAAGATTGCTTGCAAATAAAAATTTAAGTATTTTTAATCAATATATTATAAAGTTGTTAAATTTAATTTAGAAAAAATTAAATAAAATCATGAAATCAAATTTTCAAAATGCAAAAGCGGGAAACAGCTATCAAAAGATTTTTTATTTATATTAAATTTTAAGGTAAGTTTACATATACAACATTATGTTTTTACATATATAACACTTAAATTTTGATATTTACACATTTATCGTGTTGCTTTTAAACAAATCGGGATGATAATATAAAAATATGAGTATGTACGTAAATATGATTATTTAGGTGTTAGAACTATAACTACATGTGATGCGTGCTAGATTGTTCGCAATGATGGAGTAATGAATTATTGTCTTAGCGTTGCGAGAGACTTCAACAAACAATCAGATGAAAGAAGAACAATCAGTAAAGACATCATAATTTTTTACGTGGAAAACTCGTAAAGGGAAAAAAATCACGAGATCTGATCTAGTCGTAAAAAATTACTATTGATTAATAATTACAGACATTTTTTTTTCCCGCGAACGAGAAAATGTTTCTAGATTTTCAGGTTATAATGTCGATTCACGACAGTCGGTGAATGTCTACAACAGTTAGTGGCGGCTACAACGTTCAACGGTGGTCAACGGTGGTCGACAGTGTTCGACGGGCGGTTAGCGGTACTTGAAGACGGTCGAGATGGTGTTGAACTTCAGCTCTTTCTCAAAGTCTCAAAATTTCACTCAAGGCTTAAGCTCCCTCTCATGAGAGTTGTAGGGCTTTTTTTCATAGTGTTATTGGCACACTTAATGCTGGAATATAAACTGTTTCGATCAGACGATCTGAATAGCTTCCTCCAATTAGATGGCATTTAACGGACATTTGATTGCCTTAATGATGTCAAAATTGAGCAATCTTAGGCTAAATACATTGATTTTTGTCGATACGTTAGGTTCAACTATAAATTCGTCAGATTCGACATTCGTTTAACCTTCTAAATGTGTCTTAAAATCCTCCAAGTATAGTTTAATGACTTAATATGGGCTTG
>NW_018164496.1:2129555-2140820 GCF_001263595.1 Phalaenopsis equestris
AATATTTCGAGCCAAAACAAGCCAAACACGCATGAACAAATCTTAATTCATACTCGGCTCATTTTTATATCAAGTGCTTAAAAAGTGTTCGTATTCGACTTCTTAGCTCAACGAACGAATCGAATACGAGCTATTTCAAGCTAAAATGAGTCAAACACGAATGAATAAATATTTATTAGTGTTTTGCTCGTTTATATATCGAGCTCTAAGAAAGTGTCTATGTTCATCTCGTTATCTTAACAAATGAATCCAATACGAGCTATTTAACTAGCCGAACACGAGCTAAAGCCTTCTCCATGAAACACTCCAATTAACCTTTTATATATATATATATATATAATCTATTCAAAGTAGAAATTGAATTAATTAAGCAGGCAGCCTCGGCATGAAATGACTATTATATCTCTATAGGAGGAGCCACTATGGATCATCTTCGCACGTGACATGGTCATCCGGCTGAACGAGGAGCTGATGTTGAACAGCCACAAGACCATCGACGGGCGCGGCGCCAACATCCACATCGCCTACGGAGCCCAAATCACGGCCCAATTCGTCCACCACATCATCCTCCACAACCTCCACATCCACCACCTCTCCCCCGGCAACGGCGCCATGATCCGCGACTCCCCCTCCCACTACGGCCTCCGCACCCGCAGCGACGGCGACGGCATCTCCATCTACGGCTCCTCCCACATCTGGATCGACCACATCTCCATGTCCGCCTGCGCCGACGGCCTCATCGACGCCATCATGGGCTCCACCGCCATCACCATTTCCAACTGCCACATGTCCAACCACGACGACGTCATGCTCTTCGGCGCCAGTGATGCCTACGCGGACGACGCACTCATGCAGGTGAAAGATGTTTTATAAAAATGTTTCATTTACTTTACAAAATGATCACTTGTATTGTTATATAGGTGACGGTGGCGTTCAATCACTTTGGGAGGGGGTTGGTGCAGAGGATGCCGAGGTGCAGGTGGGGGTTTGTGCATGTGGTGAACAACGACTATACGCACTGGAGGATGTATGCGGTGGGGGGGAGTCAGCATCCGACGGTGATAAGTCAGGGGAACAGGTACATAGCGCCGCATGATGGGAATGCGAAGGAGGTGACGAAGAGGGATTATGCGACGGATGAGGTGTGGAGGAAGTGGACGTGGAGGTCGCAGGGGGATTTGATGATGAACGGGGCGTATTTTGTGGAGTCGGGGGAGGAGTTTGTGAGCGGGTATGCGAGGCAGGATGTGATGAAGGCGAGGCCGGGGACGTTTGTGACCAGGCTGACGCGGTACGCGGGGGCGCTTGGGTGCAGGATTGGCCTGCCTTGCTAAACATGATCTTTCTATCATAGTGTTGGTCCAATATGCTAAAATTCACAAAGGAAGGGTTTTTTTTTTTTTTTTATTATTATTATTAATAATAGTTTGGTCATTTGATTAAGATCGTTTTCTTAGTGAATGATATTTTGCAATAATTTCAATCTTTTGGCAGGCAAAAATCTCATTTTTTTTAACTAATATGTTATGTTGTAAACTGTTGCTGTTTGAAAAAGTTGTTGTGAAGCTGTTAAAAAAAGTGTTGTTCAAAAATCTACGGGGACTATTATATATATTTTTTTAAGAAAAAAAAGTTACACCACAACTATTTAGATATGGTGGAAAAATATAACTTTTGGCTGCAGTTTTTTGAGAACGCAGACTAAAAACCATTTTACCAGCCTGAATAAATTGCGGTGCGGCACCTCATCACACAAAAATATGCTATGGTGCTATAAGTGTAAGTGATGTTGTAGGGGTAACTTATAAAGGTTATCATGAAAATCCTTAAGACCTCACGTCACACACACATATATTAAAACATAATCACACGAGCTAACAAAATAAGATAACACTTCAATTATCTCCCAATTGTGAGATCATGTATTGATCGATCAAATTGAAATGTTTGATACAAATGATTCTAATTGCAACTGAGAGGTAGAAGATGGAATTTTAATAGTTCATGTTATTGAAATAAGATGAGTATTGATCAATATTTGGTCATAGAGGAATTTTTACTCCTTATAAGAAGAACAACAAGTTTTATCATGTACTAATGAAGTTATGTCATATGGACTACTAGGTCATATATGATTGTGACCCTATAGAAAGATGGAATCTAAAAAGTGTACAAAGTCAGTTTTGTTGATTGTGTAAGGGATTAATTCTTTGTATAGTGTTTTTATTAATTAATTGATTTTTTAGGCTATTTATAATTAGTTTTAAAACAATTTAAAGTATATTATTAAAAGTTAATATATTTCAATTAAAAAATAACTAAAATAATTCAATTGAAATTAAAACATGACAACATAAACTAATACAACATCGTCAAAGTCACTAATGATTTCATAAGTTCAAATATCAAAATTGGCACATTAAACCCCTAAAAGACATATATAAATTATTTTATGAATTAAATAAATTATAAATAAGCATGGCATTTTAACATTAAAAAAAAAATGAAGTAAAACATATCCTTAAGTTTTATTCATGAAAATTTAAAGATAGAGACAATGCAATAAAAATAATTAGAAGTCATTTTAATTAATAAAATATATGGTATAATTTAAAATTAAAACAAATAAAATAAATCATAGAAAATTTATGTGAACTAAAAATTATCTTAATGTTTTTATGGAGAGTTTGAGACAAAATCCTAAGCCTCCTTCAAACTTAAATTAAATTTGTGGGCCTTTTGATTTTTTAATAAATTTTTGAATGAATAATGGCTACTAAATAATAAATAATTCAAATTAATTCTACAAATTCTCAAAATTTTATGAAATCATTTCCTAGATTTTTTTTTTAACCTTATAAATTAGTTTCATAAAATTTTCAGTGCACCAAAACAAAAATAAATACATAAATAAAAACACATGATGAATTAAATTTTAATAAAACTTAAACAAATGTAAAATCTAAAAAACTCACTTTTTTGTGCTCATAGATATTATGATATATAAATTTATTTCTTTTGATTGTCTTAAGTTTTTTCTAATATCTAGAGTGTTCAAAATGACAAATTTTGCTCTTGGCTTTAACTCATAAGTTCATAAGTATTCTTTAAATATCTATATTCGCCCATGAATTAACAAAATTTTTAAAACCCAAATAAAATTCTTTAAAATGTTAATCATTTGAACTCAAATCACCCAATGATATTATTAAACCAAAAATCAAACTAAAACTCTAGCCCTAAAATCTAATTCAAATTCACCACATAACCTCACACACACAATGGACTTACTTGTTGGAGGATCAACCTAAAATTCTAGGTAATGTAGGTTTGTTATGATTGTTTAGATTAGTGTGATTTCTAAATCAATTAAAAATAATTAATAAATTTATTAGAGCACCTAGAAATAACTAAATCATATGCACTTGCATGTTGATTATTTCTTTATTTTAGGAGCATCACTCATTGCATGTAATAGCTAGGGCATCTAGCTAGTGAGATTAGTCGCCTATTGTAAAGAAGTCTACCTAAAATTTGTCATTTTGAACACTCTAGATATTAGATAGAGATTGAGCTTGCAAACTCTTTCATGAACTTTGTGATTTGGTGAATTATGTTATGAACATATGTTTTAAGTTTGCATAAGAGTTAATTACTCCCAGCAACAAGTTATTAAACAATCTGGTGTCAATTATTTCAAAGTCAAGCAAAAAAAAATTTAGAGCGAAACTTATCTTTAGCAAGCAAACAATGTATTCAAATGACGTCAAGCTACTGGGGGGGATCAAACTTTCCTCAATAAGATTTTAAGGATGGAATCTTAAATCTCTCGAGGGCCTCTAACTCAATGATCTCTTAAGAGAAATCAATCTCCAATTGATATGGACGAGGAGTTTTGGTTCTCCTTCATTCTCTTATGTGTTAGAGCAGGTAACGGATTCCTTTAATATCAAAGGCAAACACCCTTTATAGTATTGGAGCTTTTGGACAAGGAGGTAGCACATGCTCTTCTGACGTTTGGGCTAGCATATCTCATTTCATATTATTTCGACACATCATAAGTCTCCATCACCTTCGTCATCTATTCACTATACTTATTGGTTTGCTGAGACACAAACTTTCTAAGACAATCCACGTTGCTAATAACCTCACTTTGGCTTGATTATGCTCCTTATATAACTCATTTTTTTTGTTTGTGACATAATTTAAGATCATTGGACTTTCATAATGTTCGATCCATATTTATCCGTAAACTCACACTTTAAGAAAAAAAAACTTGGAAGAAAAGAGAGTGAGCTAGATGAGAGGGAAAACACAATTTTTTTTATAGGAGAAAATTTATTTAGGATGTAGTCTCCAGAGATCCATCTCTTTTTATATAGATATATCTTTATTTATCAAAATTTTCTCATATAATGCAAAATAAACACTTATCGAAACAAGGTCCTTAATGATCTCCAATTTAACCACATAGTTTTACTCTCTTCTAACTTTGATATAATTGTTAATACTATCTCTGAGAGTGTTGTATCGTAATATCTGTTTCACATACACTCGTATGGTCACATCTTTATCAACTTATTCTACTTTTGTGATAAACTGGCTCTGAGCAATTTGACATCAAGTTGAGTTGTCATATTCTATTGAGTTGAACTCTTAGACAATGAGATAGATCTGATCCCTTAATCAAAGTGGTGACCTAATCGCGATAGATGAACTATTAACTCACACTCGACTGCTAGCACTTGTCTAGTACTTAGTGACTAGTACTCATCTATCTGTCCACCAACTTGACATGATAGCTGCGCAATGTAATTTATCAATCTACCTTAGCACACTATCCAACTTTTGAGCCTAAGTTTGATAAGGTGACATTCGACTATACAAAGTTAATCAACACCTATAATTCTCTTAGGTCCTCGCGAGAGAGTTTTTCATTCTTTCATTTGAAAAGCTACATTTGTCCATTAAAAACACGAAAATGTTGTTAGAATGAGGGGTTCTCTTATTGTTGGTCTTGAATAAGATATCCTATTTTTTCCATTTGTCACATCTTCTGAAATTCTGAACTAGAAGTCTCCATCTGACTACTTAATAACATGTGTTATATTGCTCTGAAGAACACACCTTAGCTAGCACACTGGCACGATTTAAATCATCTCGATTTATAATGATAACTGCATATTATACAACCAAAGTGCCATTGTCGGCCCAACCAAGTAATGGTTTTAGCTTTTGCATCATCGAAGCAATTTAGTAGAGAAAAAATAGGATTTTTAATCTCAACTATCCAATTTCAATTTAATTATCGACATGGTTAGTTACATTAACTTGATAATCAACTGACACTCTTTTAGGAAAAAATTACAAACTCAAATTCATATTGTTGAATTTGAGTAGGATGTAGGGTCCCGTATTATACGTGGGTACAGACAACTTGGTCGAAGACCCAGTATTGTAGGAAGAGTGCTATAAAGAGAGAAATGAAAAAGATCCTAGCTTACAAAATTTTTAAGAGGAAGAACCAGAGAGCAATAAGCACAAAGTTCTCTAGAAAAAGATATGGAGTCCTTCCGGAAAGGGAGATGAGAGGGTGAGAAAGGATGGCAAGGGAGGTTTAGAGAGATCCATACTCCCCTCTTTCTCTTTCTTGTTGTTGGCCCTTTGATACATGAGAAAGAAAATAGCATAAGATTGTCAAAACAAGACATCAATGACTGTATTTTTGACTTTTACGAGATCAGTGTCGTGACTATGAAATAACAAATGTTAGATATTATTGCTACGACAAACATCCATGATGTTCGGATGATGGTATCGAACCCCAGCTTCGGTCGACTTCCTTTGAGAGATGCAAAAATGTCTTGTTGCCCATAATGAATTCTTCAAATTACTACCTTTGCAGAGGCAGATTTACATTGCCTTCTTGAGGAAGATGGAAACGAGCTAAATCAGTCGTTTCGGCGTGTGGGCTCGATTCATCCACCTCAACCGGCGGGCTCGATTCAACCACTTCAGCAAGTGGGCTCAATTCAGCCACTTTGACAGGTGAGCTCAATATAATCACTTCGACATGTGAGCTTGATTAAGCCAGATAAAATCTAATTAAAAATTTTTACATGCCAACATTACAATATACCGATATTTGTGTGTAAACATTTTTTTTTAACTCACAACTGCATTTTATTTACCGAAAAATTTACCATAACAAAAAAAGCATCATGCAACGTTACTACTCCACGTTCGAACCAGAAAAGACATGTGGATCAAGTTCCCTACATAGCATTCACTTGACTCTCCTTAAACCCAGCCCAATATGCCCCACAAAGGATAAAAAACTAAATATATAATTATCACAAACTGAAATATAAAAATTGCTAATCAGGCTCTTCAGTTTCCCCACCACTAGTTAACATGCATCAGACCATCAAACAAAAATGCCTTTTGGCCCACACACATTGGACCCTTTCCCAAAGCTCTATAATAGCTATCTCCAAGCCAGTAAAAACAATTCACATGTGCAGTGATTTTTTGCACATAGGAAAGACAATTACATGTTCATTATTAATCTCAAACCATAACATGAAAGCTAGATCAAATCAAATGAAACTAGATAGCAATGAAAAACTATCAGATTACATATAATACCTCTTCATGAAGTCATTACAACCACACACTACCAGAAGAAGCTGGTGCTCAGCTGAGACCTCAAAGACAAATGCTGTGAATGATCATCATCATCGTCGTGCGACGGAGAATGAGCGTGTCGTCCTTCGTATGTCGTGATTACCATTCTTGGGTCCTCTGCAAGCCTTTCAACCCTTTTCTTCACACGACAATTATCTTGTGTGCACCTGTAGTAGCTCCTGCACATCATGCACATGATCACATAATGCACACATATATCATTAGGATATGTAAGGCTTTCCAAAAGCACAAACATGAAAAAGAAAAGAAAAAAAAAATAGTAGTGCATTTAGTCTGTTGTACACAAGTTGGGCCCAAACGGGTATATATCACTTGATAATGATTGTGATGATGATAATGATGATGATCATACATCAATCGGAGCCATAAAATTTAATTACCGCCATTAATCAACTGAGTAGATTGATCATTTCCAGATGAAAATGGGAAGACCATCATGGCTTCAGAATGACATGATTGCTGTGGTATCATCAGCTTCAGCACTTTTTAATAGTGGTGAGCCAGTGGAATCATGAAAAGTTAATAGCTAGCACACGGTTTTTTTTGGAAAGGACTTGTCTCCTAAATTTGCTCGTTTAATTGTTTGCTAGCAAAAAACTTTAGCACATGCAATATCATGGATATAGCTACCCTCTATTTTTTGCTGAATTTAAGTTGACATATAGGTTAATGCAAATCACATATATATGTATGTATGTATGTATATGTATATTTTTCGGCATGCTTATGATGTTTGATAAGAAATTGATTTGTCTTGAACTAAATCTTCAGGAAATGTGATGTTGTGAGATCATGACTAAACTTTTTATGAACAAATTGTTTAATTAATCTCTCCGACGTTTAATGAAACTTTACTCTTCGGGAGGATGGAAAAAACAAAGAGTACTTCATATCTCAACTCTTAACCTGATTCAATCAAGTTGGCACTATTTTTGAAGAAAAATTAACAGCGTCTATTTCAGTTGCATTTTACATCAAAGGTATCTCATTCAGGGTGTCTTTGGGGCAGCGGTGCTGTGGTGCTGTCACACCGCAGTTTTCCTGTTTGGCAAAACTGTGTTTTGGATGTGCTCACAAAAAGTTGAAGCTGAAAGCTTAGCTGCGTTTTCCCACCATACCTGGCCACCAGCGATGATAGCTAGAAAGTTGTGGTCTCACTTTAATATATATATATATTTAAAATCACCGCAGTTTTTTGAGCAACAGCTTTACTGCTGCTTCTCCAACAATTACAGCTGCCCCAAACAGACCCTCAGTGTCTAACAGTGTGTTTCAGACAGTGGTGTGGTAATCGTGCGGTGTTGCATTGTATTTTTTTGTGTTTGAAAAAACTGCATTTTGCCTGTTTTTTCAAAAAAACTAATATGAAAAATTGTGTTTTGTAACTTAACCTAGCTAAATGCACTGACTGCTTTTGAAAAAAAAAATTAATAACCACCATAACTTTTTGAACAACGGTTTATTCTGCGGCTGCTTCACGACTGCTTCTTTGAACAGCTGCAGCTGCCCCAAACCGGCCTTAACATTCAATGTAACAAAAGCATAGCTGATGCGAAAAAAGAGGAAAAGAGTCCTCGAGAAAACATTTACATCTTCCATCCACATTCAAATGCAGTCAATAGAATGTCAAGTTGTCTTCTTACTATCTCTCATTATGAAAAGCTTAACATTCAAATGCATCAAATGCAGTCAATAGAATGTCAAGTTGTCTTCTTACTGTCTCTCATTATGAAAAGCTTAACTTTGAATAAACGGATACAAAGTATAAATAGTGTACGAAAACTGCATTAGTGCATCCACCTGCATTCAAAGCTCTAAGAACTATAGCTTGGCAAACTATTAATTAGTTATATTTTCAGTTGTTTCGAATTCTATTTACATATGGAGCTAAATATCAACTCATAACACGCAGTTAGTAAAGTATGAATAGTTTTGTACATGTTAAACCAATATGAAAGAAAATATTCATATGAATTTAGCTCTAAGCGAGGGTGTTAATAGTTTTTCTAATGAACAATAGCTGCTTCTTAATTGAGAAAGAAGCAAGCTATTTATTCTTCATGTTCTTATTTCACTTGATGTAATCCCCCTTTCCTTTATATTGCCGCACTGTAGCAGAAACCATCAGTCCTAGAAATAAGTGCCACTGAATGATATCAATATTTTCTTAGGTGAACAGTAATAAGGCTGCCGTTGAGAAGCAAAAACCGTAGTTTTTTTTCTTTCAAAATAAGGGGCAAGAATCAAATATACGCGTATCCCATCCTGTTGGTTGGCATCCTCGGTATAAGACCCCTCGGGTCAGGGATTCGAATTGTCTCTGATGACGTGAGCCTTAAGGAAGTGGTACTCGAATAGTTAAGCACATTAGGAGTGGTTGAAGGCTAGTATAATAGCCTCTTGCCATTTCTTTTCAATATATATATATGTATATGAAGATTGCTTGCCCAATGATTGCTAATGATTAAAGATGACATTTTTTTCTCAAAATGACTGATTCAAGTCATACACTTTATAATTCACCGTATATTATTTCAAAAAAGCCAAAGATCACATAAAAATAAGAGATTGCAAAATAGTTGGCAAAGTAATTATAATATAACAATTTAATATGTGTTGCATGTATGCACTTTATCTTAGCTATTTTGTCTTAGATATCCTGCCATAGAAACTTTCTAAACACTAACAACATAGTTTTTTTTTTTTCATGACAAAAAGCTAGGGTGCTTTATACAATAATAATTCCTTATCTTTTAAATTGGATTTCATAAGATTGAAATCAACTCTCACCCTATAATTTGGAGGGAAGTATTTGTTCATTTCAAATTACACCTAAGTCATTAAGGGGGGTTAAGTTGTGTTGAGTGTTTAGGTTGAAGTGGAAGTGTTCTTCTCTTGTGTTCAAGGCCAACTTTCAATCCCCAAAATTTTTTTGTAAGTTTGATTCTTTATCTACTTTAACTTTCATCATTTTATTGAATGTTTAAATTCAATTTATTTAGTTATTTATTTGCTCAAATTCCTAAAAATTATTTTTTATGTTCAATATCGGGTTAGTTTAAGTCCAATTTATGCTCAATTTAGTTCTCCTGTTCATAAAAAATGTGGCAGCTTCCCAACATCATCTTTGTTTAGTTAGAAGGCTATATCGGGGGTGCTAAAACTTTCCATGTGCTTAAAAAAGCTTCGATAGTCGATGACTTATGGTATTACGACTGGGGTATTTGCACCTACAAAATTTTAAAAAACATACATAGGTCGTCAATACATGTGTAGAAACATAATAGTATTTTCTTGTCATATTGGAATAGTAAAAATAGAAACTTAAAGTATTTTTTTTTTCTACCAAGACGGAACAACCCGCACGGGTTTAAATAAGGTTTCCCCACCACATTGGAATAACATGCACATATCTTTATCAAAAAATTATCCCTGACTTGACTATAGTGGTAGAGCTCAGTGCCAACACAACGAGTTTGATAGATGACATTGATAATGGGAATAATGTTGGCAAGGTGAGACAAGAGGCATCAACCGTCAACAGTATTTTAGGAGTAATATGCCAACAATTTGAAGCTTCAACGAGTGGTGTGCCAAGGGTGGGAAGCAACCCAAATGAGGAGATCATGGCGATGTGTAGCAACGATAAGGTGGTGAGATTAAATTAAAAAATACAAACTATAAAATTTTGAAATAGATGTTATATTTGAAGTATGTAGTGTAATATTATGCTATATTTGAAGTATGTAGTGCAATAATTTAAATTAAAAAAAAATTAGAAACTAAAATATCAAAATTATTTTACCATTCCTTATACCATTGGGGATAATTTTTTTAGAAAAGCTTTTTATGACCTAAGAGCTTGTATTAACCTTATATCCTTATCCACCTTTAGGAAATTTGGTCTATTAGAGATCTAGCCAATCAATATAACCCTTCAATTAGCCGATCAATCTCTAACTTATCCTAGATAGGTCATAAAGAACATGTTAGTTAAATTAGATAAGTTTCTCTTCCCAATTGAATTTTATGTATTAGTTTTAAAAGGGGACAAAGAGGTGCCCATCATCATAAGAAGACTAATTTTAGCTTGAAAAGGGGCCATAATTGATGTTTCGAAAGAGAAACGGACTATAAGAGTACAAGATAGTCAATAACTAATTGTTAATGTGTTGAAATTAATGCAATTCTCTACTGATTCTAGTGGTTAATGATATAAGATAGATTTGGTGGATAAGTTAGTGAGATGCCAACTTTATAGGAGTTTTGAGGTTGATCCATTAGAGCACCTGGTAACTGTTAGAAAAGAGCTTTCTCCATATTTAGAAGTTGCACCTAGTCTTTATAAAGAGATGTTTGAGAATTTGGATATTGTATCTTTACAAGAGCAGTTGGAAACATATATTGTGGATGCACCTAAATTAGAATTGAAGACTTAGCCTAAATATTTAAAATATACCTTCGTATGAGGAGCATCAACTCTTTATATTATAATCTTTACAAAATTTGATGATCTTTAGAAAAATAAACTTATAAGAGTGCTAAGGACATATAAAA
>NW_018164496.1:2140920-2149740 GCF_001263595.1 Phalaenopsis equestris
TATATATATATATATATATATATAGTTTTATTTTTTTAAAGCTATACAATATTTTTTTATAAGCATAATATTTTTATGGGTATGATTGTAAAAAAGTAATTATTCATAAGCAAAATTACTAGGAAGTATCAAATAGAAATTAAGAAGTATTTAATTTAATTTCTTGAGTTCTAATCTATAATAAAACACTATGACACTTAATTTTGTATTATTTGAAAATTTATATGGTATGGTCAAGTTGTTAAATAATAAGAAAGATTTACATATATACCACTTAAATTCCTTTGTATTTACATTTCAAAATCAAAATTTTAATTTTTATCATACATGCCCTTATTAATGATAGATGAAAGGGTGTACTTTGATGATTATGTGAAAATTTTGGAGGATATAAATGTAAAAAATTAAAGTTTTAGGAGTTCGATATGTAAATACATTAATCATTGGGTTTTCGAGCGTCCGAGCCCTGCCCGGCCAGTTGCTATATATTTGGATTTTTCTTCTTCGGTGGTGGTCGCGTTCATTTTCCGCTGCTGCCTGTTCTGTGATCTTCTTCTTCCTCGCTCCAATTTCTTCAACGGATTGCTTCTTCTGATCTTTAGGCTCTCCTTTCCATAGAGCTCTGCAGGAGGAAGCGATGGTATCCGCCTTTTTTTAGAGCAGAATCGCCGGCCACCGGCGAAACCCTAGGGAGATCCAACTTTATCGCTGAATTCGGCTTATAGGTGAAGGGGCTTTTCCTCTCTGTTTATTACCGATGGTTCTTGTTGCTCTATTGTTCTTGTCTTGCTTTCTTTACTCGGGATTCGGCGCACGATTCATCCGGAATGTCGAAACAATCGCTGTGGGATTGACGTGATCATTAATTTTCTTTTAATTTTAACGATTGCGTAAGTTTTGAGTAGGTTTTTTTTTTTTTGGGCTCTGATTGTTGCCTTTGTTGGCGTTGTTAGTTTGGGAGTTGTTTAGGATTTGAATATTTTTGTGGAGTTAGGTTTTGTGCTCCTTGAATCCATCCAGTAAGATGATTTTAGCCATTTAAAAGTGATTTTTTTCTGATTGAAGCCTTACTGTAGTGATAATTGTGTAAAAACTTAGGTTAATTGAACTCCTAGTTTATAGAATTTGTTTGTAGAATTCGGGGTTTTGGGTGGATTCTTGATTGATATACTAATGCAAGCTTTCTTATCTAGTTACCCTTTCTGACTATTGTATAAATTACATATACGGCTTGAAATAATGTTTTATTCAGTGGCATATGGCATAGTTACATAGGAGTGTAACTGAGCCAAGCCGACTCATGAGCCGGCTGATAATTGGCTGGCTCGTGGGTTGAGCTCGATAAACAAACAAGCCAAGCTCAAGCTAAGCACTTACTCAGACTCT
Organism: Phalaenopsis equestris; assembly: GCF_001263595.1. Taxonomy (NCBI): domain Eukaryota; kingdom Viridiplantae; phylum Streptophyta; class Magnoliopsida; order Asparagales; family Orchidaceae; genus Phalaenopsis; species Phalaenopsis equestris. The sequence continues at coordinate 2,142,307 of NW_018164496.1, forward strand.
TTAGCTCGTGAGCCGGCTCGTTTAAAAAAACACTAATATAAATTGTAATCAAAATGTATTAAAATTCAAGATTTTATCTTTAAATTATTAAATTTATTTTTAAAATGTTTATTTTCATTCTATATAAAGTTTTTTCTTATTATTTGTCAGAATATTTCATAATTGCTCATTCTATTGGTCATTTTATTTGTAATATTAGCTTAAATTAATATTATTTTCTTTCTTTTATGATAAACAAGCCAGCTTGAACTTATAGACTTAAACTCGAGCTTGAGCTTGAACTCAGTTAATTAATCAAGCTTAAACTCAAGCTCAAGCTAAGGGCGGCTTGAGCCAGGCTTTTTTTGTTTACACCCTAGCATATTCACTACTTACCACTTTTTTGTTTACAGATTTCATCTCTTCGTTTTTTATTGAATTATGTTTTTTATGATGATTATTTAGGTTGTGAGAATGTCGACTCCTTCAAGGAAGAGGTTGATGAGGGACTTCAAAAGATTGCAGCAAGACCCACCTGCTGGTATCAGTGGTGCTCCTCATGATAATAACATTATGCTCTGGAATGCGGTTATTTTTGGGTATCTATGCTACTAATTTGTTTGTCTTTTTTTTTAGATGTGTTTTTGTGAGTATAAAGTAAGTCATCTGATTTTTTTTTTTTCTTGTGTTGTTGCAGCCCTGATGACACCCCTTGGGATGGAGGTGAGGCAGTTTGTGTGGTTAATTTATGATTCTATGAATGAAGTTTTTGAAAAAGAGTCTGCTTTTATCATTTTCTGATTTTATAGAACATACTTTGGTTTGATTTATTGTTGTTTCTAGTGATTTATAGCATCCTTTTCTTTTGTTGTTTTTTTTTAAGTTTAAATTGTTCTTTTCTGCATGATTTGCAGCTGCTTTTTTTGCTTCTAATCTGTTATTGCTTGGTGAAATCTTTTTATTTGGTTAAGTGTTAGTTATCTTCATGGCTTCTGGGCTTTCTTATACCTGCCCATGTACTTCACTTCTTAGTCATTTTTTTCTTCATTTTTAGCTAAGCAAATGGTGAGCTCTGTAGTTTACACTTTCACAGTATAAAATTTTATTTTTAATAATACATGTAATGTGTGGTAATACAGAAGCTTTGATATTATAGTTGCTGAGATCATGGAGTTATTATAAGTGCAATGACTATATCTTGATTTTTGCTTTATAGAAATTTTTGTGATAGAGGGCAACTTAAAACAATCAATCCTGTTGGAGTTTGTACCTATGAAAAAGCTCTATAGCTTTTGCAAAAACTTAAAAAAAAAAAAAAATTCTCACAACTGTTCTAGAACTATTTTTATAATAGTTGCAACTGCCTTAGATGATTGCTTATACAAGCTTGGCGTTAAGGAAGGAGAATAATAGATATATTGAATATCTAATGCAAGAGATTTGAAAATTTTGATGAAGTTAGATGCATTAAAAGTGAAATTAGTAGGATCGTAGTTAACGTTGAAGATATTAAGGAAATATAAAAATGTTACTTTGAAAATTAACAACATTAGAACTTTTAAGCAAAACTTTTTTTTGAATATGCATAAAGATTTTTTTATTGAGATAAGGATTGACATCTAAGATGGAGAAGTGCCTCTAGATATCTTTGAGATAAGAGGATATCATACTTTTAAGTTATATTTTTTAAAATTGGATTTAGGGTATGTTTGGGGTATATACAGCTTATTAAAAAGCAGTTGTAAAATTGCTGAAAATAATCTGATGCTTAAAAAGCTACTGTGCCTATTACAATTAAAAATAATAATAATAATAGACTGCAGCTAGCAAGGACTGGGGCGGAAAACTCAGGTTTCAATGGCAGCTTTTTGAAAAAACTGTCAAAGTGCAGTTTACCCAAACAAACAAAATTGTGGTACTGTGTCGCACTGTCACCACACCGCCGCCCCAAACGGACCCTAAGGCTTACGATATTGTATGTAATTAAATGTTGGGTTTTAAAAAGGCTGTTAATATCTGAGTTGAGTGGCAAAAATAAAAATGGTAAGATGGGTATGTGGTAAAAATATGTATGTTAAATTAAGGAATTATTATATTAGGAAAATGTTGGAGTGACTTATACTGGAGATATGATGACTAAAAATAAACTTTTGGCTAGTTTGAACATGAACAAAAAAATAGTGAGAAGATGCCCATTAGAGAAGTTGATAGAATTATTCTTAGGGAAGGACAGAAGGGGTAGCCCTAAAGGTTTATGGAGTGAAAGTTGCTCAACATATTTTACTGATTATAGGTGTAATACTTCAAATAACATTAAGCAGGGATTAGGAGAAAATGAGGATTCATAATGCTGACACCTTGAAGTGCTTTGATAAGGCTAGTGATGATGATGATGATGATGAGCAGCGTAAAATTATGACATTTGTGTTTGGTGCATACATTGAAAATTAGTTGTTTAGATTCATTATCCATACAATGGAGCAATAGTGCAATTATTGGCTAATGTAGTATGCTTAATGTTTTTGAAGCTAGTGCTATGAGGTTTTCATTTGTTCTTCTTAATGTTATTTTCCATGGTTAATCATATATTCTTAAGCTTAATTTTTATTTTCTCTCATCTGAATCATAGAAATATCTTGCATGTGGAATTTGATTTTATTTCTTTGCCCATAAATTTTATTTATGGCCGTGCACCTATAAAGCAGTTGCTGATTATCAGGTACGTTCAAGCTGACGCTTCAATTTACTGAGGATTATCCCAATAAGCCACCAACTGTGCGGTTTGTTTCGCGGATGTTCCATCCAAATAGTAAGTTGTCGTTCGGATTATTTCCTAAATTTGCACTTTTCTTTGTTATTAAAATGCCCAAAAGCTCTCTCTTCCATAGTGGCATCGTTTTACCTAACATCCCAACATCAAAACATTTCTATTTACAAATCTAGCACTCCCCGCCATCCATTTTTAAAATTCTCTCTTCAGTATCAAAATTCATGGTAAAATCCCAACCCATATTTTTCATTTTTATCAAATTATCAATGATTTGTTTCGTGGCATGCATAAATGTATTCGTTCAGTAGTTAGAAAAGTGCTAGATTTGATAATAGCAATGATTTGATGAAAGTCAATGCGTTCATAATAGCTTTTCTTAACTAAAAGCAAAAGATTTAACGGTATAAGTAGTTTTTTAAAGTATGAAGATTTGCATACATACCACTTAATTCCCCTATGTATTCACACACACATATAACACCTGAATTTCAAATTTTACATATCTCGGTATCTCCCACCTTACCTATATGTAAAAAAGGTGTTTTTTAACTTTTTAAGATGTAAAATAGGGGCATTTTTTTTGTAATATGAAAGATTTGGGTGGTATAAATGTAAGAAGTAAATGTAGGTGTTGTTAAAGATACTCTAAATAATTCCTAATTCTTAGATGTTCAATTTTAAATCAAAGAATAAACAAAATAAAATAAAACTAAAAGATAAAAGTCAAAAAAGAAAAAAAAAAAAAAGTAGAAGTGATTCTTTGTTTCTGTATTCATTTAAATTTTATCAGAATATTGAATAAATTTATGCCAATGGTGATGCTATCATTTTCAACTAACATAAATTTAGTCAAATTGCAGTATAGCTTAATTTCAGCTTAAACTCAATAAATTCTTTCAGGGTCATGTAAACTTATCAGGGCAGATTATAATGTAGGGAGATTTACTCGCATACCTCCAAAACATTCATATGTTGATCTCACTGATTATTTGTATTGTTTGATGTTCAAAGTTTACGCAGATGGCAGTATCTGTTTGGATATTCTGCAGAATCAATGGAGCCCAATATATGATGTTGCCGCAATTCTTACTTCAATCCAGGTACACTTTTAAATCATTTGTTTTGTCATGTTGCATTGCAGTTTTTTGAGGCAATTAATAATGCATGGACAATAAAATAAATTTTATTTTTCACATATTTTTTATCAGTCTTGAGAAGGCGTAAATATGTTCCAGGTATCTTTGGATTGATTTGGTTACCATTAAAAGGTAGAGATGTTTGTGTCAAAATTATGTTGATATTATTAGATATGTTGTATAATTTGCCATTAGGGCTGTCAAAACGGCTCTTTGTTCGCGAACAGTTCATGTTCGGCTTGTTAAGAAGCTCGTTCACTTAGTTAACTAGCCGAACGCAGATTTGTTCGTTCATGTTCGGTTTGTTTTAGCTCGAAATACTACTCATCAATTATACATACATACATACGTGTGTGTGTGTGTGTGTATATATATATATATATATATATTGATGAGTACTATTTTTAAATAATTAAATTGATTGCAAGGCTACAAAGACTTATAATCAATTAAAAGTATTAATTAAGAAAATAAAATAAAATTTATTAAATTAGATTCAAATAATGTTTTAATATAAACAATAATTTTTAAATTTTGTCCCAATTCTTAACATTTTATGGTTACATGATTAGGGTTTTCAAAATGACTCTTTATTCATGAATAGCTCGTGTTCGGCTCGCTAAGCAAACGAGCCGAACATGAACACACATTTTGAGTTCGAAATATAAACGAGCCGAATTACACCCCTACTTGCCATGCATTAGTGTTAGAAATTGTCGTGGATCGACAGAAACTGATTTTCAGAACCTTGAGTTGTTATCAATTAACTGTCAACACCGAGCTCATATATTTTTGTAGGGGAATTGACACCCAGACCAATAACTATGTATTTATATATCTAACACCTGAACTTTAATTTTTACATTTAAACCACTTAAATCTGTCATATCACATTTAAAATAGCGAAATGCCACGTTTTATCTTTTAGAGAGTGAAATGCACCTTTCCGTAGTTTAGGTGCGATGTATGTAAAAATTGAGGTTTAGGTGTTGGATATGTAAATAAATATGAATTGTTTGGGATGCATGTAATTTTTTTATTTATTTTTTTTTTTTCGTTTTTTGTATTGGTTATGTAGATTTAGTGGATACCCGAAGCTATATGATTTTCTGGACGTTTTTTTTTTGAAGGGGACTGCATTCACACTACCCAATTCCACCTAAACTTTACTAATTACATTTATACCACCCAAATCATTCACAGCAAATAAAAATTACTCTACTATTTGAAGAAGTTAGACACATTTTCATGCATAGGTAAGGTGGCATATATGTAAAAATTGAAGTTTAGGTGTTAGATATGTAAATACATAGGAATTAAGTGGTATGTATTATAAATGATTGTATTCAGTGAGGAAAGGGGGGTTTATTTGGGGGGGGTGATTGTAACTAAATTAAAATTTAATTTAAATTGCAGTCATTGCTATGCGATCCAAATCCCAACTCCCCTGCAAACTCAGAAGCAGCTCGGATGTTCAGTGAGAACAAGAGGGAGTATAACAGGAGAGTGAGGGAAATTGTCGAACAAAGCTGGACGGCAGATTAAAACAAGAAGAAAGAAGAAAAAGATGAAGGTTTGGCGCTATCATTTCTATCTGAAGAACTTGGGTTTGGTTTTTATTATTTTCCTGAATGAAATGATTGAACTTTCTGAAAAAAAAAAAAAAAAAAAAAAAACTTCTACTCTGTTACTCTGCTTTTATCTGAACTTTCCCTGCCCTTGTATTTAAATGGCGTTTCATGCGTTCTTAGTCTGCCATTTCCTGCCCTTGTTCTAATGCATTGCATATTCAGCATCTAAACTTATATGTTTATGTTTATGTTTATATTCTTTCGCTGTTTTTTTTATAAAAAAAAAAAAATTTAGAAAACCCCGTGGATGCATTGTTGCCCCTTCTTGATCTGCTCATTAAACCGAGCAACGATTTACATACACACCACTCAGTTCTTCTCATTTATTTATAACACCTAAATTTCAATTTTTAAATTTATGCCGTTTTAAATGATGAAATTCTTTTTATGTGATATGAAAGATTTTGGGTGGTAATAAATATAAAAATAAATTAGGTGTTAGATATGTAAATATATAATAATGGGGGCAATATGTATGTAAATGTCCGGAAAATTTTTTTTTTTTTTCACTTTTTATTTATTATTATTAACCGTAGAATGTCACCAGAATTCGCCTGTTAAAATTACAACACCCTTTAACATATAACAAAATAAATAAAAAAATAATGAGCTAAAAACTAATTGCAAGTAAAATATATACAAAACCAAAAAAATCTAATTGCCGAAACAAAAATACAATTATAAAATTTGATTAGCAGCTAATGTTTATGGCCAAATGATATATATCGACTTACATAACAATTCACTTATTTAAGAATTCAATTTATTTATCATTTACAACAACAACAACAACAAAAAGAGGCATTTACATACATACCACCCAATTCCTATGTGTTTACATAATTTATTAGCATCTAAATTTTGCTTTTTACTATTACACCAAAATCTTTCTTATCACATAAAAAATACCTAAGGTGTAAGAATTGAAACTTAGGTGTTACATATCTAAATACGTAGGAAATGAGTGGCATGTGTGTAAATATTTCAAAAAAAAAAAAAGAACTTAGGGCACAGCCAATCAGATGCTGACATGTGCCATATATGCACCCAATTGTACACAGCCATATAACTCCTTGATTGGAATGAGTAAACCCTCCCCCCCCTAAATAATTTCTCATCAATTTTCACATTGTTTCAACTATTTCAACTTCGTATTTATCTGATTCAGAAGGTTTGATTTCTGAAAATCTCTGAAAACAGTAGCCATGCGGTAAATAATTTCTTTGAGAATCAAGTGTTGGCTGATCAACCCTATAAATACTTTGGTGATAGATCAAACCGTCCATATTTTTTTTCTAAAAAACAATTTACAAAAAGGAAAATTTACAGGCATACCACATAATTCATATGTATTTACATATCTAACGCCTAAACGGTAACGGTCGTATTTACATGCATGCCACTAAAATCTTTAACATCAACAAAATCACAACCGCTACTTTTTAAAAAGTGAAATATATGGATTTATGACGCCAAGATATTATGAGTGTAAATAGCAAACTTTGGGTGTTAGATATTTAAATACATGTGGTATGTAGGGCTATTAAAAAAGTTCGTTGTTCGCGAATAGCTCGTGCTTGAATCATTCGTTAGGTAAACGAGCTAAACATGAATAATTTTTTTAAGCTCGAATTATGAAAGAGGTGAGCACGAACAACCCTCTCGTTTTAGCTCGAAATAAAGAAATTATATAGATATTATTTATCTAACTTTAAATCATAGCAACTAGTACAGTCATATGCTTTTGTGCATTCTATTGCACAAAATTGATGCAGATTCAAATCAAACACTCTACATATATTTTTTTTAATTAATTTAAACGAGCTAACTTAGAGCTGCATATGAACATGAATTATGTAAATTGAACCAAACACAGACAATATTCACGAGCAATTTCAAACACGAAATCTCCCCCCCA
>NW_018164496.1:2149750-2165259 GCF_001263595.1 Phalaenopsis equestris
CCCCCCCCCCCCCCAAAAAAAAAATGTTGGCAGTGAGAATTACCTGAAACTGCTATGTAATTGATTATCAATTACTGGAGGAATTGGGCATGGGGTCGGTGCAGGTTGTTCATCGGCAAAGTATCTTCTCCTAATCAACTGTTAAAAGATATTTTATGATATAATAATTACAAATTAAACAGTTTTAAGTTGTAATTAGGTGATAATTACTTCACATTTTCAGATTAATGCAAAGAGTATAAAAACACAGACCTGTTTAAAAAATTTCATTACAGCTTCTTTGTCATATCTAGCTTCTTTAGCAGCCTGCAATGTTATTCAAAGTTGAAATTAAAATTCCAATCCATGCACACTGCAATAATCTAAACTCAGAATAAATAATGAAGGGAAATTTACGTACATACCACACCATTCTTATGTATTTACATATCTAGTATCCAAAATTTGATATTTACAACATCTTGGTACATACATCTATGCATGAAAAAAAAAGTATATTTCACTTTTAAAAAGACAGTGATGGGAATATTTTTAATGTAATGTTTAGGTGTTAGATATGTAAATACATAAGAATTGCATGGTATGTAGGTAAATATTTTCTCTATAATCAGATTATAGTGAAATTTAAGCAGTGACAACAGGACTGGGAGAGATGTATAAAATTCTATATTTTTGGGAATTATTTGTTGTTTTTTTTTTTATGATGGTCAATTAAATTTTGACTATTATATCCAGCAACAATAGTAAATTTGCTATGAATTTTAATTAATGAATTTGCTTGTGCTTAAACAATTTTTAGATGTTAATTAAAAAACTACGGGCATTTACATGCATACCACTTAATTTTTACATATTTACATATCTAATACCTAAACTTTACTTTTTGAAATTAATAGTTTCATATTACCTAAATCTTTCGTATCACATAAAAAATATTACTATTTTAACTATTAGAAAAGTGAGATATACCTTTTTTATGCATAAGGTGGCATATTTGTAAAAATTGACTTTACATGTCAGATATGTAAATACATAAGAATTCAGTGGTATGCACGCAAATCTTCCAAATAAATAATGTCCTTCATCAGTGCATGTCTTTAAATAAAAAATTGAATCACAATTAAAAGTGACACTGCATATTATGATGAATGGCATATAAACAGATTAAGAAAAAAACTAAAAATTTTCTTGGGGATTCTACATATAAAAATATATCAGCACGAATCTCAAGACGAAAAAACGGCTTAGAAGAATGTCGTTGATGATCATACATAGCTGTTGACGACAGCCTCGAATTGGATGTTAGCAAGGAAGACATCTTGACCGAATGATCGGCGGAACGTGCCAAGAGATATTTTTCAGGGCGGGGATCAATCCTCAAAACGATCGACAAGAGACTCTTTTTCGGATTAGATATCGATCGAGTCAAGGCTTACCAGACGGTCATCAACTTTCATCGATCGAATCAGTCATTGGTTTTATTATATGTGAATAGCTCTATAATTACTAAAAAGTCCCCCTTAAAAGTTAATAATGAGTGGGTCAATATGTTTTTTGTAATGTTGAAACTTATACTTATAAATAGAGATTCATGTCACGAATAAAGAAAGCTCTCTTTTAATGTCCTCTAATATGCTCTCTCTCTCTCTCTCATCACTTCCTAGCAGAACATTATATTCCTTATGTGTGTTTCCCGAATACTTTTGGATTTAACATCCTTTAAAGTGCGGTGAGCGTGAAAACATGCATCAACAAATAGAGGAGGTCAGCAACAACAACAGGGAGAGGGTCGTAGGATAAACAATATGCACCCGTGAGTTTATGGAAGAATTTGTTCAACAAGGCCTGCAAGATTTGAGAACTCAGGTCACCAACTAGATGTCGGGACAGTTTGTAGAAGTACTTAAAGCGTTCATTGCCCTAACAGTGACCCCAGTTCTAGGAGAAGAGCCAACACGACAAGGAACACTCAATCCCCTTAAGGGGAACCACTAACCAACAATGGAAGGAGGGTGATCCACCTGCATGGAAAGCCCGACGAGGGTCTATACCAAGACAGCGCCAGATCTGCCCCAGTGGAGGAAAGAAATCGACCAGTGCGGAGTACAAAGGCAGCCAGAAAACGTCTTCTCCCTACAAGTCTTTGGAGTTGAACCTTCGGAGAAGTTCAAGATGTCAATCTTAGAGCTGTATAATGGATGGTCAGACCTAACGACTACCTCACGTCGTTCGAATCGTTCATATGCCTCTTGAAAATTTATGATGCCCTCAAATGTAAGCTTTTCTTCACGATGTTGCTATCAACCGCATTAAGATAGTTCGACGGATTGCCCGTGGGAGTAATCACTTGTTTTGCGGAATTCAGAAGACACTTTCTATCGCAGTTTGCCTTTAGGCCTAAGAAAAGAACTCAATCCCTGTGTTAACTAAAGTAGGGAGCCAACGAGAGCATGCAGTTGTTTATCGCACACTTCCAGTGCAAAACACTAGACATCAAGGACTTGAAGCCCGACATTACCCAGGCTTGCTGACACAAGGAGTGACGTCAGAGAGGTTTCGTTTCGACCTCGAACTCGCAAAGTCGCAAAGCTTGGTCGAATTGTTAGAAATGGCCAACAAATATATTGTCACCTATGAGAACACCCTTGAGCCCGCCGAACAAAGACACCAGAAGAGACCACCACAAGACAGCAACCAAGGCTCAGAACCACCGATCGTTATTCCATCGGGAACACCCCTGGTATAATCCTAGGGTCCCCACAAAACTCCACTTAGGGTTTCCATGAAAGAAATAGTGGACGCCATCCACGATAAGTTCTTTAGAAAAACAACGTCGATGAGGGTCGGAGCTTTTCTTCAGGATAGCAGGAAATATTGAAAGTACCACAGAGATCATGAACACGATACGAAAGAATGCAGACATCTGCATAACATGGTCGAGGAGCTGAAAAAGTAGAGGAAGTTGAAAGAATTGTCGCCCCTGGAGCCACGACCCAAAGGCAGAGCAAAGCTCCAACTGAAGGAATGACTGACGTGCCCATCCGCACTAACGCCATTCAAATTGTGGGATATGTGCCCGCAATCTTTGGAGGAAGCGAACCACCCAAGACGACAAGCCAGAAAAGATAGTAAACGAGAGAACTCTGTGCCACAACCTTTTTCCCCAAAACCCAAAGGCCATCCGACATTTATTTCACTGACACGAATCTTCCCCCTAAGGGAAATCATCCATATAACGACACCATTATAATAAAGACAATAATCACCAATTACCAATTAGGAAGCGTTCTCATTGATATAAGGAGTTATGTGAATATATACTGTTCAAGCAAGTATTCGACAAACTGAGTCTCACTACCGATTGGATGATCGCGACGGCCGTAATATTGTATGGATTCTCGGGCGAAAGGAATGAAACACTGGGAGTAGTCGGGCTACCAATAAGTTGGGGAGAAAACGAGAAGCAATTTATGCTCACAAAAAATTTCCTCGTGATGGATTCACCCACGAAGTATAACGCAATATTCGGCCGACAGCTGTTTAATAATTTCAGAGTGGTGCTCTCTACTTACCATATTGTTGTCAAGTTTCCTAGAGATGGAGAAATTATCACGGTCAGGGGTGATCTGGAGCAGTCCCGGGTTAGCTACTTACGAGCCATAAGCAACATATAGCACGATCTTTTGGATATCCAAAACACAAGGGAATGTGGCCTCAAAACCAACGAAACCACCCGGGAGGTTCCGACAGTCGAAGGAGAACCAAAGAGCTGCTAATCCAAACCCTCTGAGAAAATCGAGTAGTTTTCGCGTGGACGACCGCTGAGATGTTGGGCGTGCCGATTGACGTCGCGTGCCACAGGTTGAACGTCAATCAATCGGCCCGAGTGCCGTTTGACGTCGCGTGCCACAGGTTGAACGTCAATCAATCGGCCCGACCCATTAAGCAGAAGAGCAGAAGCTCAGCCATAACGTTGGCGCCATCTGAGAGGAAGTACGAAAGCTAAAGGAGGTGGGGTATATTCGAGAAGTGCAATACCCCACCTAGGTCTCCAATGTGGTGATGGTAATAAAAATATTTCTTATGTAATATTAAAGATTTGAGTATTATGCATGTAAATATGAAATTTTAGGTGTTAGATAAATACATATATAAGAATTGAGAGTGATGTATGTAAATGCCCCAAAAGAAAAATATAAAACTTGGGTTTTAAAAAAAATGAGATCCACATGATAGCATATTGAAAAGATATAAAACTTTAGGACAAGTTTTCAGAACTTATTAAATTAGAGTTTTATGAATAATATTTCTATATGACGGGGAAAATGAAAGGTATTACCAAGAAATTTAAATATAGAGAGAAAGAGAAAGAGAAATTTGGATAGTGGTGGCTTAAGCTCATAGGAAACAACTAAATGCATTATAATTAACTTTTCAACATGTCAATTTATTCATGACAAGTTAATAATGATGAAGAATTGAGACATTAGAACATTTTTAGTTACAATTTCAGATATATAATACATTAAAAAAAAAAGAAGAAGATTTACATATCTAACACCTAAACTTCAATTTTTACATATATTCCACCTTCCTTATGCAAGAAAATGTACATTTCATGTTTTAAAAGTTAAAATAGTGGTATTTTATGTGATATGAAAGATTTGAGTGGTATAAATGTATATGGTAAAGTTCAGGTGTTAGATATATAAATACATAGGATTTGGGCGGCGTGTATGTAAAAGCCCCTAAAAAAAAATAATACTAGAGATAGAGATGAAAGTGGTACATTAAAAGATAAGTGTTCAAAAAAAAAAAAAACCTATGATATCATATAAAATAGAATATCATGAGAAAAGTAAAAGAAAAACTTAGTATAAAGATAATAACAAGGGCAATGTTGCATGAGTCTCAGTGTTGAAAATAAGTCACGAACACGCGGATGATTGTGTTGAAAACAAATATTTTGAAAAGACGCACGAAATTTAATAAACGAAGGAATTGATTGTGAAATACATCGGCTAAAAGGATGTGATTAGGAATGTAATTAGTAATAAAAAGCACGCCCTTCTTAGACATGAATGATAAAAAAAAAGGAAGATTTATATAAATACCACTCAATTCCTATTATGTATTTACATACCTAACACCTAAACTTTAATTTTTACACACATGCCACCTTACCCATGCATAAAAAGGTGTCTTTGAGTTTTTAAAATTTAGAATGCTGGTATTTTTTTATGTGATATGAAAGGTTTGGGTAGTATAAACGTGAAAAAGTAAAGTTTAAGCTTTAGTTCGTATCACAAGAAAAAAGGAAAAATTTACCAGCATTCTATTTACAAGTAAAAAGCAAATGAATTTGTGGTTATTGAAAACATCACAAGAAAAAAGGGAAAATTTACATGCATACCACACAATTCTCATGTTTATACATATCTAACACCCAAAGTTTGATAGTTACACTTATAGCACATTTGTATCATAAACACGTGCATGAAAAGGTGTTTTTCACTTTTGAAAAGATAATGATGGTAGTATATTTTACATGATGTTAAAGATTTGAGTGGTACACATGTAAATATGAATGTTTAGATGGTAGATATGTGGATAAATAATAATTGTGTGCTATGGAAGTAAATGCCCCAACAATCTTACCGCAAGAAGGCTTGAGCTGCCCGGAAAGCTATCTGTCAATGGAAGCTCCTCACTAGGTGGAACAAGGCCTTGCTTCTCGGCCCACATTCTAGCAACATCGAATAGATTGCCGCTGCTTCGATGGCGCCGATTTGAGAATATGTCGGCTTTGTTGGCAATAATGAGACAAGGAACAGGAAGGCTCCTTGGACCTCCAGATTCAAGAGGAGCTGAAAATGTGCCTGTTGATGCAATCTCCGCAGCCCAATTCTGCAAACTAGTTTTCGTCCTCCTTTGAGAGAGATCGTGGACGAAGATAACACCTAATACAACAAGATCTCTTTAGGGAAATTTCATGAAAAATGAAGCATGGAAGGTATAGATTAAAATGTGCTTACAAGTACGAAGTAAAGTAATCTCATGATTATTTACATGGGGGTGATTTTAGTCCCAAATTATATAAAAGTGTTAGATTAGTCCTCAAAATCTTTTGATTAGAGATAAAATACTCCTTTAAAAGGATCATTTCAGCCCATATTTTAAAAAGACAACCTACAAAGAATCGGGGGCGTTTTGTGACTTCTCTCTCTGAATAAGTAATCATTACAATCAGTGATCAGATTCCATTGAGAGACCATTCACAAGGTAGAGAACTAATTAGGGGCATTTACATACATACCACACAATTCCTGTGTATTTAGATATCAAACACGTAAACTATACTTTTTACAGAAGTAATGCTCAAATTTTTCACATCACATCAAAAATATTAACATTTTAATTTTTTAAAAGTGAAATATATGTTTTTTCGTGCATAGGTAAGGTGGTATGTATGTAAAATTGAAGTTTAGATGTTAGATATTTAAATACATTGGAAAAAAGTGGTATGCATGTAAATCATTCAACTAATTATATTTCCTAGTAATAACTTCCCAAAAGCAGGACTTGCTGGCAGCAATAACAACAGACCTATGCAACTTAAACTACTGATTTGTAAGTCCAAAAACATCAAAATTCTCTCCAAAGCTTTAATTTCATTTTCACACCCAAAATGAGTGAAAACAAGATCATTGTTTTTAGAAGCATATTTTCTAACTCAAGCAACCTCAAGAGTCATAATAAAAACTAGGGGCATCTACATACATTCCACCCAATTCCTATGTATTTACATTTATACAACCCAAAATTTTCATAACACATCAAAATATCATTATTTAAACTTTAAGAAGTGACATGCCTCTTTTCATGTATAGGTAAAGTGGCATATATGTAAAATTTGAAATTTAGTTGTTCGATATGCCAATACTTGAGAATTATGAGGTATGCATGTAAATCTTGCGAAAAGCTACTATAAGCATCATTGCTCTTCACGTTGAGAACATGAAATCAAGTCAGAGGGATACTTAGAAAGGCCAAGAAATTTCCAAACATGTAGGTCTCTCCAAGTTTTTTGGAACGTTTATATCCTTAGTCAACCCTAGTCTAATTCAGAAACTGTGAACTCTTAAATGAAAACATAAATGACAGGGTTCTTATTGCATAATCTTGCTTTTAGCATGCTAAATAAACACGGTCATCACAAGGAGAAATTAACATTAAAACAGCATGCTCATGCTTACAATAAAAAAAAGGGAAATGTACATGCATACCACATAATTCCTATGTATTAACACCTAAAGTTTGATGATTACATTTATAACACTTTGACGTTATAATCTATGCAGGAAAATGGCGTATGTAACTTTTATAAAGTTAGTAAGAGTGGTAATTTTTTTTTATGTGAAAGATTTGAATGCCATGCATGTAAATAGGGAAGTTTAGGTTTTAAATATATAAGAATTGTGTGCCATGTATGTAAATGCCCCTAGAAAATATTCTGAGTTGCAGAACCCATATATTGCTTAATTCTACTGGATGTAAAAGACTAATGCTAACAATAATCATTCCCGAAGTAAAAGCTTTGCCATTCTCTGAAGGGCTCCAATAGAGCTCACATATTTTATGTGTCAGTACTCCAATCATAGAATGAAAAGAAGATTTGCATATATTCCACTCAATTCCAATGTATTTACATATCTAGCACCAAACTTCAACTTTTACATATACATATGCATGAAGGTGTATTTTACATTTTAAAAGTAAAAATAGTGATACTTTTGATGTGATATAAAAAATTTGGATGGTGTAAATGTAGAAAGCAAGTTTTAGATAACTAACAGGTTCGGAAGAAAAAAAAGTTTGAGAAATTTACATACATACCACACAATTCTTATGTATTTACATATCCAACACCAAAACTTTTATATTTACATTCATAACATTTTGGTGTGATAAATCTATGCATGGAAATGTGTATTTCACTCTTAAAAAGTAGGCAATAGTGATATTTTTTATGCCATATTAATGATTTAAGTGCTATACATGTAAATATGAAAGTTTGGCTGCTAGATATGTAATTACATGAGAATTGTAATACCCCAAAAAGTTAATGACATTGTTCAGTCCTCACCATGGATTTGGGTATAAAAAAGATATCGACAGTCCTTGTACCGATCATGTCCAGAGATATCCCAAAGCTCAACAAAGAAGTCACCCTCCCGATCACCTTGTTTGCTGTTAGATGACATGCTTGCACCTCCATAGCTAATATGCTGGAAACAGGTAAAATTTTCACTCTGGGTGTTATTTATTTAAGTCATTATCATTTTTGATAAAAGCAAATTATCAGAATGGTCCCTTGACTCTTTGTAGGGTCCACATTAGTCCTAGAGTGTATAAAAGTGTCAATTTAGTCACCGGACTCTTGTAATGGGGCCTAAAATAGTCATTTTTGGAGTTTATTTTAGCTCATATTAAAGAGTATAGGGACTGATTGCACGCTTTTATAGACTCTAAGACTGAATGACAACGTAAATGGTCAAAGCACAATTCTGACACTTAACTCTTTTCTATAAAGAAAAGGATTTTATTTACCTTTACATCAACTGCACACCCAACTGTTGGACGTGGATGGGCAATTGAAGAACCTTTAAGAATTAGATGCACGAGAGAAGTTTTTCCCACGCCTATAAATAATTCAAGATAAGAAACAGTAAATTCAAAATTGGGGAAACTTATGCAAGCAAGATTGTCTGATAAAATATGTAAAAGAGGTTAAGCTTTTTACAAAACAGAAAAGAAAAATGATCCATCTTCATTATGCTAAGCAGGGCTGTCAAAAAATATTGTGGTTCACAGAGAACTTATGTTCGACTTGTTATATAGCACGTGTTCGATTTATTCGTTAAACAAGAAAGCTGAACAAAAAAAAAAAAACTCAATTTATAAATGAGCTTAACAAAACAAGCTTTTATTCAATCATATTCAGCTCATTTTGCTTCAAAATTAATTAAATAAATAATATTATTTCCGTAATATTTTTATGTTGATGTGTTATGTTGTATTTAACAAAAGTTAAATCTGATTATTTTTAAATCCTTCAAGCTAAGTTTGAGTTTAATTCTAGTGAAAATGAATAAACAATTTTGAATTGAGCCAAGCATGAATATGCTTACAAGCCATTTCTAACACAAGCTTATTTTGAATTAAAAAAAAAATTTGAATGAACCAATCACAAACAAGCACTATGTTCGCTCAAGCTCACCTCTTCTACACCCCTGATGCTAAGAATGTTAACAAGCTTTTATACGCTCATGCAATGCAATTTGAAAAGCTAATTTACCCAATAGAGCATTTCATACATTTTTTTAGGTTTCACTGCAGTACTTTAGCTAAAATAGATGGTAGATATCAAACCTAGAAACTACACGGAACAGTACAAAGAAAAAGCCAATATAGAAGTAGAAAGAGTTTTCTTAAGGCAAATGATTTAATCACTTTTTATATGATCTAGAAAAAATTGATGGGACTAGGAAAGGCTCACCAGACTACTCAGAAAGTGTCATAACTACATTTGTAAAAGAAAATTTAAGCAGTGAATAAAGCTCCAAAGATTTCACCGTCGTTGAAAACTTTATATTTTTTAGTTTAAGGCTTCTCATGAAAACAAGCCTTCATATTTAATAAATCCTCCTAACAACAATAGTCACAATTAAGAATAATTATGAATGTTTATATTAACTTGTTTGTTAGCTTGTCATTGTAGTGCTTAAAGAATTGGTAGGGTAAATAATAGTTGGTGTTTCAAAATCTTATGGTGATCCATCGTCCAGAAATTTTGGTAATCCATCTAAATACCCAGAAAATCTAGATATTACTTTTTGGTTCCTAAACCTAAAAAGCCTTATTAGCAACTATAAGTTACCTTATCTAAAATGACCTTATAGATTTAAGGGTGACATAGAGCTTAGGCTAATTTTGAGGCAAATCTCAACTGATAAAATGAGCTTAGTTAACTATTTGATGAGCCAAAATGGCTCAAAGTTTCATAGGCAAACTATCATGGAAAATGTCAGGCTTTGACCTTGACTTTTAGGTGATAGACTAGTGAGGCACACTTTAATCTTGATCACCTAACTTGAAGCTATTAACGATGCCTAGACTTGTGAAAATATTTTGACCATGATCGCTATGATCGTATTGATGTGATATTACTTTTTCTGAGCTCTAGTTGACTTTTAATTAGATGCCTTCAACAATTTTAATATGGACGGTCAGTGGGGGGTGATAGCTTGAGAGCATGGAGCGCAATGAATCCATTATGTTTTTTTTACTCTCCAGCTACATGTGTTACACACAATATTTACTATTGTTGAGGTTTGAGACGAAACAAGAAGGGCCCAAAAGCAACTAATCTTTTGCATCAACAATTTTTCGTTCTTAACTTTTTGTATTTTAATATTTTGTGAGGTACTATTTTTATAGGCCAGTTGTTGCACATTTTATAAAGGAACCTTTTATACTTTGATTATCACGATTATTAAAATGGAATGTCATTGATTTGGGGATCATAAATCAGAATACCTAGAATTTATTTTATTGTGGGTATTCCCTTCATATTTATAAAGGGGTAACAGAAATAACTTATGGTTAATTGTTTTATAATTGACATTTGAGAATTCATGTGGAAAGAAAACCTGAGAGGTTCAAAGAAGAATTAAAGGGTCTAGACAAATGAATACCTAGAAGTAAGAGAGGAATGGGATAGAGAGAAGGAAAATAGCAAGAAACTCTAACTAGGGAGGAAGGATATCTTTAGAAAGGACGGTATAGGAAAATTGTTACTTATTTCATCTTCAACTTCGATATAAAATTACAATACCACTCACATATATTTATAGAAATAGGTTTGTAATCATATGTTTTCACAATTCACATTGTATGCTCCAAACTTATCCAAAACCATTCTAATTATTTGACTTTCAAAATTATTAAGTATTCCCAAGATCATCTACCATTCAAAATGTTCCAAGTGAGTTAAACTGAGGCATATTTAGATTTGAAAAAGGGTATTTCAATTTTTATCTCAAATGTTTTAGATTATTACTTGTAATTTTGACAATGAATAATGTAGATCATGCCCTCCCATGATCAAACTTTGGTTGGATAATATTGCCCTTGGCATACCGAGATTAGCCCAATAAAAATGGGGTAGATCAGGTGTCTTCCGTCTATGATTAAAATGTGTCATCTAATAGATCTTAATTTTTTAATTTCGATAGATATGATAAATCAAAATTAAGCATTTGAACTAGCAAGAATAATCTTTAAAAAATTCATTATTCAAAGTTGGAGTTGCCAAAATAACAAAAAAGATACATTGTGAATTTTGAATCAAAATGTTTTCGCTTATTTCTCACAAGATGCTAAGAAAATGAAATATTGATGAATGTCACAATTGCTCTGGAAAAGTAATAGAATCACTATATAATTTACAAAATAATGAGCTTGTGCTAGTGTGATCAAACAACATCGATGTGCAGATTTTATCATGAGCATTTAAAATGTGAGAAATAGTTTGCTACCCTCCAAGAAAAGTGACAATAGCCCTAAACTACCGCTGCTTGAGACCTTCCTTGCATGTTTGTCCCTGGAGCATGTAGAGGATGGCAAAGCATCAAAGCCAGTTCAACCCTAACTAGCTAATTGATCGATTCAGGATTTCCATGTATGAAAATTAGACCAAGGGATATTGATTTTTTTTATTTTTATTTTGATGTTTTGGTCACTTTGGTGATGTTTTTATGTCACTTTGAGCTTGCTTGGTTTCAAAAAAAAAATCTTCGTGAAAATGAGCATTGCTTTTTAACTCTGTAAATCACCTAAACATTTTTGCCTGGTGTTAAAATTTGTATTGGATTAGAAATGGATTTTTACATTCCCTAAGCCTACTTTAGTATTTAGCTTTCAAAAATGGAGGTTGAATGCAAACTCCGCAATATTTATTACGAACTTAGCAAAAAAAATCTTTAAATTATCACCAATGAGCCCTTCTCAACAACCTTGTCAATTTAATTAACCCCTTCCCTACATTTTATGTTAGATTAAAAACTTAAACATTGGCGCATCAGAATGATTCACTTGAAAATTTGTGGTTGGATGAATGGCCACTCCAAAGGGAATCGGTGGAATGAATTATGGTCAAAGCACATGTTCTAATATAGGACTGGTATATGGGTTTCATATTTGATTATTTTCTTACCACTGCTTCACAATTCTACCTTGAGGGAAAGTTGGTTTAGTAGGGCTGGCAAAATTTAGGAAAATGCAAGAGATAAATAATTGTAAAAAATAGTCTGGGTTAATGGGTAGTTTTGAAATAGAAGTATATGCACTTATTCTACGAATAACATAAATTAGTTGGAAATATCAATCAAATGAAAATAAACTTCTTCCCTCCCTGTCTTATGGTGTTATGTCCATTCTCAAATCACCTAATTATCCCTTCAAATCGCTTCTCGATTCATTATTTTCCCTTTCTTCCATGCTGTTTTCCCATTCAACAGCGCAGGGATCAATGGTTCATATCACATCCGCAGAACTTATGGATACCCTTTATATAATCTCACGTATAAAATATAATACATGTAACATCCGAAATTTTATATGAATTCTCCTCCATCAAAACCCCAGATCCATAGTTGCCTCTGATCACCCTCAGTAACTTCAAGTCGAAAACGGCATCAAATTCACCATTGTGTTCCGTAACAACTGAAATTTCTCAAATCTCAAATTCTTACCTTCGTTGTGCTTACAAATACAAACCCAAACCCTAAACCCTTTCCACATTCCATCTTCCACACTTAGCTCAGTCCATATCAAAATAAAATGAAACCAACAGCTTAGTAATCCAACCTTCATCCATTCCGCCACAATACCATGCACTGATGTGCTCAATTATGTAAACAAATTATCACTCTCTCAGAAACAGCTAATGCCCGCAGAATCAAACACGTACCAATCATGAAAACCAAACACTACGCAATCCAGATTTCAGATTCGATGACCTAGCATAACACGGTGAGCAATAGAAACTCTACCTGAGTCTCCGACTACGAGGACGCGAATCTGGCCAGAGGGTGGACCTCCACTCCGAATATGCTCAATCGCATCACTTTCTCTTCCCCACCACGCCATTTTCTCCTCCGACTTCTTTGGTTCAGAATCTGTTTTTCATATTTGATTCAAATGGCGAATTGCAGAGCTTTCAGGAGTGGAAATTAGAGATCCGGAGAAGGGGAGAAAGTCGAGGGAAACGATCCATCATTTGTATCCGATTATTTTATAGTTGGTCAAAGATCTGGACGAGAAAATATTTATTTTATATATTACTTCAAACATAACGACTATGAGTTAAAATATTCGATTGAACTTTTTTTAGTCAGATATATGAACATGCTCATGATTGACTCAAACTATTTTTTATTTAAAAATGCTAAAAAAAATTAAATATAAAGGACTACGAGCTTTTTTCGAGCTTCAGTATTAAAAATTATGCATTTTATTTTTTAAAATTTAAATATAATAATAACTTTTTTTGGCAATTTTTTAAGTCTTATGCATGTAAATGGCCTAATGTAGGTTATGTATAAATTTTGATATTATATATATATATATATAGTACTGCACCCTACACTCAAGGGAAATCGAACTCCAAACCATAGGGGACTTACAACTGACAAGCAGATACCCGACCAACTGATCTGAGTGTTCGGCACATGTATGTATGTATGTATGTATGTATGCTTGTGTGTGTATATATACGCGCGCGCACACACACACACACATATATGATACGCCACAAATTAATTTTCATCATCCGGCACGAATCACGAGGCATGACGCGGATCTCGAGATAATACCTTGATCAAGAAACATTCAAACATTAATTAAGGGTCATCCAAAGCTCCAATTTCGGCAAACTTATAGTTAAAATGACTGGCTTGATGAGACGAATCTAATGACATCAAATTCATTACAATCCGAGTCAAATTAAGCCCATATCAAGTCATTAAATAATATTTTAAAGAGTTTCAGACATATTTGAAATGTTGAACGATCGTCGATTCTAACAAGTTTATCGTCAAATCGAGTGTCTCAACAAGATGAATCCAACGATCTCAAGATTGCACAATTCCAACTTTGTTAAGACACTTGAATGTCCATTAAACATCGTTTGATCGAAGTAACTTCTCTGGACCGACAGATCAAAATGATTCATATTCATGCATTAATGACACCCAGAAAACTACAAACAGAGTTCCACCCCTCACATGAGGGAATGTCTTGAAGCTTCAGAGAGAACTAGAAGCTCGGAGATGGAGCTGAATTCCAGCACTATCCCGACCGTTGTCGACCACCGCCGATCACCATCGACCGTCGTCAGCCTCAACCACTGTCAATCGTCACCTTCTATCACCATCAATTATCGTCGAGCACCACCAACTAAACCTTGTTAGTTATCTTCGTGAGACAGGAGCTAATCACTACGGTCTATGTGTCAACAACGACCTACGTGGTTCACAGCTCGTGCGACTCCCAACTCCGACCTTCGCGGCTTATGGATGTCATTCATACTCGCCCATACGGTCTATCTGGTTCACAGCTCGTGCAACTCCCGACTCTGACCCCTGCGACCTACGAACGTCATTCATACTCGCCCAAATGACCTACATGGTCATCAACTCATGCAGCTTCTGATTCCGGCCTTCGCGGCCTAAGACTTCATTCATACTAGTCTCTACGCCCTACCTTGTTCATAGCTCGTATAGCTCCCGACTCCAGTCCCCGCGACCTATGAACGTCATTTGTACTTCCCCAAACAACTTGCGTGGTCATCGGCTCAGGTATTTCCCGACTCCGGGCCTCGCGGCCTACGAATATCATTCATATTCGCCCCTACGATCTACGTGGTTCACAGTTTATGCAGCTCTTGACTTCGGCCCCAGGCATCATTCATATTCGCCATTGCGACCTATGTGGTCTACATCTCTCGTAACGGCTTGCTATGGTTTTTTTTGTTAATCAACGCTTCTGAAACAACCATGTACTACACTCACGACAAATTATTATTTCCATAACAATCAACAATGGCCTTTGCAATCTAATGTCACCAAAAACTGCAGCCAAGTTAATTCTATCTTCTATAATTTAAGGGAAGAAAGAGTTTGTGCATTGATCATACCAAAAACTGCAACCAAGTTAATTTTATCTTCTATAATTTAAGGGAAGAAAGAGTTTGTGCATTGATCATTCATAGTGGATTATTTCAACTGGGCTAGACCCCGTGATTTTTTCCCCTTACAAGGTTTTTTCACGTTAAAAATTGAGATGTCTCATCCTGCTTACTTCTCTTTTGTTATCTGTGCATGATGAATTCTCGTGGACCATTAAGATAATAATTCATTACTCTACCGCCGCAAATTTTTTAACAC
>NW_018164496.1:2165341-2166698 GCF_001263595.1 Phalaenopsis equestris
GGACCCAGTATATATATATATATATCTATGTATGTGTGTGTGTGTAATTGGGTGATGTGTATATAAATCACTTTATTTTTATTTATATATTCTACATCGTTTTCATTACAAGAGTTTGAAGATATCTCTTGGGAATTGTAAAAATAAATTAAATCATAAAAATATTGAAATTTAAATACATTTTGTTATTATAAATAATAATTTTTATAAAACATAAAAGGGAAATTGGCATACATGCCACTCAAATCTTGTGTATTTATACACCTAACAACTTAATATTTACATTTATAACATCTTTAGTTTAGCATCTTTTTAGTGGTGCATTTCCATTGATTCAACATAGTGCGTTTGGGGCAAAGGTGCAGCTCTGCAGTACCGCACTGCACCTTCGGGAATTTTGCAAAAATGTTTTTTGCTTTTTTTTTTTTTTTTTAATTACAGTATAAATTGTGTTTTGTAAGTGCATTAGCTTTCAGAAATACTCTTAATTATGTAATTAGAGATAATTACTTTGCCCTGGAGCCGCACGTGCGAGGATGGCCCCACCTGCAGTTCTCCCAGGTCCAGAAACCTCTGCCGACGGACGGGCCTGTGAGCTCCGCTGTCTCCCTCTCGTAGGCCCAATTGAAAAAGTGATGGCCCTCACAATACGCCAACTTGGTTGGCCCGCCATGAAAGAGTCCAATAACGTGGCTGGTGGCGAGGCGCAGCGGGCCCACATATTAGGTTCCGTGGTGACAGCGGGACTGCTTGCGTGGCGGAACTGGAAAGTAAGGAATTATGCCACGTGGAGTCCGACAAGTCACATGAGATGGCACTTTGATAGCTAGTTTTTTCTAGCGTGGAGAGGCCAGTTTGGTAATTTTATTAGGATTTTTCTTCCTTGCTGGAGGTGATATTAAATATTATAGGATATAAGGGAAATATATAATTGTATTTTATTTTTTAAATTTACATTAAAAGTTTATTTTTAAGTAATTTAACAATTGAAGGCAAGAAAAGACATGAATAAATATGAGATTATAAATTATTAAATTTTGTTTAATAATAATAATTAAATAATATAAATTTGATAAAAATGAGAAACTAATCATGCAATAATCATCTGAATCAGGGCAGTAATAAAACCTAGAAATCTACTAATTAATTAATTATTTTGTGATGTGACAAATGAACTTTTGTTTTTGTTTAATTTCAATGTTGATTTGACAAATAAGCAAATAGAGCATAAGATATTGGTAAATTGTTTATTAAAAGCTATTTTATATGTAATGTAAATTTATTTTCATAATCTATTTTATAATTAACTTCATTTTTTTAATCCAAAACCTAGAAATCTACCTTCCAACAATTTTTT
>NW_018164496.1:2166798-2193683 GCF_001263595.1 Phalaenopsis equestris
TTTAGGAGTAATATGCCAACAATTTGAAGCTTCAATGAGTGGTGTGCCGAGGGTGGGAAGCAACCCTAATGAGGAGGTCATGGCGATGTGTAGCAACGATAACGTGGTGGGATTAAATAAAACAAAACACAAACTAGAAAATTTTGAAATAGATGCTATATTTGAAGTATGTAGTGCAATAATTTAAATTAAAAAAAAATTAGAAACTAAAATATCAAAATTATTTTACCATTCCTTATACCATTGGGGATAATTTTTTTAGAAAAGCTTTTTATGACCTAAGAGCTTGTATTAAGCTTATATCCTTATCTATCTTTAGGAAATTTGTTCTATTAGAAATAAACTTATAAGAGTGCTAAGGACATATAAAAACACCTTTAATTGAACAATTACACATATTAAAGGAATTAGCCCTTTCTATATATGCACAAAATTTTAATGGAGGGTAATCGTCAGTCAAAGATAGACTCACAAAGAAGGCTATGTCCTATCATGAAAAAAGTGATTAAAAAAGAAGATATTGGGATGGTTGGATATGGGTGTGATACATCATATTTCTGATAGGGTGTGGGTAAATCTTATCCATTTTGTGTTCAGAAAGGTGGGTTCATAGAGATTTAAAAGGAAAATAGGGATTTGTTTCTCACTAGAATAATGACTTGATTAAGGATTTGCATCAATTATAGAAAAATAAATAAAATCGCTAGGAAGGATTTTTTTCTTCATCTTCATTGATCAAATGTTAGATAAGCTATTAGGGCACTTTTTTTATTGCTTCATTGCTTCCTACATGAATATATATTTAATTGGGCAAGGTATACAGGTTTTGATTGATGACTTCTCTATGATTTGCATATATTTCTTCAGTGCACCCAATGAAATTAATGAAAATTTTGTTCAATATATAACTATATAAGCCTTTTCCAATTGCATTAAAGAAATATTTTCATTCATTAATTTTATTTTTACTTGATTGTAGTAAAAATAAGAATCTAAAATCCTAAGCATCTAATATTTAGATGTTATATCAATAATTTAATCTACAAGAAGAAAATATTGCCTTTTTTATAGGCTTTTTTTAAGATTGGTGTATTTAATGACATCCTCTTAGCGCCCACCCCATTATATATATATATATATATATATATAATTAGCCAAACAACTAGCATGGTGTACATCTCATTTGAAATTTGGCCTTAAGAAAATTATTGATTTTTTGTTCAATTATTTATAGCCGATTGAGCGTTAAATTTTACTTGCTGAATGACTCGTTTAACTATTAAATTCATATATGATTTAAGAAAAGAGATCATGGTTCTTACATGAAATGTCTATATATTTTAACCTGTGCTCATTAGAGATGTTAAATTTTACTTGCTCCCGTTTAACTATTAAATTCATATATGATGCTTTAAGAAAAGAGATCATGGTTCTTACATAAAATGTCTATATATTTTAACCTGTGCTCATTAGAGAGTAAATGACTAAATTGGACTATCTATGGGAGATTCTAAATACACATTGGAAAATGCATCAAATATTTTATAGGAGAACCTATTTGGAGCTTTTTTTACAGTTTGATTGTCGAAGCTTTTAATGTTGAGGGCTATATAAGCAAGGTTTTAAATTGTCTAAGGTAACATAATTGTATTGCATGTTAGTATCCACATAATACCCAAATTCTAGCAAGGATTAGAAAGGATTGGGAGCTTCACCATAAGTTGAAGCATAGAGGTAATAGTGTTGAACATTGATTGAAGTGGCCTCATAAGATGGTAATATATACTAATTTTGACTTGAATATCATAAGCTAGATTGATTGAGTTGCCTGTTAAGGGATTTACCTATTTATAGTAGAAAGAGTAATTAATACATTTAGTCATTACTAAATTATCAAATTCTTCTAGTGGTCCAACAATAGGGTGAACCTCTCCCTAATGTATTGTAAGTTTAGAAATGTGGAGGAGAATGGAACGTCAATAGTGCTCACATTTTTTAGCATAATCCTTTTAATATTGTAACATTGGTTTAAAATTTACATGGGAATGACAAGTAAGTCTTGGTGCAAAATATAAACTCCCTATTGATTAAATTTAAAAAAAATAATAGCTTTATTATCATATAATTCTTTTCGTATTGACCCCTCAAAGATAACAATGATGATTTAATTATATAATAGCATAACTTCAACGATTGCTCCAATTTAACAAAAAAATTAGTTATTTTCTTATTATTTGTACTTGTGGTCTCCAATAATGGATGTACTTGTGTTGGTAGATTAGTATATGATTCAAATAAAATGCTCTTGCCAAATTAGTTTTTAATTTCATCTTTAAGTTGTTTGAATGATTTGCTCTTGTATCCATTACACTCATGAAAGTGACAATATTGATTTTAACTTTTTGAAATTGATATAAACATACATGGACACTTAATAGTCTCTTCATCATGATGATGAATAACTATCAAAATATAAACATAAGATGTGTTGATTGGTGTATACTCCTTCAGAAAAGATTCGCAGCACCAGTGTAGAGGCTAAGCCATCAAAATCTTAACACAAGACATGTTGGTTGGGAATGGTAGTATATTTAAAATTTTATAGTGATATTTTCAAAAAATAAATTATAACTTAGAACACTCCATTAGGCGATCTCGAATAATTACTTATTCTATTTGGTGTTTTTTAGGCTTTTTAATGCTTTAATGAAGTCAGAATTATGTGATATTGTGGATTCTTTAGACTTGTCCTATTAAAATACTCTATTTGATTCAAAGCATGTAAGACTCAGAGATTAAATTGGCCTTCAATTGATGTTTGAAAGCATCCTACTATATTCGAAGTGCTATATTTGGGCTCATTTGAACTATGATTGGTTCACTTTTGATGTGTTTGGTTCATCATTTATATAATTTAATTTTGTATAAAAGCAAAGTTGATATCACACACACACAAACACATAACACAAGCGTGCACACATGCACCCCTATGAAAAATGCATCGGCATTATAGCAACATGGAAATGATTTAACGATAAGCTAATGAGTTGTGTTTAGTTGATTCAATAAACATAACACCTTGTTTTTTAAAATAGTTCTTAACAAAAAGAGTTGTATCTTTTCAATTACCCAAAAAAGAGTTGTATCTAAAAAGAGTTGTATTTTGTAGTTTGTCTAGTATATACTATGTACAATCTATAAAAAACTATAAGGTAATCCTTTCTACATTGTTTTATAATAAAAATAAGCCTTATTGACTTTCATTGAGCTAATTTTTTGCTTTAACTCTAAGTTAACCTACATTTTTCTTATCTTACTTATTTTGACATCATGTTATGAGAAAGCCACATATAATTACTAAGCACTTTATTATATTTGACATTTTTTATTGTTTGGTTTCAACTTCTATTATGAAACACATTAAGTTTGTGACACAATGCATAAAAAGTTTTTTTTTTTTTTTTTTTTCTAAAAAAAAGGCTAAGAAAAAGTAAGATATTAGAAAAATATTCAATAAACATTAGCATTATTTAACATTTTTTAATTTTAATTTATTATTTTTTCGCATCAAATGATAATTAAATAATAATAATAAATTAAATAAAGAATGTTTAAAAAACTTTAATTAAATAAAATCATTATTTACATTAACTTAGAATATAATTACTGTCGAAAATTAAACTATTTATAATATTTCAATAAATATAAACTCCGAAGTATTTATCATTAGTGTTTTAGAAATAACCATTAACATGATTTTTTATAATTTGCCTAAAACTTTAAATCATATCATCTGTACTATAATATAAGAAAGATTATAATTACCGAAACAGTCAATTCAACATTCATTTTAGTGATTTAGCTACAATATTAAGCACATCATTAATGGTCATGTTATTAATGAAAACATAACTATAATATAAAAATGAGTGACTAAAAAAAATATTATTTTTAATCAAAACCTTAGAAAATATAATAAGGTATGTTGAGTTTATATCCCTAATTCATTGTAGCAAGCTGCAAGTAAATTAATCAAAAACAAAAAGGAGTAAAGTGTCAAAATAGTCCCAGACTATTTAAAAATTGTATAAATGTCAAAATAGCTCCTAAATTCTTTAAGTTGGAGCTGAAGTAATCATCATAAAGAACTATCAGAGCTCTTTTGACTTTCTGACATTTCTATAAACTCTGTAACTAAAACAACCGACACTTTACCATGCTAATATTTGAATAAGAGTCGAGCACAACACATTATGCTAAGTGAAATAAGCTACTCATAAGAAAAAAATAGAGAGGGGGTGTGATAAAAATTCGACATATTTTCTCATATTATCTATATCAATGTCCCTCGAGCTTTTCTTTGCTAATCATTTTTACTAACTGCTGTCTATCAGACCAATATAATGAGTCATAATTTCCCTTGGAAATTGCAGTTACAAATCTCTTAATCACATTATGCTCCTCATATGTTAGATTTGTTTGTTTTCTAAAATGACTAACTATTCATCATTTTTTTATTTTTAAAGTTTTTGTGATTTTATTCATTAATTACACAATCAACGGTTCAAATTCCACACATACATATTATAAAACAAAGGAATGGTCTGAGGCTACCACACGAGTCCCGGTCATCCCCCGATGAGCCTAACAATTCAAGTACCACTCCCTCCAAGGGGGGAATCGAACCTCAGACCAGATGGGACTTACAACTGACAAGTAGATGTCGGATCAACTGATCTATATCACATTATTTTGCTGTACTTTCAGATAAATGATAAAACTACTGAACATGATAAAGGTATTAATCTAGTTTTTTACGTTCTCTCTTAAACCTAAAATGATTTATCGAACCAATTTACCAATTAAAACAAATAAAAAAATAACTATTAACAAGCCCATAAAAACATAAATTCCATCATGATCTAGTCATCTCTCTCACTTGGTTTGAATGATAAACAAGAATATCGACACTAAGTTCTTCAAAGATTCAGTATTGTCCGCATGATGCAAAAACACAAATTACTTAGATTAATGAAAGCATATATATATATATATATATATATATATTATATATATATAAGCCTGATGTTATTATACGAGTCTCGGTCATCCCGATGCCCCTAAACAATTCTAGCACCACACCCTCCACCGGGAGGAATGAAATCCCAGATCAGAGAGAACTTACGACAGACAAATAGATACCCGACCAACTGAGCTGAGTAAGCGGCGCATGCGCGCGCGCGCACACAGATATATATATATATATATATATATATGCACTCTATAATCTGAAATTTTTTCAATAAAATGCTAAATATGCATAAATAAGACATGCATACCTTGGGTGCTGAGTATTCTTGACTACCTTCTGACACATGCGCACCTTGGGTGCTGAGTATTCTTGACTACCTTCTGACCATACTTCCTCCACTTGTATCCATCATCCAAAACATCTACCTCACTCATGGTCTTGAAGCAAAACCTAGGCTCCCTTATCTTCCTTCTAGCTTTCACATTCTTCATCCTCATAGCTCCAACTGACAAATTATTGCCAACCTTATCACTTTTAGGGTTTACTGCATAATTACTATAGGACATATTGCTAATATTGTTGTGATTATCAACTGCAGCCCTAGACCCTCTGATTGTCTCCTCACAACATGGCCTGCAAATCACATATAAATATCGTCACACACAAACTTATATGAATACATAATTTCAATAATTTCAGATTAAAATTTTACCAACTAGGGTTTGTAGCAGATCTGTGCAAAGAGGAAGGAGAAGAAGCAGCTTCTGTTCTAACGTTGGATGATGAAGCAATATTAATGGAGGTTTGGATTAATCCGAGGGGATGAAAGCTGAAGGGCGTGTGGGAGGTTTGATCCATGATAGCTTCTTGACCCTCCTCCAATCTCTGGTCCAGGACTATTTCTGCAGTGGAAGGCAACAACATCTTTTCTCTTTCTTACTTTCGTTCTATTCAATGTTTCTTCTTTATTTTCTCATCTTATTTGGTTCATTTGTGTTGAGGAATTAAGGCAAAGAAGATGCGAGAATTGACACAAAAAGAAAACACTGAGATTTAATGAGGTTCGACAATTTATCTATGTTATCGAGAGCAAAGCGGTGGCTTTTCTTTTAATTCACGAAAAAGAGAGTACATCGTGTTAGCGTCACAATATAGCATATATATATATATATATATTGGAACTTGATGTATTTTTACATTTAGTTGGGGATCCACTATCCCTCCCAAACTTTGTAACCTTTTTTTTTATTAATGCGTAAGGAGCTATTAGCAGCTCTTTTAATTAGAGTATATATATAACCATAGAATACAATATGTAATTACAAAACTATCTCTATACCGTACTGTGGAACAAGACCGTACCCCAACTCACATAACGAAACTCCTCTCGATTGAATAGATACTTGCCAATCTGACTCTATTGCTATTGCAGTAGCCAGATGAATGTGGAGAAAAATAAAGGTGGTGGGTTCAATGTGGAGTTGGGAATGAGGTTTATCATGAAAGGAACAGCATATCTAACTTTCCTCGTGTAATCAAACAATGAAATGGGGCCCAGTACCTATCGGAGAGTTGTGTTCATGGGAAAATAATAAAAAAATATTGTGATCATTTATAAAGTTCTGACAGAAATTTTGTACATTATTAATATATTATGTAAAGTTCAACTTTTAGTCAGATAATACCCAAATATTTCTGCAGAAAAGTCTGGAACAACAGGCCTGACAGTCATGGCCGTTGGAATACATTGCCTTCAATTGGTTGGTTTTGAGTTTTTATATATGATTTAGGATAATTTTTAGGTGTGATTTACTCTAGATTAGGTGATGTATATTATAGGGCTGTCAAAACGGCTCGTTATTCGGGGAGAGCTCACGTTCGACTCATTAAGAAGTTCGTGTTCGGCTCGTCCGCTAATTTAAAGAGTCGAACTCGAATAACACAAAAAAATATTTATTTGTTCGTGTTCGGCGGCTCGAAATACTACTAATCAATTTTTTGTTTTAAATCTTGCCTCAATCATTAATATCTTATGGCTACGAGATTAGGGTTGTCAAAATGAATTTTTGTTCGTGAACGGCTCGTGTTCGGCTCGCTAAGCAAACGAGTCGAAAACGAACACACTTTTTTAGCTCGAAAAATAAAAGAACACGAGCTGAGCCTGGGCTCGTTGGTGTTCGACTCTTTTACACCCCTATGTATATATGTAAATGCCCCATAATTAATAGTATAGGGTTTAACGCACAAGAGTTGTGGTTAGATAAATAAATAGATATGAATTTTGAGATATGTATGTAAGCCACTTAGTTGTTAGGTTTCTATATGAATATGTAAGGATTTACTCTAGATTAGGTGATGTATATAGAGGGCTGTCAAAACGGTTCTTTGTTCACGAACAGTTTGTGTTCAGCTCGTTAAGAAGCTCGTGTTCGGCTCGTCCGCTAGGTTAACTAGCCGAACACGAACAACACGAAAAAAAATTTGTTCGTTCGTGTTCGGCTCGTTTTGGCTCGAAATACTACAAATCAATTATATATGTATATATCTTTAATGAGTATTTTTTAAAAATTTAATTGACTACAAGGCTACAAAGATTAATAATCATTTAAAAGTATTAATGAAGAAAATAGAATAGAAATTATTAATTTAGATTAAAATGATGTTTTAAATATTGCCTCAATCGTTAACATCTTATGACTACGTGATTAGGGTTGTCAAAATGACTTTTTGTTTGTGAACATCTTGTGTTCGGCTCGCTAAACAAACGGGTCGAACACGAACACACTTTTTGGGCTCAATATATAAACGAGTCGAACAAGATCAGACCATGGTATTTTTGAACCTGGTTTACACTCCTATGTATATATGTAAATGCCCCATAATCAATGGTTTAGGGTTTAACGCGTAAGAGTCGTGGTCAGATAAATAAATAGATAGGAATTTTGAGATATGTATGTAACCCACTTAGTTGTTAGGTTTCTATATGAATATGTAAGTATATGCATTTGATAGATAAATATATAGGAATTTGGGGTATGTATGTAAATGCCCTCTCATGCACACACCGCTCAGTTTTGTAAGTATGATATGTATGAAATTTGACATATATATAGGTTTTATGGCTTTATATTTAAAGTAGATACCACACAATTTAGTAGGTACAATACAGTAATTATGTAAGTTAATGGTATGTGTTATTAAATATATTTATGGATATTCACACTGGCTATAATTAATGTCTTAAATATATAATTGATTGCATTCGGGTAAAAAAAAGACTAAATGATGAGTTATTGAACCATGTTGAGTCTTTTGTACAAGTGGCTTCTCAGCATTCGACTTACCTTTATGAGAGTAAGTTTTTTGATGCCCATGTGTGAAACATAAGAATCAAATATACTTGATGCTACATGAAATTTGTTATGATTTTTATTGTGGGTAATTTCAATCAAAATTATTGGTTTTAGACTTCACATGAAAAGTATGAACTAAATATTTACTATGAAGTTGATCTTTAAATGAGCTATGCTCCTTCAACAAGTTATAATCCTCCAGTTGAGTATGATTCCAATAGATTTGAAGAAATGGTGTTCAATAGAACAAGAGCTATGTTTGTTGAAGTCGTAGAGGAAGAGCCACCAAATAGAACAGCCCAGATATTCAATGAACTACTTTCACCACTATGGGAAGGTTGAGCAACCCAATTTGAGTTATCTATAGTTCTTAGAGTATTGATTATCAAAATAGAATATAAAATAATTTGAGAATGCTTTAATTAGGTTACAAGGTTACTAAAGAGATAAATCCACCAGAAATTTAATGTCATAAGACCTATATAAAACCAGAAATGGTGTATAAATTAAACTTGCCATTAAAGAAGATGTGTCAACAACTACTTGTTATAATTCTACAAGACTAAAACAATAGAGACTTAGTACAGAATTTGTGAGGCCCTTAGATTAAATTTTCAAAATAAAAAATAAGAGATGGAAAGAAATTACATAGATGTGTTTCTTATATTAGTCACACATTCCACATCTTTAAATATTATTTGCATCTTGGCACTGCTCTGCAAATGAGATGACATCATAATACCTCAGACAAAATCACTTTATTGAGTCTTGGAGAAGCATGCAAATATGTTGATTATACTTATCTTGAATTTGATATAGAGTCACACAATATTAAGTTTGCTTATATGCAAATGATTTCATGCCACACATTCAAGCAGCATCGCCCTACCCTTGCTAGTCTATGATCAAGATTCAATATAATCTTCTGCATACGATGTGTATGACTACCCACTTGATATTTATCACATTGATTATACCAAGTTCTTATAGCCAAAAGAAAAAAAATTGTCTCATTACGATGTAAATACTTGCCTTTTTGGCTTTCTCACGTTTATATATCATAAACGTTAGTACGAATCTCAAAGCATCCAAACGACCCCGACAACAGCAGGACAATCAAGGTGTCTTACCGCCCTATTGCTAACCGCGAGAATCGACCGACATGCCTTGGCGAGAGACTCGAGCGACAGACCCTACCAACACGTATTTCAGAGAGCACAGTCACCACTCATCCGGTCGTTTCAGTCAGTCAAATTGAAGCGAGCCAGCCAGCCAATTACCGCCATGTTAAAATTCAAACTGTAAATACATATATGGTATGACATCCATGCGATTAACAAGAGTATTTATTGTATTAAGGACGGTTTACATATATGTTCCCTCCTTTTCGTAATTATACAAAATACTTTCCTATAAATATGAGGTAAAAATATGAATAAAAAAGCCTTTTTTCTCGGCTCTCTCTACACAAAATTCTAAACTTATTCTACTCTCTCCCATCCTTCCTCGACCCCAAACTCTTTAATGATATTCACAAAAGACAAATCAAAACCCAACAAATGATGTTTAAGTATCAACTAATAAAAGCCAAGTAATAAAAGTTTCAACTTACTAAATTGAAAATAATACTATTATATCCCTTGAAAAAACTTGTACATTCCAAAGCAAGTGTACCTAAATTGCTACACTCCTATTGCTGCTTATAAATTAAAGATCAGTGATTGATAATGATACACTGAGGATCACATGTTGACATTCATCTATCCCCACACATTTCACACATCCATCCATCACCCCTTTCACTCATCACTGCATTCACCTTTTCTCTCCACAGGGCGTAAATTACAGAGGCGCGCAATAGAATCCTATAGCTTGTGGACGGCCTACATATGAGGCAATGATGAAGAGATCTCGGCTGCATTGGCAGGAGATCTACTTCCTGTTCATCTTCTTCCTCGATTTTTGCGCTCCAAAAAGAGCCCTGCTATCATTCAATGTCAGTGCCGTAGATAATTTCTCGCCACCCAACCATCCCTGTACTCTCCCCCTGCCTAAGATTTGGAACATTGTCTTAAAAAAAAATACAGATTAGTCTTATTATCATTAACTTTTAGAGGGTCTTTTGAGGAATTACGATGATATTTTAATATAGTAGGACTGATAGATTGATGTTGGTCGGTCGTTTGCTTGACCTTTAACTCCATAGATATTTGATCTGAATTGGAAATCTTATGGCACGTCCTTACAGTTGATCGTTTCAAACGCCTGCCTTGCTTGCAATAATTCGTTGATTATTATCGATCGCTTCATTCTTCTGAGTCGTTTGTTCTGACATGAGAACTTCGTTGACATATTTTTTGTGTACGAGTGTAAGACAGAAAGAGAAAGAAAAAGAGAAAGAGAAATAAATACACAATAAGGAACAATAATTTGAGAGGTTGTCACGTTTTATTCATAGTATGATCTGATATTTAAAGAGAAGCTGATACAATATATAAATTAGATTCAAGCTTTAATAAGGGATGCACAAGTTATTAAACGTATTTTACATATGTGGGCCTAAATACTGGTACTCAAACGCTTGGCTAACTGAACTAGCGAGCCTTTAGTAGATGATGTCGGTCGATTAAGCTAAAGGGGCCTATCGGTTGGCCAAGTCTAGTAAGATTGTCGGTCAACTGGGCGTGAAGTTGTTGATTGGTTGACCCTTTACTGGTGAAGGGGCTCCGTGAGATTGACTCAGTCAACTAAAGTCTACCTGATCGACTGGTCAGATCTAATAGTTGACCTTCGATCACTAACAAGGAGCTTTTATTGATTGAACAGAGTTAAGTCATTAGACAGAAAGTAAATCACAGTAATCTGAGAAGTAGTCGCCCTTAGACGAAGAGGTCTTAAAGATGGATGAGACTCGTATCGCTGATTCTTAAAGATGTTCGAGGAGGATGTTGAATGCCTCCAAGTTAAGACCCGAGGGATTGGTTTTTCCCTTTGATTGATTTTAACTTTTGGAATGACTTGGATTCCACTATACTTCCCTTTTGAATGAACTCTTTAGGTTTGCGCAGCTTGACCACCTTGATAAATTTTGATTTAGACACTTCTGACCTGACATCTGTGCCTCCACGTCCCCAATTAGTGGGCCCTTCTTTGACATGCCATATTCTGTCTATGTCATCAGGTCTCCTCAAAATTCGCGCTGATAATTTTTCTCTTCACAAATATTTTAATAAAATTATAAGATTTGTATTATTATGATGAAAGTAGGCCCAGGTGATAAAATTATTATCGTTCTACATAATTACAAATTATTACCATTTAATATGATGATAATATCGTTAATCAAACATTATCAAAGGTTAGAAGACAAACAAATAATATATATATATATATATATATATATATATATATATACCGGTTAAAACTTTCTCACTTAAGTCTATATATATATAATAAGTTTATTTAAAAATATATTTTTAGGAGTAAGAAAGTGA
Organism: Phalaenopsis equestris; assembly: GCF_001263595.1. Taxonomy (NCBI): domain Eukaryota; kingdom Viridiplantae; phylum Streptophyta; class Magnoliopsida; order Asparagales; family Orchidaceae; genus Phalaenopsis; species Phalaenopsis equestris. The sequence continues at coordinate 2,178,678 of NW_018164496.1, forward strand.
CTATAGCGTGTATGGCTGCAATCATGACTAAAAATGACTTTTTAGCAATATTTTTACTAGTAATTGTAATATTTTTATATATATAATGAATAGTTACAATTTGGCAATTCTTTAAAAGTGTAAGAGATTATGAGAAGTAGCTAAAAAAGTTATAAGAATGATTATTAAGTTGTATTTAAAATTTAAAATAGTTACAATTTGGCTATATTTTAAAAGTGTAAGAGATTTTAAGAAGTAGCTAAAAAAGCTATAAGAATGATTATTAAGTTGTATTTAAAATTTAAATAGTCAAAACTTGGGATAATTTTAAATTTTTTAGAGTTAAAATCATTTAAACTATTAAAAAATATGATGTAACCTATAAGAAATATAGTTTAAGAAACAAATAACATTTAAAAATGAATATGTTTGATGTGTGTCTGAAAGTCTACATTCTGGCACGTATTTTAACATGCATTAATTGAGTAATAAATTATCATATTAGTGTTGTATGAGAATCTCATATATACTCAGTATGAAACAAGATAATCAGTAGAGACATCAGAAGTTTTTATGTGAAAAATTTGGAAATGGAAAAAAAATCACGGGGTTTGACTTATTGATATATTCAATTATGAGATGGAGATTACAGGAACAACTCCTTGTTCCACAGGCAGGAAAGGGTTACAAAATTTCTCGAGTTATAATGTTAGTGTATGGAAGAACTTGTTGCCCCGTGGTACGGAGAGAGCACAATGGGGAGTGACTGTTGGAGCTTCAGTGCACCATCCTTGGGGTTGGCACGACGTTTTGGATGATGCACTGTCTTGTAGGTTGCTTAGGGACTCCATGACGTTAGTTATTGCTTTGCACGGTGCTTCATCGTCAAGATCAGACGACGTTTTCAGATGAATGGTGATCTACAGTGGTTGATGGCTGCAGGAGTGGGAGGTTGAAGGTTTTCGACAACAACTAACAAGCAGTGATCGATGGTGGTTGACGATTACAGAAGCCGAAGGTGTTTGTCTGATTGTCAGTCTTGGGTCCCGGACTTCAGCTCCCTCATCTTAAGGCTCTGACATTCCTCCTGCTCAAGGTCTAGTTCCACCCTTAGAAAGGAAATTGGGCTTTATTTATAGACTCCATATTGCAAATAAGGAAGGAATCCAGACCACTTTGATCGGATGCCCCAAAGAGATCGCCACGATCGGATGACGTTCAATAGACCTTTGAGTGCCCTAGTGATGTCAGAAATGAGCGATCTTAGACTCATTGGATTTGCCTTGCTACGACACTCAATTTGGTTATGAGCTTGCTAGATTCAAAATCTGTTTGATCTTTCATCTATGCCCAGAAAGCTTCCAAATATGGTTTAGTGACTTGTTTTTAGCTTGATTTGACTTAGATTAGACCATTTTTGGTATCGTTGGGCTCGTCTCATCGAGTCAGTCAGCTTGACTATAAGTTTGATGAAATCAATGTTTTGGATGATTTTTAATTGAAGCTTGAACGTTTCTTCTTTAGAAGTTTGACTTGAAATTCGTATTATGTACCAATATTCATGTCAGCTGATGTAAAATTGTTAATGGTGTGTGAATGCTAAATTATAACAATGTAAAACCATTTTTTAAAATGGCCGACATCCACTTATAAGACCCCTCAGGTCGGCAATTTGAATCCCCTCTGGTACAGTTGGCTTTAAGGAGGTGGTACTCGAATTATTAGACACATTAGAGGTGGCTGGAGGCTCGTATAGTAGCATATGACCATTCCTTTTTAAATATATATAGATATATTATTGAATACTATGCCCATCAAAATTATTAATTTAAAATAAATATTTTAAATATATAATATATACCTCATATGTGCTTATGATAATGATCTTTCCAAAATAAAATACAATCATTCCACCATACGTCTATCTTGACATAATCAGATCAAATGCTTTCATAATTTTTTAACTTCGTATGCATTGTTAGGAAGCAATGCACCTTTGAGGAAGGCATCAATCAACAATTGTAATAACATATCAAAAGAACTATTTGTCCAAACATTTAACCGGTTTAACCAAGATAAGTGTAGCATAGATGATAACTTTGAGTAAGATCTACACTGAGGATATAACTCTAACCCTTCAACCTCTAACAACTTTGATTGAATTCATTAGATTTTTTGCACTAGATGAGTTCCATCAACACCCAAAGTTATGGCTTTTCAGTCTTCTGTAAATAAAGTTCATCATATATATATATATATGAGAGTGGTTGTTTCATATTTAACTTATGTCAAGAAAGACAGGAGTCGCCTTAAAAAGACTTGGACATATTGTATAAAAAAATGATCATAATTTATCAGAATTAAATGAAATATGACACCCAACAACAATACGCAATGGAGAAAACGGATTCATGTAGCCGACCTCGCATGCTGAAATGAAGACTTGTTGTTGTTGTTGATGGTGAATCCTTCCTTTGTTATGGTATGGCTCATATACCATATCGGGACAGACGCTGGATCGAAGCGGAGCAGAGCGGAGCGGAAGAATCTGTCCAAATTGGGAAGTTACGTGGGTTGGGGTGCGGGGGGCAAAGCCCCGCAGTTTGGTACAGGGGTAATGTTGTAATTACATATTGTGCCTAGGTTTACTCCTGGGGTTATAAATAGGCCTGTTAGTAACCCCAGGAGGTATCCCTGAATCTGTAAACTCTTTTCTGAATATTGAAAGGAACTCGCCGCTCTGCTCCCGAGGACGTAGGCATCTTTGCCGAACCTCGTTAAATCTCTGTGTTCTTCTGGATTTGTGTCGTTACTGTTTTCTTCGCCCTAATTTTCTCAACATCCTTTGATATGAAGCACAAGAGCCATCCAACTCCCTACTCTACCGTTAGCTGAAAAAAAATGAGAAATAGCAGAAGAGGCATTCATTAGGGAATCTCTTAACAGTAAATGGTTTAACATGCAATTCAAAGGACCTACATGACATCTATCATTTCTTCATCATTCCGTGCTTAACCATTGTCTCTACATCAATGTTCTTGCTGAGATTTGCAGCACTTCACGAAAAATTCTCTGTATTTGGATTCATTTGTTTTTTTTTTCAAGTTTCAGAAACAGTTATTTGAAATTTCAGTATAAAAAAAGCATGTATGACATCAATTTTTTTAAAATTATTTTATATAGAGAATCAAGTATCTTCTGAAATTATGATAATAGCTAAGCTGTCTAAATAGTTATTTTGATTGATTTAGTCCTTCAAGATGATTTAAAATTATACATTAGAAAAGCATGCACTGATCTCGAGAAAATTTAATGGACAAAAGGACAAGAAAACTAAGGGTTAACTAGCGAAAGATTAAGGGTTCACTAGTGGAATACCAAAGAACCTATCTCACTAGATTAAACCCCTTATGAATTGAGGATGGAGGTTGACTGAAAGCAGGCCATCCCAACCAAAGACCAAGGCTAATTGAGTGGATTAGAGGCTTCGATTTGTCTGTCGCCACAAACTGATCCAAGGAAAGAACTTAGCATTGCCAGTCATCCCGACACCTTTGAAAATTCAACATCCAAGGCTAAGAACTGGCTATAACATAATTACACAGAGCATCCAGAAGAATCGCCTCATCAAAGAGAGAGCTACATATCAGATTAGGGTTATTCACTCTTTGCTCGATAGCATGGTCATGCTCTGCCTACAGGAGCCTCTTGTCTGGGTATCAAAAGTCGACAACTAAACAAGAATAGACAACTAACAAAACCAAGTCAATCGAGTCAAGTCTTGCCCACCCGATGACCATCAAAGGTTGATCGGCAACCCCAACTCAACATAGTCAAAAAAATAGGTCTTGTCGAACCAGGACCAACCGGTTCTAGCCGACTTAGTCATAGGGTGGCCGAGTTGAAGGCTCGTACATTTATAACACCCAAAATATCATTTAACATCTTTATTAAAGAAAAGTCAAACATATAACTTCAAATATTATACTCTCTCCTCTATAAATAGGGAAATCATTTCTTGAGAAAAGACTAATCAGTAATTCAAATTATTGTTCATTACTGTGCACTTCCCTCTCTTTCTTCTCTATTTCTCTGTCACTCTCTCCTATCTTATACTTTATTCATTTGATGTGATTCACGTACAGATCGGGATTCAACATTTTAAAAGGTGTGGTAAGAGTAGATTATGCTACAGACAATAAGAGGAGTACCACACAGAGAAGAAAATCATAACAAACATACTACTAAAATGAAGGGCGCCAGAGACTATGGGCACCACATATAAATTTGTCAACACCTCAAGAGCGTATTCAAGGATATGATCAAGTTCGGTAAGTTAAAGGAGTTTGTAACCCCGAGAGCAGCGACCCATTGGCAGAGGAAAGCTCCAGTATATGAGATCTAACGAGTTAGTCCGAGCGCATGTCATTCAAATTGCTAGTGTACTCTTTCTAGAAGGTGGAGAATCTTTCCATCAAGCTAGTCTCAAGATACTTCGGTCAAGAGTGATGTGTGCAACTACCTTTGCCCCAAATGAATCTCTCATACCCTTATCACCTTGTTGAAGTGAATGTTCCCCCCAAAGAGAAATCCTTAAAAATATTTCATAGTCATTGCAGCCTTGAAAGACAAATACCATATCGTCAATATCCTAGTCAAGACTGACAATTCCATGAACATTCTGTTCAAGTTAGAGTTTGATGGGATGGGCCTATAGAACAATCAAATGAAAGCAGCTGCTGGATCACTTTATGGCTTCTCTGACAAGAGAAAAGAAGCCTGGGAATAATAACTCTATCAGTCATCAAAGGGGAAATGACAAGCAGTACACCGATATAGAGGACTTCTTGGTGGTTGACTCACCACTGATTTACAATGCCATCTTCGTTAGCCACTACTCATTAACTTCAAATCTGTCACTTCAACGTACCATGTAGCAATAAAGTTTCCAAACTACTGGGAGGTCTTAATCATTTGAAGCAACTTGAAGCAGTCTCGGACCTAATGCCTTCAGGCAGTCAAAAGCATGGAGCAGGAGCCACTTGATCTTCAAAACATGCACGAAGGAAATCTCGAGACCAGCGAGACTACTCTTAAATTTCTGGTGGCCGAAGGCGAAGTGGGGAATTTTTTTTAATAAGTAAAAATTCTATGCAGGGTCGAAATATATACTAATTCAGACCCTCGAAGAGCAACATGATGTTTTAGCTTAGCTAGTCATTGAAAGTCAAGGATGATTGAAAGTCAATCTAATTGTCTGACCGATGAAAAAAAAAAGATGAGATCTTCAACTATTATCTTAGTCTAACTGATATGAGAGAGATACATAAGATGTTGGAGGCTAAATATATCTGAGAAGTGCAATATATGACTTGGGTGTCTAACATGGTGATGGTGCAGAAAGCAAACAAGTGGAGAATGTGTGTCAACTTCACAAACCTAAACTTTGCTTGTCCAAATTATAGCTACTCATTACTAAGGATTGATGCATCAGTGGACTTAGCGATTGACCATTCTGTGATGAGCTTCATGGACGCCTTCTCTAGATAACACCAGATAAAGATGCACACAACCAACATGGATAGAAAACTTTCATAATAAATAAACGTGTATTATGTTATAATGCAATGCCCTTTGAGTTTAAAAATGTTCGGGTTATTTCCCAGATGTTGATGAATATAATCTTTTTAAAACAAAAGGGAAAAAAATATTTAAGTGTATATGGATGATGTGCTAGTTAAAAATAATCGCCAAAAAATACATAAAAGAGAATTTGATATGAGGTTAATTTCAATGTTCGCATCCATTTTTTATGCAATGACTGTGGGGCACCCTCTATGAGTGACACGAGACCATATTAGGGGACGTACTCAAAAAGAGAATGGGAGGTTTGACTACAAAGCTGGATATGCCCCAAAAAAAGGACTTACACCTTATCTGGGTCGAGAATGTCACTAATACCCTAAGCATACTAGACAACCTCCTAAGCAGAAATTTATGCTTGGTCAGTAGGTTGAAGAATTATGGAGACTTCTCCTCGGGACATGCAAAATGATGCACTTATTCAGAGTGGTCATTAGATATTGTGGAGGGTCTATTAATTATAACTTGGGTGAGAGTTATGTTATATAACTTGTTTAAAATCCGACTCGAATGCCATGTAGAAAAATAAAAGTAGGTTTTTAAAATTCCAGTCAATTTTAGTCCTAAAATTTTGATTATCTCAATATTTTATTTTTTAGAACTTTGAGTTGAAAATTTATAATTTTAAAGTCCTTAATGAGCATAGGTTAAAATATTCATAGCATCCTATATCAACTAGAAATAAACAAGAGAAAATAATTCAAGCGTGCAAACATGCAAAAAAAAGTAAACTAACCAAAATAATGAAAGACAAAAATCACGAATGTCATTATTGAAGCAATCAAATTCGACATCACTTGTGCAGGAATGATCCCCGAAAAAATTAAAGATATTGCACAATTCATCACACAATGAAAGTCAGAGGCATAATTGAAATGGATCCCTGTAAATTTTTAACTCATCTTTGTTCAACATATTTTCCCCTCATCTTGGCTAGCAGCTCGAAGATAGATAGAAGAAAGATATGACTTTCTTAATACTCTGAAACCTCCTCAGGAGACATCTTTGACCAGTCAGAGAGCCCAAAAGTTCGAAAATCTAGTAGAGAATAGTGGTGGGGACAGGAGGAGCCACGAGTCAATCGAAAGAAGCACGATCTATAAATAAAGACGCCAAAAAAATACGTTTCTAGACATTACATTCTTCTTTATGAGGTCGGTGAAAATCCCAACTATAATAAGGAGGGTTAGATCGTGAAATTAAAAAGATAGTAATGGAAAATAATTGTGTGAAAATTGAAAATTTGAGTAAGAAATGTAATTTGTTAAAAATTATTATTACAATGATTCAGACCCTAACTCTATGTTGGATAACAAAGTAACCAACACAGGGATATGAAGCTACCTCTACTGGGACTTGCTCCAGCCAACACCCTAAATAAGAATTCACCCCCCAACCCAAACTAGTCTAACCTATCTGAAGTTGCTCCTGTGAATTCGCCAGTTTCTGCTAAAGCATGATGTCATCTGCTTCAATGCCATGTCTCCTCTTCCACCTACATCATGCAAATCAATATGGCATGTACCTTCGAAACTTTCTGAAGAATGGCTTTGTGAGGGAAGGAACTCTCAATCTCACCCAAATGGCAAGCCAACTCCTATCGATCCACTTGAATCGCTCAAGTATTTCCTTCCTGCAACTCAAAATGAGCATGGGATTTTTAGGATGGTCTATCGCACTGCCCTTAACGAGCTAACCTTCCCCCTCCATCATTTCCCTTTTGATCCATGTTAACGTCATAGGAGCCTCACCTAAACTCAATTGAACCTATTGACCGCCACACCTAAAGCAATATTGTCATAAGCATGAAAAGATTCGTCACAAAAAGAAAAGAAAAACATATGAACTCATGTTCTTTAGAAAATCAGACATTGTCGACTCATTCTGATGAAATCGCAACAACGACGGAGTGTTAATGGGTGCTAGGTGATTCAGTTTTTGACCAAGCTTGGGATGCAACAACAGGTTGGGACATTAGGACTTGGGCCACATTAGTCAGTTGTATAACGGTAGTAACTTGTCGAGTGCTCACTGTGATTGGCTGAGCGCTAGCCGAGACTAGCTAAGCACTCTTTTGGGTCATCTCAAACAAATTTACCTGACCTGAGTGTGAAAGCCTAATCTTATTCACCACAACTTCTTTCTCCGCTCGCCCTCATGGATTGTTTTCCTCTTCTTGTTATTAAACAACCTGCGAGGAAAAATCATGTTCAAAACGATGCTTTGGGATCTAGATAATTTTTCCATTGCTAACCTTCATGTAATGCGACTGAAAGAGAAGGGTATACCTGCTTATGCCACAGAGGTAACCTATAGTAGGAACATAGCAAGTAAATCAAGGGAGTATCAATCATATAAGTCATTTAATAAGAACCAACCTTCTATTGTACTTCATTTATTGCATTCTAATTCTCTCATAACTTTTGCAGCACATAGTGTACTAAAATACGAGAGAATTTGGAAACTAAATACACATAACAGAAAGACCTTTGGCCAGATCGAATAGTCCTAAGTTGGGCACGTGCAAGCAGATCAATCCTGCTTAAGCAGAACAAATGCCTGTGGCAAGAAGGATCGGGCTATGAGATTAGTACAAGAGACAGCCGAGCGACCAATTAGGGGCTAACCCGTGCGACGACCAAGCGACCAAGGGAGCATCCGACCTAAGTAGCGACTACTTAGATGACAAAAAATGCGGTGATTTGTCGAGAACTCACTAAAATGCGAGTTATTCGAAACGGGCCTGTAAAGACCAGCCGACAACAAAAATATAAAGGGCATAACCAAATTTTTACATATGATTATAATTTTCTTTAAGTACAATAACAATAAATATAAAAGGAGACCTGTATACAAAAAATTAGTTTGTATTCCGAAATATCTTCTTCCTACTCTCTAATTTTTTTTTATGTGATTCACGAATAAATATGAATTCAACACTCCTTGCCAAAGTTTACATTTAAATTATAAGATTAAAGAATACATTTAATAATATAAAATTGACAGGACATGAGAACTTTAAGTTGTAAGCAGCACATAATAATGAGAATGCTTCAGGCTAATTCTAATTAGTTTGATTTGACATATATCATTGACTTTGATTGTTTTTCTCTAATCCAATATCTGGAGCTGTGAATATACTCTAAGACCATCTATCACTCAAAAATTGATTTAAATTTTGTTCCAAATCGAGATCAAATTTAAATAAACGAACCGAAATGAGCAAAAATTTTGGAACGAAATTTTTTGAGCCATGCATTGATCAACTCAAACTGACTTGAGATCAATTCGTATACTTATAAAAATTATATTTGTAATGCTAAGTGAAATTGAATATAAGAGTCTCAATCCAATTTCGAGCACATTTTGAGCTTGAACAAATCGATATAAGTGAACTTGAGCTAATTAGTTTCAATTTTGAGCCGGATCAAGCTGCTTCCAGCCTGAAACAAATCCAAATAACTCAATTTGAGTCAACTTGTTCAGATCTCAAGTCGGATCAAGCTTGATTCAATTTCAAACAAGCTCATTTCGAAATCAACTATAATGGGTAACAAGCCAATTTCGAGCCACAATATATCCATTCAAGCCGATTTTGACTCTGAGCCTCGAAACGTTTACAACCCTATCACTACCAACTAACAAGGCAACTCGCTTTTGGTTTCCACCTACCACACCGAATTTTCTAAATGCTAGCTTGAAATAAGTTTAATTTTGTATTATTATTATTATTATTATTATTATTATTATTATTATTATTATTATTATTCTTTTTTTATTTAAAATATATTTTTATTTAACATATTTTATTATATGTTTTATTTTAATATTCTTAAAAATAAATCAATCTCTTTAAAAAAACACAAAAAAAAACATCTAAATAATAATGACTGATTTTTTTAAATTAATTATATTCATCATAACAATTAATTTTAAATCAAAACAAAAAATAAAAATAAAAATAAAAAATTGAAACAAACTAAAATTAAGATGAGGCCATCACTGAAAACGCCGCCTGCTGTTTTAAGCTGCCCCAAACAGACCCTAAGCTTTCAAAGAACTATAAACCTACAAGCCAAAAAACCCTTCTATGGTTCGATTACCTTCTAGGCTAATTTTCTGAATGATTGTCCTCTGATTGAACTTATTTCTAGGGTTGTTCCTGTAATTCTGTTTTTGCAGCTAGAATTACATCACCAAAAAAGTCCCTCTGTGGGAATTCATCAGGAACAAGGCTCTGATAGATGTCAAATTCTTCATTCGCTTCCTTCCTCTTACCTAGCAAGCTATAAGTAATCCCCTGACAATTAGAAACAGTTGTTAATCTTCATGGCTAAATGAGGCCAAGCAATTACCATAGGAGGTTAAAAAAACATGTAAAAGATAACTTGGTTGCAATTTACGTATATAACCAGTAGAATTAAGCTTTGATCAACAAAAGATTCATCTCCAGAGTTCCAATGACTCAGTTTTTCTTATTTGTTATGTTTTAAAGGTCTAACGCCTATTTTAACTGCAATTTTAAGGTGAGACAAACACTAAAAATATAAAAACTAAATCCTAAGCTCTTTAAAATCTAATTTTCTCACGTTTCATCTTTCTCTTCACGTGTTCTTCTGTCATTTTTACGATGTAAATCTGGATTTAGTAAATCCGATTGTGAGCCAGATTTATTCTGTCATCGTTCGGGAGTTTTTCTGCCGGTTTGTCAATTTGATAGATCCAGATTTATCGGTTTTGATAAATCTTATTTAACATAAATCTAAGTTGCAGCCAAACACCGCCACCAGATGGTCAGTCTAGGCAGAAATCAATTACCATCTAGAGCGTACCTGACATAGATGAGGCCGAAAATCTCGAGGCTCTTCTTTGATAAGATCTTCAAATTGCCTTAAAGCCACATCTAAATCACCCTGCATCCATAAAATTGATAGAAATGGAGACAAACTCCATCAAATCAAGGTTTAGAAGGTTAAGAATTATTTGCAACACAACAACTCATACAAGCATTGTTTATAAGAATTTCATGTTACCTTCAACACATACATCTGGGCAATTATTATTCTAATACTCCTTTCTTCGCTTAGTCTCCTCTCACGATGTGCAATATCTAGAGCCTTATCCAACATGACAAAAGCAGCTGGGCCTTCTTTGTTCTTGTGCATGGCCAATGCCAGACCCTGCAGCAGAAAATCATATATTTTATACAAACTAATTTGGAGAATTTAGTTGTTAATGCAAATAATTAGAGAGAATGAAAGTATTTAAGCAAACTAAGAATATATCAATTGATAAAGTATTGTGGACAACAGTAAGACATACAAAGGGCAAGCAAGCTAGTTTCAAGCAGTTAATAGCCGGTACAAGAAGTCTACTCTCAAATTTTGGTACTCAATGTTTCACCGCACTCAAAGAATTTGCATTTAACAAGCAAAAAACGCAATGTTTTTACTAGCATTGATTGATTTCATTAATGGACAACAATCCTCGTAGAAATAAAAAAAGAAAAAAAAAAGGCTTAATTCAGCAGACTTGCAAAAATCCAAAATTAGCATAGAATTCCCAAAATCTCAATTTGAACAAATCTAAAGTTCTTGCTACAGTGCAAACTATAAAATCCACGGTTAGAAAACACTTCCTCAATGTACATGCATGTGAGTGTGTGAATAGAGAATAAGAAATATGTTAGGTCCAAAAGCTCCGATGCAGCTTCCCTGCATGCTCCATTGGCGCATCCCCTGGATGCAACATGAGCACATTGAGCACAGTTTCTTACTTATAGACACGTCTAAAAGAGGAAAAAATGATACACATTTTAATTTGATTTGGAATGGTCTATTGTGAGCACTGAAAATTTGATGCCCCGTCCTCTCTCAAAATGAATGAGAGGGTTTACTTGAGTTATGAGTCAAATTTTTAGAAGGCATATGAGATAAGACACTACCCAGAAATTCCACTCTCAATTTGTGAAGACTTTAAGATCTAAGATTTAAGGTTTCTCATAGACGCAAGCCACTATGGTTAATTACCAATTCTGGTAATGAGAGAGCACTTTCGATTAAGGCTAGTCATTTAGGCGATAAGCATTCAAATTTAGAATATAATAGCAACAAACTAAATTTGTGAAATGAGTGTAGATGGGGAGAATAATGACGAACCCCGGCCAAGATCTCATGGTTTCGTCATCCTGGGTTATCAAGATTCCTAGTTTACTCAGTCAGATGAGGCAGCTAACCTAACCAAGAAGTGAATGTTTGTCTTAGGGGTTTAATTTATATCGATATTAGCTTAAAGAGGGCTAAGTGCCTATCATAAACCCTATGATTCATGACTCAAAAAAATAGAATACCATTGAGGAACATATAGGCTATAGTCGTGATCTTTCTATAGTAGAGCCTACTAGTCAAACCATTTTGTGGAGACTACTAGTCAAACCACATGGACAGAGGACTAGGACTACATTCCTACTAACGTGAATTATTTTGAGTCTAAATTTAGAAATATACTTTAACATGACATTGGCACTATGTGAGCTTAGATTAAAATTAAATTTATGAAGCTTGACAAATGATTGAGGAGGGTGGATAAGATTCGCTTTTAACTTTTTAGTAACATTATTTTATCAAAATATTTTTTATATTTTATAATTTGAAATTTTGATTTCATAAATGAAATCACTCCAGTTAAGATGTTTGGTGAATATGCCCAGCATTAGGGAATTGATAGTTTTGAACCTTGCCAACTTTTTCTTGCTTACAAATAATTGAGTTCAAAAATTATATTAATTAAATTTATTCAAATATTTGTTGAAACTTAATTTTAAAAACAAATCCTTCTAAGTAAGATTCGCATTCAACACGATAATCATCAGGAAAACATTTAAAATATTTTAAATATTCACATTTAATATTTAATTGAAGCTCATTATTTGAATAGCAATAAGCATCACTCCTGTAAATAACATTTCTTATGTGGAGGATCGGACTGGCTTAGTGTGGAGAAGCTCAATCATGTCAACTAGAGTGTCTTCATTTCTTTTTTTGTGCATTTTAAATTTCATTGTGAAAGCTCAGAAAAATGTGTCCTTCCTAAGCAAATACAACGCTCCGGACGTGCGCGAGCATGGTACATTTGCAATCGAATGTCATTTGAGTTGCTTCAGCGATGGACAAGAATATTTAAGTCGTTTCATGCAAATGCCCCTTCCAATTGCGTCATGTTCATCATTTTTGCTCATCTTGATCATAAAAGGCTCAATCTTAGGTAATTTCAATGCTTCAAATGTGTTCTCACAATCCTCTTTATGATATGATGACATTTCAGCAATGTCGACAATCCTCGAGGCAAATTGGACCGGAATCACGCAAGTCAAGTTTATGGTATGTATTTCTCATTGGGATTGTGAAAGGCCTTACTTGGTGGATACTTCGTAAACAATGGCAAAATTTGTTCCATAAATAGGGATCAGTTAGGTAACTGCAGCAATGTTTGAAGTAAATCAGTTTCGATCTTGTGAAATGTTGCATTCATCGTTCATCATTCGCCTTACGCACGGTCGATTTTACTTGTGGTTTAGATATAGAATTATGGTCAACATCTATAAATTCTTAGATTTCTTGTTCTTTGTTGTCTTCCCCATTTATGCCATAACTGGTTAGTTGGTCGCTATTTAGATGCTTTTGATAATTTTTCAGTCACAATGATGTCAAAACTAAAAGCACAAGCACTTCATTCAAGCAGCTCTTTCCTGATTTGGCAGAGCTTCAAATCAGATAGGGAAACGCCATTCCAGAAAAGGGAATGAAAATTCTAAAGGGAAAAAAGACACCAATAGAAATGAATGTCACACCTAATTTGGAGGCTTGCAAACAGAAAAGAAGGGAACACAAAACTTGTCTTCTGTCGTTATGGGCTTAGATAGCAAGTTAGCTAGCTTTATTTTCTTTTAACAACCATATCTCTCAATCCCTAATGGTTTGCTTAAAAATAATAAACATGAATATGATGAAAATATCATGAAATCAAGTATAATTTATTTATGCGGAGGCAAACTCAAATCCAGAGGTTCTTCATGGTCTCAAAAAATATTTGCAATCCTAAATTTTTGCAACCCACTTAGGATGATATTTCTCCACTATTAACGAATATTACTTCCTTTCCTTTTCTATACTTATGTATTTTTACAAAAGAAAAAACTGATGAAAGACATCGTAGGAACGAGTTGATAAATACAGATCTAGGATGAGAGATACAAATCAAGCTGCATGGGAAACTGTGACCATCAGATCACGCACTTTCAGCATCTTTTGGAAGCTAGCTATGAAGCCGCGCTACGACTCTACATGTCCTTGTCAAAATTGTAGCAGCACCTGGTTGTTCTTGTGAGGGTTTCTTTGCATTAGCGAATTAGGTTATGAATATCCTCTTGAACTCAATGAAGGAGATAATCACTCCCAACAGTAGACTATTAAATCAAGGGAGAGCGGACTCCTTCGGTCATAAATAAGAGCTGACATTTTAGTGTGTCATTTATTCTTAATAAAAAAACTATTGATTCGAAAGAAGTGAAGTGATCGAATGGGTCAGATTTTCTCTGATAGGATTGTAGAGTAAGTATTTTGAAGTATTCTGGTGCTTCAGCCTCGGGGATCTATCTAGAAAGTGCATTCTCTGAATAAATGAGTCGCGGCATGCTGGTGTGTCCTCGCCTGTCACAAACTAGGGGTGTGAATCCTACACTATCAAGGTAGTAAGTGTCGTTTCCTGCACTCAAAGTCGGTGAGAAGGTTCTTCTAGCGTCGACGTTACGTTCTCTTCTCTAGCGTGAATGAGCTACTGGTTGGGATGGTGGGGTCATCTCCTGGGCAAGTGTTTCCCTAATTACTTCCATCATCTACTCCTTGAGTTCTTGGAACTGTCGTGCTACTAAATATCTGGTGCATTTCATATTGTTTGTGATCTCATGATGGTTGTTTTCTTCTTGCGCTACTCCACTTCTCGTTTGTAGAATAATTCACACTCACCGCACCTTTTTAGGATGTTGAACTTAGATTTGTTCTTGAATCACACTCAAATAATAGAGCGTGAACAAAGGGAAATGAAAGAGCAGTGTCGGCACTATTTTTGGTGTGGGGTTTGCCCGTAAGAAACTGTCGGTCATCGGAATTGAAATCCCGTTTCCCGCTTCAGAAAGACGTTTTTTTTTTAATTTTAGTTTTGAAAAAGATGAAGTCAAACTGACCTCATAATTTTCATAGTTTAGATGAAAGAGCGTTTTACCTCAAATCTTGTATCTATCCCGAAGGATGAACACAAAAGTTGAGGGTGAGGCTCGATCAAATAAACTAAAGAAAGTTATGACATCCGTTTGGTCTGCGAAACCAA
>NW_018164496.1:2196584-2197524 GCF_001263595.1 Phalaenopsis equestris
AAATTAAGGTTTGCTCAAAACAGTAATGTTTTGATTCTTAAAAATCATGAAATTATTTTCTAAGACTACTCTGGCCATAGGGAACTTACATAAATTTTTGTAGAATTTTCTAAGCCAAATACAATTTTTTATAATTATTTGAATACAAAATTTATAAAAACTTAGAAAACTAAGATCTCTGTCTAGAGATCTTCTATGTCTTTGTAAAAATACTCCAATTGTGCACCTAGACAGAGGCTACCACATATAAAAATTTGGGGTCAAGATGATGAGTCAATAGGAATGGAGAGTTCAAAAACCTATAACACTAATTGATTTTTATAAAATTAA
Organism: Phalaenopsis equestris; assembly: GCF_001263595.1. Lineage (NCBI taxonomy): Eukaryota > Viridiplantae > Streptophyta > Magnoliopsida > Asparagales > Orchidaceae > Phalaenopsis > Phalaenopsis equestris. The sequence goes on from NW_018164496.1 coordinate 2,196,915, forward strand.
ATATGCATCAAATAACCCCAAAATTTATTCCACATGATTCTCCTCTGTTCACTGAGCAAGAGAGTATTTTTATTTTATTTTTATGAGTTTTCTATGAAAAGTTATGAATTTTTGAAGTTTAGGGGTATTTTCTGAATTTTTTAAATCCCATAATTTTCTACTTAAATCGACGCGCTGACTGGATCATGGGTGGTTCTGAAATGCCACGTGTCGCGCTCTGGTTTGCCGCCGCCATCCGCGTCAGCGCTGACTCAGCGCGCTGTGCATATACGGGATCTCTGTCCGACGCGATCAGGACTGTCCAATCGATACACGCGCGATCGGACGGTTCACAGCCTTCGTCTCCGTCTGGTTCATCTTGAGAGTCGTCCACCTTCAAACGTTAATATCTCACTCGATTCTCAACCGATTTACATGAAATTTTTTTTAAATCGTAGATCTGACCTAACTCTACACATCCATATGGTTAATCAAACATGATTTGTAAGTTTTCTTCAAAAATACGTGAAACCGAGCTCGAATTTAGGGAAAATGTCCTATACCTTTGTCCAAGAGGTGTGGTCTCAATTGGATGCTTGTGGAATGTTTGTTGAGGTCCAACGAAGCTTCT
>NW_018164496.1:2198278-2198514 GCF_001263595.1 Phalaenopsis equestris
GAGGGGATTTCTGTCGGACGCGATCAGGACCGTCCGAGCGATACAGGCGAGATCGGACGGTTCCCAGCCTTCGTCTCCGTCTGGTTCATCTTGAGAGTCGTCCACCTTCAAACGTTAATATCTCACTCGATTCTCAACCGATTTACATGAAATTTTTTTTAAATCGTAGATCTGACCTAACTCTACACATCCATACGGTTAATCAAGCATGATTTGTAAGTTTTCTTCACAATACG
>NW_018164496.1:2199770-2225948 GCF_001263595.1 Phalaenopsis equestris
AAATTGCCAAGTGTTAGTGAGTAATTTGCATGAAACTTATCCTTTAATAAAAAAAATACTTACCTAAGGGATAAATATCATGGCTAACCCATGGTTAACTTAACTTAACTCTAAGGTCTAGAGTTTAGCTAAGGTTAAGCTTGATTGGGAATACCAAGTTTGATTTTCATTATATTTTGGTCATGGGCTAATATGACCAAAAATGGGTTTAGGTTTGTTTATCCATGTCAATTGGCTCAATTGAATATTTTATTTGGTGTAGGATACCATGAGGAACAATTTTCATGAAGGATGAAAGTCATTTTGAGGTCAATTGGTTAACCAATTTTGTGGATTTTGTGATTTTTGACCCATTTTAGCATGTTGAGCTAGGTTTGGGTTAAACTTGGGCTAGCCATGGGCTAACTCCAAATTTATTGTTGTATTTGATTTAAAACATCATGATGAACAACTTTCATGAAGGATGAAAGTTATTTTGAAATCAATTTGGTAGTGAATTTGGTGGATTTTGGGTTAAAAAGAGTTTTGAATTAAGCCTTTAAGGACCAAATTGGGGGTTTTGGTCAAAGATGGTCAAATTGACCAAATTAGACCATGGTGTAGTTAGACAAAATGAAATTGGGAATATTTTAAATTTATTGGGATTTTTTGGGAATTTGTGAAATTTTTGGATTTTTGGCCATGGAGGGGCATTTTGGTAATTTGGCCATTTTTGGCCAAAATTGGGGTCCCAATGGCAGTTATGTAACTTGGGGGTGTCTGGAGCAAAAGAACAAAGATGAGCATTTTAAGTAGAATTGGATAGATATCCATTCTAAATGAACCATGGATCAATGAAATCCCCATTTTGGGTCCTTATGTATTGGTCTTAGCTAGGATATTGTGAGGGTATGGTGAGGGTATTATGAGGGAATTGTGAGGGTATTGTATACCTTAGCTCCAAACCAACACCCAAGGTCAATTCTAAGGCCAAGTAGCCCTATAGGAACTCTCCTTGAGTTCCCTCATAATGATCTTACCTTCTAAATATTAGAGGTTAGGACCAATATGTGGAACTTCAAGTTGAGTAAAGAGAAGAGTTTTGAGTTTCTAATGGTGAGGGTACATTTTCTAGCTTTCTAAGACTAGTCAGTAGGAAAGTCCTATGGCTAGACCTAGGCTACTAAAGAAATTTCTAGACCTCAACCAAAAGTAAGGTCAACAAGCAGGTATGGAGGAAAAGCTAGATGATGGTGGACCAAGAGATGTAAGATCAGAACAATCTTTAGGTTTTCCGAAATCTCAGAGAAGGAATCCCTACTTAATGGTTGCTTCTCATAAAATGACTAATTTAGGCTCATCTTACTTGAGACGAGACATAAGAATCCCCTAAATTTTTATAATCCTAACCCTTATCTCAGCTGGAGACTCAAAGAATTCAACTTTATATGAACCCTTTAGACGCTCGATTCTGATTGCTCGACTTCATTTTCCCAATCTTGGTCATTCGAATTCAATCATTTGGCCTTGATCATCAAGCCTCGATCGGTCAGCCTCGATCGGTCAGCCTTGATCAGTCAGTCTTGGTTAGCTTCGGTCAGTTGGCCTTGGTCGGCCTTAGTTGCTCGAGCTCAGATGCGGATCAATTCTCCTTGCCTCAGTCATTCAAAGCCATGTCTGGTCGTTTGCGATCTTGACTTGGTGTCTACTTGGCTCATCTTGGAAAAACTTCTACGGATTAGTAGAATTCTAAGCCATCCAATTTGTGATGATTTGATTGGTTACTTTTCGGTTGTATAGTTCTCCTAGATCCTCCTTAAGGATGCTCAACCATTAAAAAAGTGGAGAAAGTCGAGAAAGAATATTGAATTGTTTCCTTAATTCTCGGGAAATAAATCTCTCATATATCCAAATTGGATATACACCCACTCCTTATTTTAAAATTGCAAATTTGTCTTTAATCAATCACTTTTTCTTCGTAAATATATCACTAAAAGGTTTGAATTGCAATTGTTTCCCCATAATGTCATTTGGTCTTGCAAATACAATTAATCACAAGTCAATAAAAACTTAGAAATCATTATCTCAAATCTCAATGGCTTACTCAAGAATACATATATATTCTCTGAAAAGTATCAAGGAATCAAGATTTATTCTTTACATGGGGATGCAAACATAAATCCACATATTCTTATCGTTCACATAAATCAATCATGTTTCTCTTCTCTTTATAAATACCATATCCTTTCCATTTCTATACTTATTTCTCCTTGTAAGAAAAACTGATACAATATCACTCAGGATCAAAAGTTTTCAAAAACAATTCTACATTGAGATACACATAAACAAACACAAAAAACCATGATTCCAACTCCATTAACTGCAACAAAAAAAACCATGTTAAAAATTGTATAACACGTCAAATTTACTTCAAATGATATTAAAAAATAGTCTAAAGATGGAGATTTCATAAAAAGTGAACCATAAAATGATTAATATTAATGGCACAATAAAAGTACCCACTATAGAGCAGGTTTGACCACAACCTAATTACACATGCAAAGTTTTTTTATTTATACATAGGGAGTTCAGCAAAGTAGCCCGCATATATGCTCGCCTTGCTTTAGATAGTTCATTTATTTGTAAACATGAAGAATATCAGCACTTTTGTTCCTACTATAAGGGATGATGCTTCTTCCATTAGTGATAGGGCCCGCTTTGTAAATAATTGATAGCATGCTTTGTATTGCGTTTTGTAATCTTTTACCCCTGTAATGCAATGCAATATTTTAAGGAAACTAACAGGTTGCTACGAGCAAGAAACAAGCTGATACTAAATGTCTGAGGAAGAAAGTTGCAAGAGCCAAAGATAGGTGGTTTGAAATGCTACCATTCGTTTTATGGTTCCTAAGAACTACAGCATTCTCTACAGTAGCCCAAACGGCCAAACATCTTTTGTTTGCAAGAAAACCAAACATTTAATCAAGTACAACTTACATAGTCGGCGGGTGGTAAACACGTAAATTTCGAAAAGATAGAGATATCAAAATGGAAAGAAAGGAACAAGGAATGCATGAAAAAAAATCTAAATTTATTAGAGGAGGTATGATCATAGGAATCAAAATAACTGGAAAAATATCATAAGAAAGATGATGAAATATTACAGCATATGAGTCAAAAGAAGGCCTTTCACCCCGAGTATCAAGTGTTTAAGTGAATGTGGCAGCTCAAAAATCATTACTTCGAAAACTAGGCTCTACCTAAGATGAATCTTACCCTATTTTAAAGCAAATCAACCCTGGATCTTATTAGTTGCAGACACACATGAGGAGAGAGCTACTAAGTACCTAGAATGGAAATATTCTAAAGCTGTCCTACTTATGAGATTAAAAAATCATTGCTTATTTTAATTTCATCCTATAATATACTTTGAAGAAAATAAAATTAGTTTCCCAATAAATGCAAGAAATTCAATCTTTTGCGAGAAGGATGGAAAATTAAATCATAATATTATGGATTTTACCTTTTCCTTTCGCTTGCATCAAGGAACTCACCTACTCACCAATGAAAATCATCTCTTCATAGCGAGATAAAAATATTAAAAGAACTTATAAAATAGCGAGTAGCAATTTGATCTCAACACAAGAGACCAAGTTTGGAATAGGCCGGTCTCAAACTTAAGTAAATGCTAAGCATAATATTTGAAATTTTTGAACCAAAAAGAAGAGTACTCAAGTCTCGAGCAAGTATAAGATGTTTAAAATAACTTGAGTTTAGGGATCATTGTGATCTTGACTCAAGGCCAAGCTTACAAGCACAAGAGTCTACTTCTTTGAAGAAAAATATCAAATTGCCTCAACTCATCAAACCTCAAGTATCAAGCCTCCAACTCTTCTCGCATAAAACTAGCTTTAAACTCCAACTCTAGGTTCTCTACAAAGCTTCATATTGAGGTAGCACACAAATCCATTCTATTTGGTGAGTTTAAATGGTTACTCTCTTGAAAATTGAATTATTGCAAAATGTCAGGCTCATTCAAGGTGGTGACTTGCAAAAAGATGTATAAGAGAAAAAGAATAAGACTTAAAAGGAATAAGCATTTACACATCGTCTGAATATGTGCACGCCCAAACATCCAAAACTCATGTAGTTTAGTCATTTAATCAAAAGCCTGGAGCATAACTCAACTCAATAAATAACATATTGGATCCAAAAAAATAGAGACTAAAAACTAGTATAAATAAATAATAAATATTCATTCATATGTTGTATGACTTTCGATAATTTTGTTTTATTTGCTACAAGTACCAAATAAAAAATAAAAAACTCATGCATTGCTTGCACAAGTCTAACATGCCCTCAAAAGTCTTGTTTGTTTTCAAATAGTAAAAAGTGCACTTATTTTAATACTTGTCAGTAAGTTCCAAGCAAGTTACTAGCTTTTGGAGGCAATAAACAACTTCATACTTTTTAATGAGCATCTCTTTGTTTAAAAATGACCCCATGAAAGCTGCAAATACCTTGGAGTTTATCTTAATTTCAAAAAAAAATGAACACACTATGCAATCATTGGCTCACAGAGTTTTCTTCTCCTTATACTCTTCCAACTATTCGCCAGGTTCCTTCTCCCTAGAGTGATAAGTATGCAGCTCAAAGTATTTCTCACCCACTCATTTTCCAATTAATGGGAGTCCTTGAAAAATTTGGACTTCAACACCCCAATCTCTTTCTTAGAGGCATGAAAGTTGTCATATTCCTTGGAGAAGGATCTCATTGCCTCTTAATCTCCTCAAACTTGGCAACCCTATGATATAAATTCCTATAATGGCAACATAAAGTGCAGCTAGCCTGCCAAATCACCACATGAGCACTGTCACTGCAGAAGGTAGATCTTGGGAAGAGTCAGTGCCTAGCTCTTCCTAGAAGGATGAGTAAAAGGTGCGGCCCATGTTATAGGGCGGCACTCATGAGATCAAACCCACCATAAGAGAGGAGTGCTCGACCCTAATAGCTTCTCAAGTGGCAAGCCGTTTGGAGACATCTAACCGAGAGGTCTTAAACTTCTTCACAGGCTCCAAGGTGAGGCCGTTCCCTTGTCAATGGCCTCACTCACCCAATGTTGAATTTTCCTCTCTACACTTTGTCCAATAAGCATCTCATTACAAACCATGCAACTCATGGTGATGCTATATCACTGGAGAGTGACTTGGTAAGTACCTGAGTTGCACATAAACATCACATAGTCACTCACCCAAGGTATATGGCACTCAAACTCACTCGCTCAAGCTCAAAAGCACCCATACAATCTAAAAATACACTCAACCAACTTTGAGGACACTTGCCCAAGCTCATAAAGCATTTAACTAGCCTCAAAGGCACTTGTCTAGTCTTTTCTAGTGTGAAATAAAAAAACTCGCTCATTCAGAGATGCAATGCTATCTATTTAGCCGACAAAATGTTCACAGTACTCACCAAGAAAGCGATTTGAGTATACAGACTAGGATTATGACAACTATGTCCACGTATCTATAGTGGTCATATCATGTATTTATTTGTTTGTTTCTTTTTCTAGGTTAAAGTGTAGCTTCTCCTGCAACATCTAAAAGCTCTACAAATATAAACCAAAGAATCATTTCTGCAAGACATATATAGTGCTTCGAGCTTCTAACATGAATAATAAAATCATTCAAAGTTTCTCTCTCTTTATCCTTCCTATTTACTTAGGGTTATGCTGAGATATCGTGTCTTATAAATAGAGATAAGGTATTGCCTCAAATAAATTTGAATCAAATAGATCACTTACAAAACACTGCATGACAACTAGAGGACTCTCTTTCCAACTTTCCACATAATTCCCATATGATAGAAATGAACATTCAGCATGCATCAAAGAGGTCCCCAACATAAACATTGGTTCAGCTAATAGGCCAAGACATTATATTAGATTCAAGTAGAATGTACAAACATATCACACATTTTATATAAATTTACATATATAACACTCATAGTTTAACATTTGCACTAACAAAATACTTTGTTTTTATAAACTAATGTTTGAAAAAGTGTATTTCACTTTCAAAAAGATAGTGATACAGGTTTTTTTCCTATGATGTTAAAGATTTGAGCGGTATACATGTCAATGTTTCGGTGTTAAAAATGTAAATACATCAAGAATTGTGTAGTAGATATGTAAATGCCCCTACATGAAATTCCCATTTTCCAATGACTCGGTCAAAAATGTTAAATTTATACCCTGCACAGAAACATAATTATCAAATTATGCGATGCATCATGCACAACTCAATAACATACTACAACCATAAGCAACATAGCGCAGGCCAAGTTATAGGGATTGATGAAATAAGAACAAACTTACATACAAAGCCTTGACCAGCAAAGGCCTTTCTTTGAGGATCTCCTTGAACAGCTTCTTTGCCTTTCCAAAATGCCCCATCAATTCATACAATAAGGCATGCAACAATCTCCACTCAACCTCATCCGGATCCAAAGCTATCAATCTCTCTAAATACTTTACGGCTTCCTCCCTCTTCCCCTTCTTCATTTCGGCATACAGGCACAACTTTAGGGCATCAACATCCGCAGGGTCCCTCTCCAAAAGCCTAGCATATAACTCGTCGTCGTCATCATCCCGTTCCTTTTTCTTCTGGGTTTCGATTTTCTCTTCCAAACAGTCAGAAATGTTGCTCTTGAGAGGATCAGAGAGGGCCAAAGAAGGTCTCCTGCCGTACCTACCCAATAAAAGAAAGGAACCGAGGAGTAACACCGCCGCTCCATCTCTGAAAGTTTTGAAGAAGGTTGGTTGTGTTTTATGTACAGCGAGAACTTTCGGGTTCGGTGAATGTGATAAGTAATTCTTTGGGAGAGAAGATGTCGATACTGAAACGGGACAGAGGACATGGAATCGAATAGAGGTTTTGATTTTGTCGGATGGTAGCAGATTTGGATGGACCACGGGGATGGAGAAAGCGGCCATGGGTTGTGTTAAAACCCTGCAAGGCCTCTTCTGGGAATGATCGCATTTTGCTTTTTATTTTTATTTTTATTTTTAGTCTATTTTATATTTATTTATTTATTATCCGTTAATTTTTAAAAATATATAAATCGTAACATTATATATTTTCAAAAATATAAAATAGATTTAATTAGTTTTTTTTTATTTTTTTAAGAGAAATTTATATTTTTTATAAAACAGTTAGGTTGACATACACTTCAGTATTAAGCTCTACAGTTTATGGCATATATGTCATCTTTGTTCCACCCAACAAAAAGCATTACCTATGGGCGGGCGGTGGCGGCAGATAGCTAGGAGCGATGACCAACGATGGGTGGCGGGCTGCTATGGCATATATGTCATCTTTGTTCCACCCAACATAAAGCATTACTTATGGGCGGGCGGTGGCGGCAGACAGCTAGGAGCGATGACCAACGATGGGTGGCGGGCTGACTGGCAATTGATGGCAAATGGCGCAGCAAGCGGCGTGCGGCGGTCGTCAGGGCAGGTGGCGGGACTCGGCAAAAAAATTATTTTTTCTGTTTTGAGTATTTTAAAAATAGTGTTCCTAAAAAAACAAAAAAAAAATAAAAAACAGTTAAGGAAACATTGTTTTTTTTTTTGTTTGTTTCCTTTTTTTCCAAGAACAAAAAACAAAAAAATAAAAATTGATCTCAAATAGCCCAAAAACATACGAAAATGTTGGTTTTTATGCGAATGTGGAAAAAAAATATTTTTTTTTTGTTTTGAGTATTTTAAAAATAAAGTGTTCCTAAAAAAACAAAAAATAAATAAAAAATAGATAAGGAAACATTGTTCTTTTTTTGTTTGTTTCCTTTTTTTTTCAAGAACAATAAACAAAAAAATAAAAATTGATCTCAAACAACTCCAAAACATATGAAAATGTTGGTTTTTTACTCGAATGTAGTCGAAGTAGAATTAGTAAATTTATAAATTCATTAACCTTTCGATAGAGTTGTTAACGCTCCGATTTTGAGCCGAGTTAAGATCGGCTCAAAAAATTTTGATCCAAGCTTTTAGCTCGTAGCTCGGCTCATTTATTTTGATCTGATCTCGATCCGAACAAAAATTTGAATCAATTTTCTAGCAATTAACGTTCTTCGAGCTAAATTTCCTAAATTCACAGCTCTAACATTAGTAAGATTATTAACGACCTGATTTCAATCTGACGAGAGTCGGCTTGAAATCATCTTGAAAAAAAAAATCAATTTAAAAATTTAGCTCAAAGCTCAGCTCATTTATTTCGATCCGTGCCAAAACTCGAACCAATTTTCGAGCGATTAACAATCGCTGGGCTAAATTCACATCCCTTCCTTTTGAATTAATAAATCTAAATCTAAGTAAAATCAATGCTCCTAAATTCCAAAATTCATAAATCAATGAAACTCTTGTATTTTATTACATTCTAAACTCTAAACTCAAAAAAACATTGGACAAATCATTTTCTTTCCTACAAACATTGAGCAAAACTTATTCCAACATAGAATAAAACATGTTCATATCATGATTGAATGGTTAAATGTTATTTGAATTAAGTTTAAACAATGTTGACAATAATTGATTAATGATCAAGAAAATGTTAATTTGAGGCTAACAATTGATGAGCATATATCATAACATTTATATGAACATAAGCTTGAACCAATATTAAACCATGTTTAACAATTATTTGATAAGTATACGGCTACTTCAAACCATGTTGTTTGATCATGATTTGAACTATGTTCAAATGTAATTTGACTTGATCAAATGAATAAAAAAAATGATTTAAATTTAACATTAGTTTGAATATCCTTGAACAATATTTTATTATAGTTTAAGTAAGTTTAAGCATGGCTCAAACATGTTCAAATATGATTCAAATAAAATCCAAACAAATTCAAATAATGTTTATTTATACTTTAAAGGAAGTTCAAATAAAATTCAAATAAATATTTTAGAAAGTTTTAGAGCACAATCTTTCATATTATGTCTCAGTCAACATAAGAACTTTGTCAAAATGATCTAATCTTTAAAGTATGATAGAAATATTAAGAAAAATTATGCCCACATATGTTGAAGTTTGTGATAAATAAAGAAATGATGAAATCCTCTATCATGGTCTCCTTATCCCGCCCAATGATATATTGATGGAAAACGGTTATATATATATATATATATATAAAATATTTATTGTCGGTGTAGTTACGCTATATTATGGCGTAGTTACGCCATTGCCGGCGTAACTATGATAGTATCGGCGTAGGTACGTTTAATCATTCTTCTACTGAACAGGTAAAACCTTGATGCCTCCATAACCCACTCATATGCACAGTCCCCAGCATAATTACACCGAGTGGGTGGCGTAATTACGTCTTGCCGCCCAAGTGGGTGGTGTAATTACGTTAGTGAGTAGTGTGCCTATGATGTCATCATTGCTCTTTAAATGGACATCTTTGCTTCCACACAGAAAGAATTGGGCCAATTATCCTGCCTCGCCTTCATTTAGTCTTCCAATTTAGCGCTACCACTTTCGCTCAGTCTTCTTCTCTAGTGTTCGTCCGCTTTCGCACACCACTGTAAGTTTTTTTTTCCTTTTCTTCCCTCCCTCTCTTCCTCTTCTTCTTCACATTCCCATGGTCAAACCCTAACACATCTACATCCTCATTTTTCTCGTTCTCGTCTTCTTCTCTCCTCTTCTTCTTTCTACTCTTCTCTCTCTTCTTTTGCGCTATTACATTTACCTTCGCTTCTTTTTCTCTTAGTCAAACAACCATCCTCCTCCTTTTCTCATTTTCTTATTCTCATTCTTTTATCATTCTCTTTTCTTTCTTTTATTCTCCACCATATCATGCACCACTTCTCATCTCACTTTTCTCCATATACAAAAACCGGCAACTTTCCCTCCCACCTCTCTCCCATTTTCCCATTGTCCAAAACCCAAACCTGAAGCGTCGAAGCTTACCGCGAAGTCAGACGGATAATGCAAGTACACGTGACAAGTAGTATATGGTTTAAGAGCCTGTGTATCAGTCTCACGAGAAAATTCTAACAATTATTTGTGCAGCAAAAATATCTACTTTACTAATTTAGTGTGTGAATGCAAAGATAATATAAGTCCTAAGATTCTAGATAAAATAGAGAAAAATGTTAGCAGTAGAACAGAAGCAGCTGAAAAGTATTTGTGAGTTCCTTCAAGATTGATATGAATCCTACCTCGTGGTGATCGCAGCTTTCTTAAATGTTTTCTTATGTGATTTTTGTCAATCAGGGATATATTACTCCTTATGCATATATCTAGGTTAAAAGAAGCCTATAATCCTTGATGTTGACTCCCTCAATCCTCATGACATTCTGTATAATTGTTCTGATCCTTTGAGACGATTGCAAAACTCCATTGGAGTAAGCCTATCCTCTCAGAATTATGTGGCTAATCCTTCATTTCGACAATAAAATGATTAGAGGTCGTAGCTTCATGAAATATTTTAACATTCTAATTGGCTAAATTAAGAGTAAATTAAGTTCATAGGTTAATCAAAAAATATAGACCATGAAAATGCAAAAAATATTAATAGAAAAATACTACGGAAAAAACAACGATTAAATCCACTACCCCTACATCACAAAGACACGAAGAATGAAACTAGCTACGCATTATCTAGAAAATCATAGTAAGGAAAACTATGTAAAAATTCATTGCAAAAAACAAAAACATGTAATACTTACAATAACTTGTTATCTCCATAATGGCAACAATCCTTCGTCTCATACAAATCTCTCACAACTCACAAAACAAAAGAAAAACTCACCTCTCAAGGTTTCCATCAAAGGAGGAAGAAGATCATGAGGAAAGCTCTCAAATTCTCTCTAACACTTGCCTCCAGTAGCCTCCAACTCCTCTCTCATGCAGAATTACCTCTAGGAAGCCCTAAAAATCATTCTAGCGAGAACCATGGATTTGGCAAGCCAATTTCCTTCCTAAAGTGTTTTCCCGCTCGTTGGCAAGGTCACGCCCAAAACTGGCATGGTCATGTCATAATGATGAAGACGGTGTTGTGGTCATGCACGATTACAACATGATCACGCCGCTACAGTGCTTCTGGTTGGCGTGGTCATGTCAGATCCGGCATGGTCACGCCATGCATGATCAGCATGATCACGCCGCTACTCTGCAAAGGGCGTGGTCATGTCAGATCCGGCATGGTCACGCCATGGGTGTTCAATAGGGGGCTGGTCACGCTGCTTCAGGTCATTTTTTCATTGAATTTCGTCGTTCGAAATTGTTCATAATCACATAATTCGGTTTAGATTTAATGAAGATGATAGGTAATCCTATAGGTTTCTAACTCTTACATATGTTTGTCAAAGCTAAATAAAGGTGTTTAAATATCATTTTATATCAATTAACTTAAATGGTTAATAACTTGATCTTTCCTTAATTCACCTCATTCTTATCCTTAAAATAATCCTATAAATCATTAAATTGATGTAATTTAAGCCTCTGTCACTAACCCGGAATATTTTTAATGAATTTTAGTGGATTTTAACAGTACTTAAATATTTTCTTTGAAGATAACTAAAAAGGGATTTTAGAAAATAATCACATAAAAGCTTTGTTACTTAAGTCTCACTTGACACCCTTCTAATTTTTTTCTTTGATTAATTGTTGTGTCAACTTCAAGCATCTCCTCAGGGACTTTATTTTTACTTTTTTTGTTTTTTTTCTTTTTTTTTTTTCATTTTTCCTATGAATTACTATATAACATCGGTATGAGCTGATTAGCAACTATTTCTTTTTTATTTTAAATAAGATGAAGGGCAGTGTTTCTTGAGTAGTAGAACTCAACGCTTGATAATTTAATGCCACATCTGTTAGGTTATCTTTCAGTTAAAATTTAAGACAATGTTAACTTGATTTAAAATGAATTGAAAAAAATTAAAACATTCTTGGTTTGTTATTTAACACTTAAATTACACATTTTTAAAAATCTATGAGTTCTTTTAATTAAAGTTTGAAATCGTTAAGTTCTGAATTTTATTATTAACTCATTAAAGTTAATATTTTCTAAATGACATTTATCTATTTTTACTAGACTGTGATAAATAGTTTAAAATAAATAAGAATTCCTCACGAAAGTTGCTAGATTTAATTTTAATTCTCTGCCAAGTTGTGTGAGTTATCATTAAGGTTCATAAAAAGATACATTTTTCCAACTTGCTTTTTTTTCATTACATATATAACATGAAGGCACAATAAAAATAAAAAGCAGGTAAGTACAAGAAAAGAGTAAATGCATGGTCCACATGAATTCCAGAAAGTACGGTGTAGAACTCAGCAAGGAAAAATATAGAAAGTACGGTGTAGAACTCAGCAAGGAAAAATATCAAAAGCAGCTATGAAAACACAGTGCAATACAAATCTCACTATATATAAAATAAAAGAAAGTACAAAGCATCTGGTCAGAGCCATCAGTAGGGATAACAACACACAAAGAAAACTAGAGCTCACACCAACAGCTAGACAACAGTGTAGTAGCCACTCCGAAAAAACTTATCATGTAATATCATCAAGGAAAAAAATACAGAGACAAACAATACAAGACACTCAAGAATGCAATAGTTGCCTAAGTCATTGACAAGACCACCCAGACTACACTCTTATGGAATGAAGGTACAAGCACACCATTCGATGTAAGCCACTCATTGAGTGGAAGCACATGACAATGCTAGAATCGCCTAATCGTTATTAGTCTCCTCCATGTCGTCATCCTCCAAAACATAAAGTTCAAAGGGTGGCACATTCGAAAATGTCACTGACGGTAGTGATCTCTGGACCTCCTGAATGCATCAATACAGTATTCATATTGACGTTGTTGGTGCTCCACATTGTGATGTTTCTACATGCGGATGTCATGTATCTTCAGAGACATGTCCTTCACCTGTCTCATCATCTCGACACTTGAAGGGCCTCGATGTGAAGTGTTAGGATGCCACGAGGACAGGATGAACCTTGTGTAGAGCCAACAGAAGAAAAAACAGTCCTGATGATCAACTTCTGCGGTGCTAACATCTCATCTCCACTCCCTCCAGCAACCCCCTCTCTATAACATATAACATAAATGATGCAGCGGTGTCATAAACCTAAAGTGGTTTGGCCACTTACAATGTGCATTATAGGCTGGTGGATGACAATCCCTATATCTATAAAGCTGTCCGTTTGAATGTAGAAGTTCAGAACGGCTCTATACCTAGTCACATTAGTGAGACTGGTGATAGGTAGAACATGGACGACAATGAAGTAATGCCAAGATCCATAGATGGGATTTAAATAGGTTAATGAGAAATTCATGTGTCTCTCCTTCTTTCCCAAATTGAACATTCCACTAACTCGTGTCGTCAGTGAGGAAGGTGATAATCTCCTGATAATCGTGAGATATGAACTGTTCGAAATCATAGTTAGAATGTCATGGAGGCAAAAAGACTATTTATGATGGGGGGATTAAAAGGGATAAGCTTTTCTTACACGAAGTCTTGCTCGTCCACTGATTCATTCGCATTAGTGTAGAATTGATGGACGAGTGGGACAATGGCGGAGCCGACAGCAAAGCATAAACTCATCCACCCTCGTCTATTAATTTTAATAGAAATCACATCCTAATAAAATTGACCGCTCTGGAATCAGCTTCTTCCGAACTAAAACATTTTTAGACCACTGTGAAGCAGCATGACTGACAATGTAGTGCGGCCATACCTTGATCCCCTTTCCCTTTGGTCATAGGAGCCATGGAAATAAACTATATTTTGGATTTAGCCGCCTAGTTGCTAAAAAAAAGTGAAGTTTTTGGCCCAAAAATAAGAGATCATGAGTGGACTTCAACTCAATGTCATGAAAATTTAGTGCCGACAGAGATTTGTAGAAATGTGAGTGAAATTTTGGGACTAATGGAAAACATGGAGAAACATGGGGCTTAAGCATGAAAAATCGCCACATCCTAGAGCTTCAACTCTGATCTACCAAATGGAGACTAGATCTAGTGAAAGAAGCTCTATTTCCGACAATCTAAGAGTTTGGGCAGCTGTGGAGGAAGTGCTTAATTTAAGAAGTTGAGGGAAATGCCGAAATAAAGGTGTTTCGGTTCTTTATTGTGCGGCGGCATGGTTACTCTAGATTGTGGCGTGGTCACGTTGAACTTTCCTGTGACTTACCTGAAATAGGACAAGAGCGGTGTGGTCACGCCCAAAAGTGATTTGGTCAAGGTCGAAAGTAGCGTGGCCACGTTGCTAGTAAGTGTGGTCACACAAAAACCTGGCGTGGTCACGTCGACCCTCAGTATGAAAAAAAAATTTTAGCATCGCCCTCTCCCATATAGACCATATACTTCGTAAAGGTACCAGACATCAATAACGATAACTCTGCGACACACAAACACTCATATCAATAGAAATTTTGAAATGAAAATACGAAATAGAAAAATCTTGCTACAAATAAAGCAAAACATAGGATGACACTTGGGTTGCCTCCCAAGGTAGTGTTTGGTTTAACGTCCTCAGCCAGATTAAGTCTCAAAAATTATCTTATACCAGGTTTCTAGACTCGATTTGCCAATTTAGTTGTCCTGGATTGCTCGTCTCATATTCAAGTTGTCCTAGATTTTCTCTCTCATCCTCAAGTAACATTATGCTCTCAACTTCATCCCACAAATATCAATCTTGTTATATTCACTAGTTGAGATTTTGTAGTAACCTCTCACTTTCAATCAGAATTCTTCAGTGGTTCCCTAAGGAAGACTAAGGTACTCTCCTGAAAGGTTTAGGGCTAGTGGTTAGGCTTCTCCTACAGGAAGAGTCATATTATTGTTAGTCAGATTTCTCAAAAATTCATCAATTGTTATTTGCTCTTCCAGATTCAACTCAATCGGTTCAACGGATTGGATTCTTACTACCCTAGTCACTGTTTACATTTTTTAGTTCTAATCATTCCTAGAGGTTTGGGGAAGGTTCAATGATTTTAAAACATTAAATTTAACTTTTTGATCATTATTTCTCAGAATTGTCTTCTCCTCCTGAACGTCAA
Source organism: Phalaenopsis equestris (assembly GCF_001263595.1). Taxonomy (NCBI): domain Eukaryota; kingdom Viridiplantae; phylum Streptophyta; class Magnoliopsida; order Asparagales; family Orchidaceae; genus Phalaenopsis; species Phalaenopsis equestris. Next base: position 2,214,836 of record NW_018164496.1, read on the forward strand.
TAATAGCCCTGTCATTGGCTAAAAGGGGTCTCCTAAAATTCACATGCATATCTTTATCAGCTTTTAGATCCAAGATCACAAAATCAGCTGGAAAAGTAAATCTATCCACAGTGACAGGCAAATTTTCACCTATTCCTAGAGGATGTGCCACATATTGATTTGCTAGCTAGATTGTCAAATTGGCAGGCTTAATTTCTCATCTTCCAAATTGTTTAAAAATGTTCAGAAGCATGAGATTGACACTGGCTTCTAGGTCAGATAGTGTATTTCCCTTAAACTCAGTTCCTATGACATAGGGAATTGTGAAAATCATAGGAGCCTTATTAGGTTTTTGCAGCCTTTAAGGGAATGGAGGTGGAATTTTCTCGATGAGGATAATCAAAATGATAAAGAAGACTTTTCTCGAATTAGGCTTCACGAAGGTACCATCATCCGTATAGCTAGCTTCCTTTTGTACTACAATCCTTACTCCTACTACCTCACACTGCTTTAGGTTTTGATCTTTCAGATTCACCTCATTTTTGTTACGCAGTGCTTCTGGGGGTATGTTGTTCATTGAGTTTCCAAGATTTTAATGGCTACGACTTGGCTTTGTAAGATGCTCCTCATGGAATAACTAGCTCCTCGATGGATGATTTCTTTTGGGTAAGTTGGGGGTTAGCTTGGAATCATGGTGAGTATTGCTGGCTCTAGGGGTGATTGCCTTGGGAAGACCAATTACCTATAGGGTTGTTTTGAGTGTTTCCCTATTATTGGTTGTTATTATTTCAAGTGAAATTTGGTGGTTCCTTAAGTTTGTGTTATAGGCTTTGGAATAGGGGTTATGGCCTTTGATGGTGTCAATTTTTAATATCGCGCATACTAGGTGTTTGTCATCTGCGTCAGCACCACTTTTTGGGTATCGAGGCTATGGGAAGATATTCTGCTTTCTAGAGTACTATTGTCTGTATTTTAAAAATAATATAATCATATTATTAATTATTATTTTAATAACTTTTTTTTCATAATTTTAATAATCATGTTATTCATCATTAAGTGAGGTGTCCATCTTTACTTTGTAATGTTCTGCACTCGATTTTTGTTTTTAAAGTATAAAATATATTGGTATGAACAGTTTTATTACAAGCAACATTACTATACAGGGGCATAATAGTCATTTGTCCAGAAATAGCTGCAGCACAACTGTTTTCAAACTGCGAAAAACAAACTGACATTCAGCTTATCCGCATTTGTTTCTGCGCAACAACTTATCATTAAGCTGCAACTGCCCCAAACAGACCCTTATTCCCAACTAGGCTCCACTCTCGTGCACCGATCATCACGAACAAACTATTGTGTATGGCTCGCCGATCCAGTTGTAGGCATTCACTCTAATTATCATACCGAGTTGCCTTGTCTTTCTTCCTCAACTCAAACACAACAATTGATGGTTATTCGAGAAACTCGACAGCTAGTTTTAGGAATGTACATTTAGTTCAACTCATTGAAAAAGTCCCAATACTCGGCTAGGTGAGAACACATTCGACCACCCAATTTCATTAAAAAATTTATCCTTTCCAATATTACATGACCGGCGACATGCAATACTTTCATAGATCTCATATATATATATATATATATATATATATTGTATTTATTTATTTTCATAGTAATTATTTTCCTCCTTTAACTGGAAAGAATAAGTCAGAGCCAAACTCCGAAGCCGAAGGGCGTCTCATGGTGATAAAAGTAACCGTCTCGAAACTTTGATCAGAGTTTCATCCGAGTTCTGAGCAGTAGTTCTCAGTTAGATTGCAGAGAAGCACGGCGGCGAGCAGTGCAATGGCGGCGAGCAGTGCAGCAGAGTCCAAGGACCGGGTCATCAACCTCGATCAGTAAGCTTGCTTTACACAGAATAATAATAATCATAATGACAACGGTAACTTTTCTTTTTCATATATTTGCACTATTCTTAATCAATCTTGTTAGGTCCGGACGGCAAACTGTTGATCGCTGCGTTGCCCGTCGATGATGTGTATGGCAACACAACGGCCGGTGATTGATCGTTCGGACGGAATATTTTGTCATTTTAGCGGGCATAATCTAGATATGATTTAATCAAGGATTTGACATAAATCCAACCAAAAATAAAAAAATATATCTATATTAAGGACAACTCCATCAAATTGAATTTTTTCGTGTTCCGTCTCATCTCTTTTAGGACTTAAATTTGAATTTAATAAGTCAGATTATGAGGCGGATTTAAAAATTTCTTTCACGGTCGCTCACTCGTAAAATCATCTCCATCGCACGAACAACGGATTTGTTGGATTTAATAAATTCTTATTTTAACTTAAATTCAGATGCAGCCAAACATAACAAGACATGATTTTGGTTCATGTAGCAGGCCAATATATCACGATTAAAAAATAATCAAAAATGCTAAATAGCTAATGAAATATATAATGGAAGCTTTATTTTTATTTTTTTAATTTTTGTAATTTTTATTTTGTGGCAGTGGTGATCCGACAGCATATGAAAGCTTTTGGAGGGAGTCTGGAGAAGGGGCTTATTTAAAAATTGAGGGATGGGAGAACATGAGCTACTTTTCAGATAGGAACAATCTCTGTTGGTTTCTCCTACCTGTGTTTGAAACAGAGATCCGTCGAATTCATAGAATCGTCGGCAATGCTACTGCTGATGAAAGCCGCCACATTGTCATCGGAAATGGCTCCTCACAGCTCTTTCAGGCCGCCCTTTTCGCCCTCTCCACTCAACCAGGCTTGACAGGGACTAGCGGCCCCATGCCCGTCGTGTCCGCTGCGCCCTATTACTCGGTAATGTAGTAATGATGCCTATAAAAAACTAGCGTTTAGCTATAATGCACAACTCCTAAAAAATTTAAATTGGATGAATTAATTGAGTCGCATTTATTTCCATCATATAGCTTATTTTGTTAATTGAAATAGAAAGAAAAATGATAATTTTATTTAGTTATTTTGAGTGTTAAATTATTAAAGTCATTCAGATGCACACTTTGTCCACTTACTTATAACCTCAAAGTTGAAGTACACCTCTAAAAGAAATGCTACACTAATATAATTGCATAACAATCCTTTCACAAAATTTTGGGTTTGAATTCTACTTATAGGGGAAATATGAGTGTAGCCATTGATCAACTTCATCAATTTTGCTAAGTGTTGAAGAGTCTCTTCGACAACCCTACCAAGTTGCCTTAATGTCAAGTACCTTAGATGAGGCAGTGAATAACTATGATGCTTGGTTTGCCCAAAGCTTTATCATGCTTGGTTTGATAGCTTTGATAAAATTTTCTTGACAACCTCGATGTGGTGACACTTTTTAATAGACCAATATGCCTTGGACTTAACTCGCATAGATAAGCAAAATCAATTCAACTAGGCCTTATAAATGAATTTGAATGTACCTTTAGTTCATTAATTACACATTTCTTTAATGATATCCCAAATAAAATAAAATAAAATATTCCAACTTGATGCATTGTAATGTACTTTTTTATTGGTTTTATTGATTTTTCCAATTCATACAAGTTTACATTATGACAAACCTGTGAATATTAAACTCATTAAGGCCTCATAAAGTTTTCTCTTTTATCATTCACCGTGTTTTCTAACTTTATATCTACAAAATCTTTCTTTTATGGACGAGAATAAGCATTTTTCCACTCTAAAGGAATCCTTCGAGTGTTGCTTTTTTTTTTTCCATGGTAAGAAGACATAAAAAGGACAAGCTCCAATTGAAGAAAGATTTTATAGAGAAGATTATTTATCCCTAATTGCCTCTGAAAGTGATTGAACTAGAACTCGATCAATCAAGCAAGGCTTGATCAATTCACCAATCTAGCTTAATTAACCAAATGACCAATATATTCTTGTAGAAGGGACAAATAAGTTGATGTTTAGAAAAATCAATCATTATAATCAATAACCATAAAATTTACTTTTAATTATCCCACCTTAAGCCAATCTTTTTATCTCTATATGCATAAGATTCAATGAATTCCGCTATATTAATATATTCTTTTTTTAACCTTACAGGTGAGCGACAATATTAAGAAAAATCCAAGAGAATACATACATGTTCATGCATTAAATATATCTATTTGAATTGGTATGCAATCAGTGTGATTTGGAGCATAAAAAAAGTCTATATACCTAACTATGCACCAAGGTGTCACACCCAATGCATAGGCACCCAATCAAATTGTCGGGAAAAGAAAACCAACACCTAGATGCACAATCAAGTTACTCAGGCACCAAAACTTTTCCCAACAACAAATAGATAAGTAGAAACCAAAATGCCAAATCTAATAACAAATGTTGTAATTGCCTCCAAAATTTGATAGTAAAGTATTCAAACATCTAGTCTAGGTTCTAAAACATCATATTAAAGCATAAAAACTCCCATGAATTAAGAACTAGGCGCTTAGGTAGTAGACTTTTGCGCTTAGGAGCCAATTAATTGTTGACGTTGGAAGGGTGTAGTTGATCACATATATGTTAAATTTTCTTATTTAGGATCAAATACAATATTGCTAATAATATATTATCTCAAAAAATTAAAATATTATCAAAAGTGAATCTAATAATGTAATAATGATTCAAGGCTCAAAGTTTATGGTGTTAGATATTGTTTTTATACCCAATTTGGGTTAGAAATGCTTTATTTTAATCTTATGTATAGATTCCCTATAGTGGTAATTCCATGTAACTACTTACATCCAAAGAGAGATTTTCCATTAAGAAAATTCTTTATTAAAGTAGTGTCACTCGTGTGCCTATATATTTTAATATTTTATTTTTAAGTGTGTTCACTTTGGAGTCTTTTATTGAGATATGATCAATTTTGGAGTCATTATTTTCAAAAGACAATGAATTAAGGACAGAAAACAGTGGATGCTAAAAGTCTTTATAATGCTTCAAATTATCCTACAATTAAACTTTATAATTTTTTATTGGGATTTAATTTTATTTAGGTCATTTATTTTGTTAAAAGTTTTAAACTAAAAATCCTACAACATTAGATTATGAAAGAGCCTAAAAAATAAAGATTTATGTCTTGGAAATGCAAGATGAGTTCCCTCCAATCCAAGAACTAAGGTAAGAGCCACTAATATGCAGTGGACTTAAACTTAGTTTGACATGGTACAATAGGATTTACAAATTTCAAAGTATCCTATAAATGAATCTAAATAAACTCTATTAGACATATGTCTAGCCTAAAAATGATAGCTAGCTAATCTGCCAAAAAAATTTTAAAAATATGAATTCTAATTATATGCAAATGTAGAGTTATTAAGGCTATTAATTTGTTGAATTCAAAATTGTTCAACGAGGCATGCCAATGATTAGAGTGGTAGGAACAGTGAGGGAGAAGTAGAGAGAGAGATAAATAGGGAGAAAGAAGGAGAGATTGCACATAGATTTGCCCTATAAGGGCAAATAGGGCGTGCTTGGGTTTTGTGAGCCATTTTATATATTGAAATAAGCTTGAAATAGGATAAAGTTTGATCCTCAATGATCTTTCAACATGCATTTAAGGTAAAGGATAATGGAATTTGGTGTTTTCCATAAATCAATTAAAGTTAACTTAGATAAATATGGTTGAACAAACCTCTTAAGCTTAGAGGGGAGTTAGAAGAAGAGTATAAAGTGACTATGAAGTGTCATAGGATATTAAACCTAATTTTGGAGTTATTCATTCTAGGGATCCTATAAGGCCTCTATTAGTTAATATAAATCTCATTTTTCTTAGATTATATTTAGGCTCCCTTGATTTCAAAGTAAACTAATAATTAGACTCATTTTGAGATCATTTAAGAGTTAGAGTTCAAGTTGAGCTCATTTGAGATCAAAGAGATGTTCAATTTGGGTTACCATTCACGAAGCCAAAGAGGACCATCTAGGAATAACTAAAAAAGAATTCCTATATTATTAATGATGGCTAAAGAGTTAATTTTTTTTTCTCCTCACTAAAAGCAAGTGATTGAGTTGGATTATAATGGGTTGTTAGTCAGGTTTGCCTCGTGTTGGCGACCAAACCCACAAACACGTAGCAAAATTTACTCCTGGGACTAGCTAGAAAGAAAACACGAGGGTTTTAGAGAATCTCACCAATACGAAGGTTGTGGATGTGTTTCTTTTAGTGCGATGAAGCTCTCCTATCATTAGGAGAGAAGAGTAAACTCTATCAAGGTTCCGGTGAAGCTCTGGTGAGGTTTGCTCCACTCCTTCTCTAAGGGATGAAGAAGCTCTCCTCATGGTGGGAGAGATAACAAAGCTCTGACGAGGTTCACAAATGCTCCGGTGATCCTTCCCCAAGCTAGGATAAAGCTCTTCTTTAAAGTAGGAGAAGAGACACCTCACTCTTTGCTAGCCACACTCCTCCTCAAAAAGATCTTCTCACACACTCAAAGAATGGTGGAGAAAGAAAAAGGTGAGGAAAAAAGAGAAGAAGAAGAAGAAGAAGAAGAAGAAGAAGAAGGGGAACAACTCCTCAGCTCTCTCCTTGAGGAAGATGAAGAACCTTCCTAAAATCCTTTTGATCAAAGAGATATTCTCCATGGCACCTCTAAGTTCTCCTATAGGAAGATGAAGCTCTCTCTTGTGCTCTCCCAAGCTCTCCTAACCAGCCTAAGTCTGAAATGAGGAGGAGATGGAGCTTAAACCAGCTCAACCAATCAAGTCCCAAAAGTGCTACTTTAATTAGGCCAAATATGGCTAATAAAGGGCATTTAAAACATGCTAAATGTGGCTAAACCCACAGTCGTTACATTCTCCCAAGCACATCTCCTTAAGCCCAAGGAGATCTCTGTAATTTCAGGCCTAGGTGCCATGCTTTCCTAGGGCCATCAAGGCCAAATTTTGAAACCTAGGTGGGTCAACGTGGCCATGCCGAGCTCTGGCGTGGTCACACCGCTCTGCCCACAAAGTCAACGTGGTCATACAAACTTTGAAGAATAATTACTGCAACCTCACTGACTTGCAACACAATCACGTTGCTTTTGGGCGTGACTATGCCGAAGGCAGCCTTAGCACAACTGCTAGGAGGTCCGACGTGTCCACGCCATCCCATGGCATAATTATGTTGTGGGCTTTGTCTTGCAGCGTGGTAACATCGTATTCGGGCATGGCTACACTAAAGGTAGCCCCCGGGAGGAGTTAGGTGTGGCCACATTTGATTTGAGCATAGTCATACCAGACCCTTATGAGTCATTGTTTTCCCTCCTCGGGAGTTTGTTAAGCTCATTTCACGACATGAAAAGCTTTCCATGACTGGATCGGACCACATAGGCCTCAAAATGATCATTTGGCTTGCCATAGAATGGGAGAATCATTATGGATTAGTGTTAGTCGCTATCAAGCACGACTAGAACTGGGTAACCCTAGTCCAAAGATGATGTGCTTCTATTAATGCTCTGATGGATTCCTTGAGCTACAGGATGGCACGCGTGAGCATCATATGCTCCCATAACATCACAAGCGCATTCAGTATTTATGAAATCAAAAATTGATACCAACATTTATAATTTATCATTATTAATATGAGCATATACTATACAACAAAAAATTCTTAAATAAAAGTAATATGCAAGTTTACCTGACCAATTCCCTAAAGGAGTTTTCTTGTCACAAAAAAAAGGAAAGCGATTCGCAAAGTAGTAAATTGTAGAAGAAACTTCACTTAAAATAAGATTGGTAGCTTGATATTACAGAGTGTGCAACGAACCTTCTCCATTTAGTCTTGTTCATTCACTCCGTCGCACCATTTATTGAGAAATGTGTTAGACTAAAGTTTCTCATAATTTCTTCTAATTTGAAAAAGATATTAAATTCTCCTGAAATAAACTTCAACCCATTATCAATGCAAAGAAGTTTGATATGTTTTTTATTCTTCTTCTCAGTCATGATCTTGCATTCCTTAGATTTAGTTAAAGCATATCTCTTCTGCTTCAAGAAGAACACCAAAAAAATTCTAGAGAAATCATTAATGAATGTCATAATATATTTGGCTCCTCCTTTAAATGTTACTGTAGATGGTCATCAAAGGTTAGAATACATGTAGTCTAATATTTTACCTTATTATTGAGGTCATTCAATATTGTGTGGACCATCCAAGCAGCGAGCTACCATTTTTATTAGCCTATGAATACAAGAAATAGTAAGATGATAGCTTAGCACCACTCAAAATCATCCATATCATTTTATTCCAATAAACATTTTATTTACTCATCAAAATAATTACATTTTACCATCATTATAAATAAACTTATCATCAAAATACCAGTGTTTGGAAAACAGGACCGAACCGGCCGGTTCAACCGTGAACCCACTGGTGGTCTAGTTCTGATTGGCTTAAAAACTACCCCCGCATCGAATCGGATTGAACCGACAAGAACCTGCCTAAGCCGAAAATTGTAATTTTTTTTTTCTTTTATTCCACCTACTTTATGTAATTTACATATCTAACGCCTAAACTCTATTTTATTTACATTTGTACCACCCAAATCACTCATATCACATCAAAAACATTAGGAATTCAATTTACATACATGCCAACCAATTTTATTTATTTACATATCTAACACCTAAACTACATTTTCTTACATTTATACCACTAAAATTATCCATATCATTTACAATCGAAATGCATGGTCATGAACAGGGTTACCCCGCAGCAGCAGACTTCCTCAAATCCACCCTCTACAAATGGGGCGGCGACGCCAACACATTCACTCCCCACCCCTCCACCCCTCACAACGAAGCAATCTGCTCCCCAAACAACCCCGACGGCCGCTTAAACAACCCGGTCCTCCTCAACCAGAACTCCAACAACATCCACGACCTCGCCTACTACTGGCCGCAGTACACGCCCATCACAAAAGCAGCCGACCACGATATCATGCTCTTCACCATCTCCAAGTGCACCGGCCATGCAGGCTGCCGGCTTGGCTGGGCGCTAGTGAAAGATGCCGATTTGGCGAGAAGAATGGTGAAGTTCGTCGAGCTCGGGACTATAGGCGTGTCTAAGGACTCCCAGCACCGCGCTGCCGCGATTCTGAGGGCGGTGTCTAATGGGTATGAGAGCGGAGGCGCTTGCAAGCTTTTTCACTTTGGAAGGAAGATGATGGCGGAGCGATGGGAACGGGTTAGAGAAGTCGTTAAGGCGAAGGGCGCGTTTGGATTGCTGGAGTACCCGCCGCCGAGTTACTGTGGGTTCTTAAGGGAGGAAGCCACACATTTGCCTGGTATGTCTTTGCTCCTATTTTCCTTTCAAAGTTTTGGCTCGTAGCCCGACTTGTTTATTTGGATCTGATTTTGACTCGAGTTAGACTTCAAATTAATTTTTGGGCTAAATTTGTTGAATTCATATGAAAAGTTGCCATCGCAAATGAAGTTTCAATCAATACCTGTCAGAAATTTGTGGTGTACTTTTAAGAAAAAATTATAATAGCCACCACAATATTTTGAACAACAGCTTCATAACATTGTTTATTTAAACAACTACAGCTGGCTCAAACAGACCCTACAATTGTTGATCTTGAATTCTCATGATCATAGGTGCTCATATTTATTTAGAGATAAATATTTTAAGTTAATGCTTTTGTTGGATTCAGCTTTTGCGTGGCTGAAATATGAAGGAAATCAAGACATTGAGGACATAGCGAGCTATCTCAAAACAGAACATAGCATCGAAGCTCGCGGCGGGAGGAATTTCGGGACGACCGATAAGTATGTGAGGATCAGCTTGTTGGAACGACAGAAGACGTTCGATGTCTTCATCGAACGGTTGTCATCAATCTCTTAATTATTAATTTTGCCATTTTATTCAATTAATTAGTTTATTGAATTTCGTTTGAATGTAATAATATGGCAACAAATTATCTTTTTTATCATTTATAATAAGCAATGATACTGTCTGCTTGCATGCGCACCATGCACGTGTTTTTAAATTCATGTATTTTTTTATCAATTAGTAAGATTGATATATATTTTCTAGTGGATGTTTACGAAGGGTCCGTTTAGGACAGCTTTTTGCTTGTTTTACTTTTCAGACATTCACCAAAATTTTGTTTGTGAAATTGTTGTGTTAGAAAGCTAATTTTTTCAATCTAAGTTGTTAAAACGCGACAGCTGCTAAAAAGTTATGGTCTAACTTTTTGAAATAAAATAAACTTATAATAGCTAGCATAACTTTTTAAAAAATAATTTATTCTTCAACAGTTTTATAGTTGCTTCTTCAATCAACTGTAGTTGACCCACACATACCCTAAAACTTTGACTACACACTTTTAGTTTGTTCTCTCTTCCTTTATTATTATTATTATTATTATTATTTTTTGGTGTTAGCTTAATCAAGTAAGCTAAGCTCTAAATGCTTCCAACAGCCGCATAACTGCAAAAGTTTACTTATGTGAAACAAATCAGTCCTCAGGAGCACATGAATACTTCTAAATTCTTCTCATTTTGATGTGATATGAAAGATTTAAGGGATAAGGATGTAAAATTAAAAGTTTAGTGGTTAAATATGTAAATACATACGAAATGGGTGGTTTGCATGCAAAACAAGCATAAGCATAAGATAAGATAGGTAGCCGGATGATGTAAGGATGCCCCAAACATCATGAGTTCACCATAAATAAACATCCACTTTGCAGATTAAACAAAACAGTTTGGGGCAGTGTATAAGTGCGGCGGCGTTTTTGAAAACGCCGCCTACCCGTTTGATTTACGCATTGCGCGTTTTTGAAAACGTAGCGTGCCGCATTTGAGTTTTTTACACTAAACGCAGGCCGCAAGTCGACCCCCGCGGTCGACCCGTTGGCCACGTTTCAGGATAAGTTGTTTATTCTGAAACGCACAAGCTGCCCCAAACATATCCTAAACATTTAAGTTTAAGTGTCAAATAAGTAAGCATATTTTAATTGAGTTGTATATACTCATAAATATACATCTTTTCATAAATGGAAGTTTCTATGAGAAAACCTATCAGCTATTTTAGTTAACTATCTCGGCAATTGTAAAAATTATTAGTAAATAATATATTCTTCTTATGAACACAAGCAATATCTATCTATATATATATATCTGGCCGC
>NW_018164496.1:2225958-2233948 GCF_001263595.1 Phalaenopsis equestris
TATATATATATATGAAATGTAAGAAAAAAATACCAAATGTCTGATATGCCGGTGTTTCAGATTTTCAGTGAAATGGGGATGAAAAGCAATGAGAAGTGGAGTTGATGCTTGAATCGAATACATCTGGGGGGGGGGTTTAACTTCTTATAATGAAATTCTAATTGTTCATGTTTAGGATGATGTTTGATGTAGAAAATAGACTCTATTTGTGAAGAAAAATGCAGTCAAATCTTCTTCAAATTTGTCACCAGAGTGAATTAGACGTGAAAAATTAACTAAAGTATGACCAAATTGATCTACGCTCATGCCACTATTGTTCGTATTAGCGCAGTCACACTTGAGCGATTCAACTATAAAAAAAAAATAGAAAAACTGATGTTAATAATATCAATAAGTCGATCGTAAAAATTGAAGTTCCTAATTTTTTTGGTATTAACAGCGTCGTAATTTTGAGTTTTCTTATTTTCGTCTTGTTCTTTAGTGTGAAAATTATATTCATTTGATGCGTGCTACAAGATTTGCGGTTGCAGAATAATAGATTATCGTCTTAGTGTTGCACGAGAATTCAACACGCACTTAGATGAAAGAAAATGACATCAGAAATTTTTACGTGTAAAACCCGGAAAGGGAAAAAACACGGGGCCTGGGTCAGTTGAAAAGTTATACTATACAGAGATTATTACAGTTACAACCGTTTGTCCCACAGACGGGAAAGCATTATTAGGTTTCTAAGTAACAATGTCGACGTGCTGATGAATTTGTTGCAAGGAACGGGCAGCGACCGATAGTGATTGGAGGCGTCTGATCGGCGGTGGTCAACTATGGTTGGCGGGTGATCGACGGAGATTGACAGTGATCAACGAAGATCGGCAATGATCAACGGAGGTCAATGGTGGTCGACGACTATTAACGATGGTCGATGACAATTGGCAAAAGTCAACGAAGGTCGGCAGTGGTCGACGAAGGTCACTGCTGATCAGCGACAGTCGATGGTGGTGGTGTCAGACTTCAGCTCATTCTCGAAACTTCAAGCTCTTCTTCAAATCTCAAGCTCTCATCCCTCCTCATGAGAGGGATAGAGCTCTATTTATAGAGTCCCAACTACAATAAATGAGATAATATGAACTATTTTAATCGGACGGCTCAGAGAGCTTCCTTCTATCATATGAAATTTGATGGACATTTGAGTGTCTTAAGGATGTTAGAATTAAGAGATCTTGGATTTTTGGATTCACCTCGTTGAGATGCTTGAATCGAATATAAACTTGCCAGATTTGACATCCATTTAGCCTCTCAAATGTGTCTCAAAAATTTTCAAACATAGTTTAACAGCTTGATCACAACTCGATTTGGTTTAGATTGCATCAAAAGTGGTATTATTGGGTTCGTGTCATCGAGCCGGTCAGTATACTATTAGTTTGTTGAAATCGGAGCTATGAATGACTCTTAATCAATATTTAAAAATTTCTTATTTAAAAGAATATCTCTAGATTCGTGTCATGTCTCGAGATACGATTCGTGTCATGTCTCGAGATACGATTCTGTCTCGAGATACAGATACGATTCATGTCATGTCTCGAGATACATGTCGTATGATGCAATTTTATTGATGGTGTATCACCATTAATCCTGTATACCCCCATTCTTGTTATAAAATGTGTATTTGATGTTTTCTTTCGTGATATATCATGTTGTTATCTTATATATTTACAGTGTTTAGCTCTCCCGTAAGTTTTATTATCATGTTATGTTCATTTTCCTTGTATAATTTTGTAGTTAACCATATAATAATAGAATTGATATTGTTTAAGTGCGTAATTAACTAAATTTTTAAGTATGAAATATTAATTCCTTAAAATTTTGACCCCACTTAAGCAATTTAAGAAGAATTGTATAAATATAATATTAAAATGAATTTTATGAGGATGTTAGTAAATTCCTATGAGAATTTCATTTATAGGAATAATCCTGTGCATTTTAATCCATAAAATTCTTTATTTATAATCATTCATGATTTTATTAAATTCTAATATTACGTTTTGAAATTACTTGATGGTAATAAATATGCAATTTTGGGGGATTTTGATATATGCAAATTATAAGATAAAAATTGTCTAATTTTTCTTGTAAGTTTCTCTATTATTTGTTCATATTATTTTTGTAGATATTTTTTTTTGTGAAAATTGCAGGATACATGTATTTATAAAAACTTTAAAGAGACCTTAGCAGCTATTGGAGTGAAGAAGAAGGAAGCTGGTTTAGACACATATCCAAATGGAGAACCTGAACACCATAGCCTAGATTGCCTTTGAGTGGTGTATACACATCAACTTTTGGGCGCGGTAGGTGCCACCCATGCGTCCAACATGAGAGCATGGCACAAATGTGCCGAGTATGGGGCACCTAGGCGCCTCCTCCATGACCAACTCTTGGTGCCTTGGAGCCAATAGTTAGGTGTATAGGCGCTTCATCCCACTTCAACGGGCCCTGGGGTGCCACGTCAATAGGCGCTAAGGCACCTCCTCAAACGCCTGGCCGCCATTTTCAAAGGCGCCAAGGTGTCATCTACTGAACCTTAGTTATGCTCTTACAAAGCGAGCAGCATTCCGATACTCCAAGCAAAAATACCGACAACTAAGAATCGACTATGAGAAGTTACGATGGTTTCTACTCGCATGGCGTCTTCCTAGTCTACAAACGGTAAAATCCTTCATAAAAAAATGGGTTCTCTCGACCATTTAACATTATCTCTTTCGCAACTCTTTGGTTTTTCTTAGTGCCTGTGAGTGCGAGAGAGCGAATCTGTAAGAGAGTAGTTTGGGATTTGTAAACGATTAATTGGAGAGAATGGAGGATTGTCCGAGGGAGACTAGGAGACTCTTAGTAGGGATCACCGAACTCACTAAGGGTGTAAATTATGTTTGTTTTCTTTATAAATCTCGAACTCACCAAGGGTGTAAATTATGTTTGTTTTCTTTATAAATCTTTTTTATATGCTTTGGTTTGAATGAATGAAATGTTGAATTTGATTTTTAAGGCTTGAGCAGTTGCTAAATATTTTTTTCACTCCAGATTGGATGAGTAATAAAATTAGGGTTTGATGTTGAATTGTGCCTTATTTAAAATAATGTTTTGGCGAAATTTTATCTTTCAAATCTTCATTTACATTCGATCTGATCAACTGATTAGTCATAACACATTGTAAACTTTGAGATCCATAGTAGAACATCATAGAAATATTGCTCATAGTTCGGTGCTATCATATGTGGAAAAAATTAATATTAGAGATTTCACTAGATTTAGGGAACTAGGATTTCATTGAATCTATGTTAATTATCCTAATTTTTTTAATTGTTTCTGAGAGGGGCTAAGAAAAATTATTGCTCTTGATAGTCACTGACATCTGTGTCTTGTTGTTAACTCTGGGTTTTTAGGATTCAAATCAGGGGAGAAACTTTCACTTGCTATAGTAACCTTTTAACTTTAAATTAGGGCTTTTATTTTTGCAAGTTTAAGTTAAAAATTTTCACAAAATCATCAGCAATCTAACTTTCAGGTTATATTCAAAACCAGTGGGTTAGAATTTTTTCACGTTTGAAAGTTCCATTGTTCCTTGTGGGATCGATACATGAAATCTGTTGTAAATTACTTAGATGACATATATAATTGCATGATTTGTCAGTGTTTCACAACGAAAACAATATCACATTGGCTTAGGAAAGAGATTATGCAAGCATCCAAATGTGATTTAATGGCTTGATATGGAACTGATTGGACTCAAATTGAATCAATTTTGATATCATCAAATTCGAATTATTGAGACGATCAATTTGATTAAAAAAGTGCTAAAATTGGGGCCCTCAATAATATTTAATTTGAATTTTGAATATTTATTGCTAAAAATACTTCGAAATTAATGTTAGATGATAAAATTTTTTGTTGATGCATCAATATCAATTGTATTTTAAGATTAATTTTTAATTAAATAGTAATATATTATAATTTAATATTGTAATGTAGTCCGTCTTTATTTCTTTGTTTCAATAAACTAGTTTATCAATACTTATTAATGTTGTTTAATTACAAAAAAAAAAAAATTATATGTAACTTATATATTATCTTATTTATTCAACGTAAAGTTGTTAGCTATTAAGTCAAAATTTAATAAATTTTTTATTTATTTAAATTTGTAAAATCATTTATTACAAATTTTGTGTGAAAATCATATATTCTTCTTAATTTTTAATTTGTTTATTAATTGGTTGAAATATTCATTCAATTAAAATAAACAATCTAAGGCCAAACAAATATGATTTTTAAATAATAAAATAGGCTAAGTATTAACATACACGTGAAACTTATCTTCAGCTCGAGTTAAACATGAACAACTAACAATATGACCAATTCAAGTCTAATTACCTACTCGATTATACCTCTAAAGTAGACCCTACAACTTCAACTTATTATATTTTGAAGTAAGATTTATGAAACTTAATGCATCTCCAGCAAATCTCCATCATCCGACACAAATCTCATCCAAATAAGGGTCTATTTGGGGCAGTTGCAGCTTATCCAAATAAACAATAAACAACTTATCATGATAATCATGATAAGTTGCTGATCAACAGCTGATTCAGATTAGCTGGCTGACAGTTCGGTTTGTGCGTTTGAAAAACAACTGATCTGTAGTTATTCCTGGATAAATAATCATTTTGTCTCTGATCTGGATAAATGACTATTCTTCTTTGTGGCCATGTCGAGCTTTGTGCACTAGCATTTGCATTTGATTTTAGTTTTTTGCTATAGTTTTTACTGGTCCATTGCTTGCTTAATTTGAGTTGTGATGCATTCATTCTCTGGTTTAAAACTTTTTGCTATAGCTTTTGCATACTTTTAATGGCTTGCATTTGTCATTTTTTCTGTTCATGTTATTTCAGTTCTTAGTTCTGTTTTTTAACTTTGCACGTTATTTCTGAAGTTCTTGTTATTTTCAAAAAGGTAAATCAAAAGATGGTAGAACAGTGGAATATGTCTCAATACTGATTATATATATAAATAATATGGTGTAAAGAAATTAACAGCAAATCATAAAAGTTGCAAAACGAACAAACCCTAAAAATTAGTGGGGAGTAACGAGACAATGACCAAAAAGACATATAAACAACCTTAGAAATCAGTGGGGAGAAACCTCCACTTATTGGAGACCAATGAACGCCTTAAAATTAGAAAATAATATTACATCAGTACTACGCACGTAGAATCAACGTGCATAGCCCATGAAATCACGCCACGACACCCCGCGCGATAGAGAAAAAAAAACGGCGCAGTAACATGGAGAATATTCCTCCCTGTGTTATTCATGTGTTATTGCGTGTTATTCATGTGTTATTGTGTGTTATTCATGTGTTATTAATGTGTTATTGTGTTATTATAACACCAAGAATATTCTCATGACACAATAACACATGAATAACACACAATAACACATGAATAACACGGGGGGAATATTCTCCGTGTTACTGCGCCGTTTTTTTTTCTCTATTGCGCGGGGTGTCGTGGCGCGATTTCATTGGCTATGCACGTTACTCTACGTGCGTAGTACTGATGTAATATTTTTTCCTAAAATTAACAAATTGTAAAAGAGAAAGGAATATGCAAGAAAAAAAACCATAAATCAAAGTATTCTACTCATCGAGGACAAACTGAAAGATCTGATGATGACTGACGACAAACATGGAAGTTTCAGAGCTTACTGGCTGCAAACATGGAAGTTTCGGAGCATTGTCGCCGCGATCCATCGTTGTCAGAAAGGGACGTTGGCGAGGGTTTTCGGTAGGAAATGTGAGGGTAAGATCGAAATGGCAAATCAGGATAGAAGACAAGATCAGTAAATAACAAAAAATTTACAAGTGGATGGGATAAGGAGAAACAATCAACTCACAGGCGCAAACATAACCTGAAGAGGATTTTACTCACTGGAGCAATGAGATGCACACATACCTTAGTAGAAGGAGCAAAGTGGATGGGATGAGGCAGTAAGTGGAGAGACAATCGACTCTAGGGCTGAGACGCAAGAGTGGCGAGATCGAGGGCAGTGGGGTTGATCCCGTGACTTATTAAGAAATAAATTTCACTGTTTTATAAAACGCAAAGGCACAATTCAAACAGTAGCAGTAGGGCGGCATTTTAAAAACTTAATCTGCAGTTATAAGCTGTCCTAAAATGGGCTTAAAAATATTCAAACCTTCATAAAAACTCATTCAAAACTCCAATTTTTATAAATTTATAGTCAAATTGACCCTACCCGACAAGAAGAACCCAATATTACCAAAATTAGTCCAATTCGATTAAAATCAAACTCTGATCAAGTCATTAAACCACACTTGGAAGTTTTTCAGATACTCGTTGGTTGCCGTCAATCACCGCCAACCATCGTCGATACCCGTTGGTTGCCGTCAATCACCGCCAACCATCGTCGACCGCCGTCGATCATTGTCGATTGCTGTCGACAACCACCGACCGTCGTCAAGCACTACTGTTGTTGTCAATCACCACGAGTCTCTATCGACCACCGCTGACCAAAAGCCGCCGGTAAACGTTGTTACTTAGAGAAAATTTAGTAAACTTTTTTCGTAAGTGGGATAAGGGGTCTTTGTAATCACCAAACTATAATGAATTTTTTACATTTGGGCTAGAGTCCTTTGTTCTTTCCCTTTACGAATTTTCCCTATAAAAACTTCTGTCATCATTACTGGTTATTTTTTTTTACCTGAGTGTTTGCTGCAACGCTAAGATGATAATTCATTACTCTACCGTCGTGAATTTTCTAGCACATATCTATTTTATGTAATTTGAAAAGCACGTATATTGAAAAATCTTTTAAAACTGTACATGTCATAAATCTTCAAAATACAAATTTAATTTTAAGAGATCTTCCATTAAGGTCAAACTCTATTTGTATGAAGTGGAGTTATTTGAACTAGAAATGTATTATATATTTGAGAGATTTTGAGTATTAAGAGATATATCAAATCAAAAGTTTCTACAAATATTTGAGTTAAAAGAGACTGAAATTGGAAAGCTTGCCAAATTGGAAAAATATTACATCAGTGCTACGCACGTAGAGAATGTGTGTAGCCAATGAAATCACACAATGACACCACACGTGACAGAAAAAAAATGACGCGGTAACACGATGAATATTCCCCCTTTGTTATTCATGTGTTATTGTATGTTATTCATGTGCTATTGTGTCATGAGAATATTCTCGGTCGGTGTTATAATAACACAATAATCAATAACACATGAATAACTCACAATTGAATATCTCACAATAACACAAGAATAACATGAGGGAATATTCTCCTGTGTTATCACGTCGTTTTTTTCTGGAATATTTTCCGTGTTATTCAGGTGTTATTGTGTGTTATTCATGTGTTATTGTGTCATAAGAATATTCTTGGTATTATAATAATACAACTCATCAGTAATACATGAATAACATACAATAATACATGAATAACATACAATTATACATGAATAATGTTACCGAGCATATTTTAGTTTTTTATCTGTCACCGTCACGTGGCGTGATTTCATTAGACTCTGAATGCTTCTCTACGTTAGAAGTCCTGACATAATAAAACTTCATTTATAATTACTTATTTAAATAATTAAATAAAATTGAATAGATTAAAAACTTAATATAAAACTAAGCATATTCATGCATCCAATAGCAAAATATATATTTATTTATTAACAAGCATTATAGCAGGGTTACACGAGATTTACACAGGAGGTTACACGAGAGTTACACGGGAGGTACAACAGGTTATAACCCCCTGTAACCGCTTGTAATCTCCCTGTAACTCCCATCTACTCTATTATCTAAGCAGAGACGGGTACAAGCAAATTTTTTCCCAAACCAACCCCACTCAGAACGCCGTTGCAGGTCTCCATCCATCCTCCTCCTCCTCCTCCTCCCCCCCCC
>NW_018164496.1:2236273-2236520 GCF_001263595.1 Phalaenopsis equestris
ATAACACCTGATAAACACGGGGATTATTCTCTATAGAGAAAAAAGCGGCGTAGTAACACGGGGGAATATTCTCCCCCGTGTTATTCATGTGTTATTGTGTGTTATTTATGTGTTATTGATGTGTTATTATGTTATATAACACCAGGAATATTCTCAGGACACAATAACACATGAATAACACACAATAACATATGAATAACACGGGGGGAATATTCTCCGTGTTACTGCGCCGTTTTTTTTTCTCTAT
>NW_018164496.1:2238377-2242296 GCF_001263595.1 Phalaenopsis equestris
GTGGCCGGCGGTGGTGGAGAAAGGTTGGCGGTCATTGTCGGCGGTCGTTGTCGGCGGTTAGTTGTGGTCGACGACGATCGACGATGGCGAGGATAATCTTGGACCTGAGCTCATTCTCAAAACCTCAAGTTCTCTCTTAAGCCTCCTCCCCTTCATGTGGGAAAAAATTTGCGTACGTCAAGGGGTATGCATCTCTGCGTACATAATAGTGTACACGGGAGTTACATGAGAGTTACAAGCGTGTACACGAGAGTTACATAAGAGTTACAAGCATATATAATTGTTATAGCAGAGTTACACGAGATTTACACAGGAGGTTACACGAAAGTTACACGGGAGGTACAACAGGTTGTAACCCCTTGTAATCTCCCAACTCCCATCTACCCTATTATCTCCCATCTACCCTATTATCTAAGCAGAGACGGGTACAAGCAAACTTTTTCCCAAACCAACCCCACTCAGAACGCCGTTGCAGGTCTCCATCCATCCTCCTCCTCCTCCTCCTCCTCCTCCTCCTCCTGTAATGGACAATCCCTACGCCGCTCTCCTTGAAAAAACTCGCTTGCCCCAGCCCTGTTTCCAGCGTTTCGCCGTTGTCTCCCTTTTCCGACTCATCGGATCAACTCCCGGAGACATCAGCCTCGACTCCCCCGCTTGCCTCGACGCTATCTCTCAGTGCCTCCGGTCCCCTTCGGCCGCCGTCGTCGACCAGGCCGTCCGGGAGTTCTGTCGTCTTGTCGCTGCGGGTGATCGCATTCCCACCTCTGTCGCGCTTATCGAGCTGCAGTCTGCTCTCGAGGGGTGCGAGCCGCGTTTCGCCCCTGTATTAGTGAAGGGGATTGGTTTCCTCTGCCGCCTCGCTTTCCGAATGGATTTTTCCTGGGGTCGACGGTTCAATCGTGTCGAGCTGCACCCATTTGTCAAGGTAAAGCTCATCTGTGCTCACTAGAGTTTGAAATTATCCTGCATGTTATGGGGAAAAAAGAGTCGTTTTATTGGTTTTTTACATGGTTCGCCTGTTAGGTTTTGATTTCGCGATTAATCTTCACCCAAATCTGGTGCAAGGCACTCTGTTTTTGTTTCTTTCATCAGGAATATCAGCTAGCATATGGTGCTTTCTTTTATTGAAGAGATATCTTTTGCAGATGAGAGGGTAAGATTAGGGACTGTCTTGTAATGGATTTATTATACAAGATTTTATATAAATTATGCCAAACCATGAAAAAGCCCCTTTTAAATAGTAGGATATATGAAATCCGGATTTCACCTATTTTTTACATCGTAACTTTCTGTATTATTTACCCGGCAGAAGAATCGAATAGTGGTGAGAACCGAAATGAGGACTTGGGAAGCCCAAGGGGGGTGGGGGGTTGGGAACACAAAAGTGTATATTCGTGTATAAATTATCACATGGGAGGGACAACAAGGGCTAGAAAAGTCTCACCTGAGATTCGAACAATGGATGCTACTGGGTTGTGCCACAACTTCGACTTGAGCTCTCGAGAGCAGAGGAGGAGGATGCATGTGCCAACATACAAACTTGAGCAATCGAGTCGAAGGAAAGAAGCTTAGTGCGGAGGCGAAGGAGAGTCCCTCGTGTCCTAACTGACCATTCAAGAAGAGAAGAGGAAGAAACATTGCACGGAGGAGGAAGAGTCGACGAGTAGAGTTTGAGCGTTCGTGATGGAGGGAGTCGAAACCGAGCTCTCGTGCTATACAAATCTTGTGGGAAGAAGAAGTTTCTCTCGTGGTTGGGGCTCAATCGACCAATAATAAAATTATAAAGTATTTAATAAAATGTTATACATATATTTTTAATATACATACATACATACAATTTTTTTCTATGGAAGCCGCAGATTATATTGAAATAAAAAAAGATACAAAAATGTTATATGAGAGGGGCCAATAGATGATGCCCTACTCATACGATACATGATACGAAGATATCTAAAAAAAATACAAAAGACTAAAAAAAAAGAAAACATGCAAAAACAAGTGTCTATGAACGAGACAATTTAGACCTGCATCTTCCTCTGTTTCTTGAAGCATATCCATATAGCAAACTCTGAAGTGTTGTTCCATTGCCAGGAGTGACTAAAGTATCATCCATTAAATTTCCAAGCCGAACAGTGTCCCCAGCCTTCTTCCTCCGCCGAGGAGTGTAAAATTGCCATTCTTCTTCTGAAGACCGTTCAGTTTGATCCATAGAAGGAAAGACAGTTGCAGCGATGAGTTCCTGAGTTTGTGTAGGTCAGTCTTCCAAAACTTGGGAAACACCTGCCCTCTCAACATGTAGTTCTACCAACTGATTAATTGCAGTAAGATGGTTTGTGTTTGACTCTAAATCTTCCTCATTAGTATTAGGAGACACCTTTTTCGTCATCTGAATGTGAATGTTCGCTACATCCCTATCTTGAATCACCTCATAGAGGGGAGCATGAGCACCCTCCACGGTAGGTAGAGCTTGAGAGGGTAGTATGTCAACTCTAGTAGAAGAAGGGGCAGTGACCGCGTCCTGCCTTTCAGGGGCAACCACCCGACTCTCTTCCAACAAACGACCCTTATCAACATTTTCCGAAACAATATCAGTAGACAAACCATTTTGCACCATATCCACCATGGGCATAGCAATAGGTATCACAAGAAGTGATGAAGAAGATATAACCTCCGCAGAAGAAACCGGAGGTGGGGCTACAATAGACCGAAGATGGTGATGCAACCGATAACAGGATGAAGAGGAAGATGGGGATGCAACCGATAACAGGATGAAGAGCTATGACCAAACATTCCACAGTGAGAGCAGTATTGGGGATGAGGTCTCATCACAATCTTCTGCCAATAACCCTGATGAGGGGAGTCAATCCAAATCTCCCCTGGAAATGGTTGAGTGATGTCGCGCTTTACAAGGACACAAGCTTCAGATGACCTGGTTGTATCAAGCGTGGGAGCATCGACCTTCAGCGGTTTCCCAAAAGCAGTTGCTAATGTATAAAAGATTTCATAATTAAAGAGATGCATCTTGACCCCTGAAAAATATACCCAAACCTGGATAATAGGAGATTCCAATTTAGGATCAAAATCCACTGTTCATTTTAGAATTTTCATAAATCGATTATCAATTTTGAGAACTTTTTGAGCAAAGAGTTGGGTATAATCTGCGTCATTTGAAAGTTGAATGAGAACGTGACGACCATCTAGCGAACCAACTTTTCAACTCTTTGTGAGCTTAAGAGAATTGAAATGCTTTTTAATAATCTCAAGCTTGGGATTTCCATATGACAACAAGAGTATATCTACATGCTGAAGCCAATATACTTGTTTCCTCATCAGTGAGAAACAAAGCGGGTTTGCCATTATTTCTTCCCAGTATTTTAATAAAGGTATAACTACCTCCAAATTCATGTGCATCATGAAATTCTTGAGAGAAGAAACAGGAATGGCCGCCTGCTTCGGGAGTAGAACCTGGGAGTAGAACCCCCGGAGACAGCCGCTGCATAACTCGGGGCCATTCCCCCAAACCGGAACCAGAAACAGGGAACACAAATCTCGAAAGCAGACGAAAGAGGCCACAGACTGCGACCGGGGAAGAAGGTTGCGACCGTAATATCGCAGCGTAGGTAGCAGACGAGAACACAATTTGCAACTGGGGACGAAGGCTCGGCCGACGCACTTGAACGAAGACGACGATGAAACAGACGTCGACGGAGAACGACGCAGTCTGCGACGCGACCAAGGACGTGCGAGTCTGCATCCGAAGCCAAGCGGACAAAATGGCGGCAGACTCCCTTATCTAGAATCTCATCGTGATGAAGAAGAGAGCCCCACTGTCTCTTTGACAGAGTCGTACTAGAGGGTGCGATTGCATATATATATATATGTATGTATGTATATATATATATATGTATGTATGTATATA